>NW_022436946.1:57611718-57716044 GCF_009761245.1 Sapajus apella
TGTGTGTGTGTGTGTGTGTGTGTGTGTGTGTGTGTGTGTGTGTGTGTGTATTTTATCTAGTTGGTTGAAATTTGTATTTCTCAAAACACGAATAAAACAATATATGGGAGCTGCTGAACTTAGCTTGTTTCTGAATAAATTTTGCAAAATAAAAGTGGTTTCTGAAGTAGACAGTATGAAAATGAGGAAAAATATATCTTCTATTTTAAATGACTATATTTTAAATAGTTATTTTTAAATTCCTAATCCAGAAAAAAGATAAATATATTCTTTCTTCTTAAAGTCCACAATAATAACAAACAACCTCAATTAAAATATTTTAAATAAAAATAAAAACAAAAACTGGCCTCAAAAAAACTGTACTAAGCTCATACTTATAAAATATATTTTGCATTATGACAAGAAGAGGCTCACACAATAGGACATAAACCAGAAAGGGTTAATGCTAAGATTAGCTGAGATAAATTAAAAAAAAAAAAAAAAAGGAAAATAGCAGGTTTTTGTGGCTTTTATTTTTTCTACTAAGCTTGGAAAAAGCCAAAGATCATTCTAAAGTTTCATTTGCTTCTTCTCCTACATTTATGTAGTTTCTGAAACCTGTTAGGTGCTTAATAAAAGAGAGAAAAGGAAGGAAAGAAGGGAGGGAGCACATAAAAACTTCAGACTCAGACAGCCTCACATATTGCTGGGTGACCTGCCTACAGAAAGAAGCTACTCACTATGCATCTCCTTTCTGCTGAGAGCTGGACACTCACCAGACTGACCTGCCTGTGCAAAGGAGCTACCTACTTCAGGTTTCCTGAGAGCTGTTCTGTTGCTCAATGAAGTTCCTCTCTGCTTTGGTCACCCGCCAGTTGTCCACGTACCTTATTCTTCCTTGATGTAGGACAAGAACTCAGGATCCACCAAATGGTGGAACTGAAAGAGCTGTAACACAAACAGCACTGAAACACACCCCCTACTCACCATGTTGTGGGCAACAAGAAGGAAAGAAGAGCTATGGCCCTTCTGGGAGCCCAGACCTTGGGGCCTCCCAAGCCAGGGCTGTGACACACTGTAACACTGTCTTTGGGGCTCTGCAGTTCCTGGCATCTCTGAGCTTTCAGGCACCATCATGTTCTCCTGTCCACATGCTGGTGCCTGCAGTGGAACCTGCTTGCAGTATGACGGCTCCAGCCACAGCCTCACACAGAGCTGGCACCTGGAGCGCCTGCCCTACCATAGCTGGTGCTCCTGGTTGTGTGCAGTGGCCAGACCCTGCGCTCTCTTGCTCACACAGCCCTTGTCACTCCATGCCTGGCTTGCCATTGGCAGGCATGGGATCTAGGCTAGTAGAGCGAGCTGAGTGCAGCCTGCCGGGCCGAGTGGGCAAAATGAGCCCAGTGGACAGAACAAGCCCACTGGGTTCAAGCAAAATGCCAGCAGAGGTGCCGCCAGCCACAGGGGTTTCCAGCTGGTGAAGCAACAACCTAAGGATCCCATGACAATAATCTACCTTGTCCCCACACCCCAATGTCTGCATCCTTAAAACATCTTAAAAAGGCTGATACACATGCTAGTGTCTCAATTAATATATATTCATTATGTAAACATGAAAAAATATATAGTGAGTGTGCCACTAAAATTTATGTAAGAAAATCATCAGAGATTGAGGTATGTGCTATGAACCAGTTCAGGCTTACTTTAAAAAACATATTTTAAAAGACATTCTTAAAATATTAATGCCAACATTTTCATAAAGGCCACTAGTGAGAAAGAAATATCTTCTCCCTTTGAGAAATACATCTGTCTTACCTGAAGGTCAAATGCAGACTAAAGTTACTGAATATCTATCATCCAGGAAGAATAGTTGATTATTCTTGTTCCTATTTACACTGGTACTAAGGTTTATTTTTTGTTTCATTAATATTATAAACTGGAATTAGTAACTGAAAGTAATAGGAGGAGGTATTTGCTTCATTTTTAACAAAATGTAAAATCAAGAAATTCAAAGTATTCTTCAAAATGATATTGGCCAAACTTTGGGCTTCTTTATTTTATTTTTATTGCATTTTAGGTTTTGGGGTACATGTGAAGAACACGCAAGATTGTTGCATAGGTATACACGTGGCAGTGTGATTTGCTGCCTTCCTCCTCCTCACCTATACCTGGCATTTTATTTTTATTTTATTTTTGTAAACAGTCTCACTCTGTGGCCCAGCCTGGAGTGCAGTGTGCGATCTTGGCTCACAGCAACCTTTGCCTGCTGGGCTTAAGCAATTCTCCTGCTTCAGCCTCCTGAGTAGCTGGGATACAGGTGCATGCCACCACACCTGGCTGTGTGTGTGTGTTTGTTTGTGTGTGTGTGTGTGTGTGTGTGTGTGTGCACGTGTGTGTTTTAGTAGAGACGCGGTTTCATCATGTTGGCCAGGCTGGTTTCAAACTCCTGACTTCCAGTGATCCACCCACCTCTGCCTCCTGGAAGGCTAGGATTACAGGCTTGAGCTACCACACCCAGCCTGGGCTCTTTATTTAATGATAAACCTTATAATTGAAAGAAAAATATATTAATTCAATAATTGCTCATTGTTGAGATGTCACAGTCAGGTGGGTCTCTAGCAGAGATTTAGACTTAAAGGTCAAGAGCACAACATTTAGTCCATTAGAAACAATCATGTTCCAAATGATATCTTCATGATCTATAGGAGTTAATGTGTTTTCTAAGGAAGCACTTTAGATGATTGTTAGTGTTAGAAACAACCCCAATAATGGATAGCTAGCAGAGCATAAAAATTTTAAAGATGTGTGTCTTACTTGAAGCACTAAAGGTTAATTAAGTGAGGATCTATTGAACTAGAAGGAAGCTTTTCTTTAAAACAGTATTAAGCACTAAATTGTTAGCATAAGATTATTAAACAATGCCAGCAAATAATCAAGACCCCCAGACAACTTCCTGCTGAAATATTCAGCCCAGAAGAGCAGTTTCTCAGGCAGTTATGATTCTTCACAATGGAATTTATGAACTAGGGTCAGCACTTTAAATTATACTAACCAGCAACTAGGGCAGATTCACGATAATCTAAGAGCAAAAGACCTCAGTGTAATAATTACTCTGACCTTTCAACATGTACTGAATCCAAATAAAGGGCAAATAAAGGGCATTTAAAAATACACAACATGTAAAGAAGACTGCTGCTGGCAAAAAAGTACAGTACAGAGTCAGTGAAGCTCAAGGGTGAGAAACTTGACACAGTGGAAATTTATACCATTCTAAGCTTCATGAGATCAAGGACCTTGCCCATTATGTTGCTGAGCCAATATTTCCGTCCCGTTTATTGAATTTTGTTTTACTCTATGCTAGTAATATATTTCTCCCATTCATTTCTTGCTTTGCTTGCAATGTGTGACTTTCATTTATGCACACCCTTTATCTATTTAAGTACTGGATTTTCAATAGGTTGTTGTGTGTTTCTTCTTTCCTTTTTTCATTTACTGTGTTTTTTATTAGTTTGGGTAAAATTTTATCTCTATTTTTATGAATCCTTTTCTTATTTCATTATTTCTAGAGTTTGCATTCTCTACCTCAATGGCTCACTCTTCCGACATCTTCTAAAGACAGTTCTTATCAATATAGTTTCACTGAAGTCTAGTGATAATGTTTTATTAAATGTTACATTGTGGATGAAATCCCCCACAGCAGGTAGCCCAGAATCATTACCAGTCTGAATATTTTCTGTACCGAGATGATAATGATAAACACAAAGTCTCTGTTGGAGGCTTACCACTTATTACTTAATCCACAAACCCCCTGCAGGTATATTTTGGTGTCTTCAAATGCCCACCCAAGGGTTGTACAAAAGCCTAAAGCTAAAATAACATAAATAGTCTTTAAAAGGTCTTATTATACAACATAAGCTTTTTGCTTCAGAGAGATTGTTATCTTACTAACAAGAAGCCCAAAGTAACCTACGTATTTGGAAAAAAAAAATGTGTACATCACTAAGTACCCCTTCTAAGTATTTTGAAAACTCTTCCTAAAATATTTTTCTTATTCCAACTAAGTACCAAATGAAATACTTCAAATTACCATTTAATGAAATGATTTGATAAGGGCAATGAAAGAATTTTTAAAAGAACTGTCTCCAGACAGTTCATAAATTCTGTAAGTCAAACTGGCTGAGCATTATTCAAGTCATAACAAGGACTGCACACCAGGCACAAAAGGCCAAAGGGCTTGAACATCACCCTAAGCAAAATGATGGAGAATGCACAAATGTATATGAGAGGGAGGCATTTACAGTCTTAGCAGCACTTTCTCATAATATCATGTGGACTTGCCAGGATTTTCTTTTGTCTTAAAAAAAATTGATACGCAGATTGGTTTTCAGATTAAAACCAAGAGGTTAGAGAGTCTAACACGTTATGTCCAGGGCAAGCCATGCTATTCTACTTCTTCCCACGGATACCAAGTCGGGTTTAAAGACAGAAATTGGCAAAGGGAAAATTTAATCAACTGAGAGTTTAAAAATAAATGCTTACCCAATTTAAGTTCCATTTTCAGATGACTAGAAGAAGGCTGTTTCAAAAATCAACTTTTTAAGAGCTGAAGCTTTAATTTCCAAGTAAAATATTTCTGCTGTTTTAGATATGGCTTGCTTTATAATGACAACTAAGCCACAGCGACTCAGAGGGGTACACAGGGGATGACCAAGCACTTGATGTAAATTGGAGGTGACCTGGGTAAGGATCTGATTGTACTCATTCATTCCCGTGGAAAATGCATTCCAAAGTGTTGCCTACCATATGCTGAAGGCTTTACATCCCATAAGGAAAAATAAGATACAGTGTTTGTCCCCAAGGAATTGATGAACTAAAAGAGAAAAGTTTCATGGAAAAAAAAAAAGGGGGGGGGGATTAGATATAACTACTATACAAAATAGTAAAAGAAACAAGAGTTTGAAGAAAACTAAAGTTTTCTTTGACTGGAGTGACCAAGGAAGAAATGGCATTTAATCTAGTTATGATTGCATTCGTAAGAGTTTTTCTTTTTAAAGTTTCTCATAACAAAAGAAATACATATTCATGGCAGAAACTTTAGAAAACATAAATGGGCAAAAGGAAGAAAACAAAAACTTGACTCTCAAATAAAATCACTGTTAACATTTTAGTGTACATGCTCAAAATATGAAAATTTAGCTAATACATGTCATTTAAAATATTCTACCATTAACACTGATAGAATATTCTACCAATAAATGCTTTCCTAAAAGTTATTGACATGGAAAATGCCTGTGATCTATTGTTAAGTGAAGAAACAGATTATAGAATTGATTATCCATTCATTCATATAAATACATAAATTGAATTTATATAATGTGGTAGAACAGGTATGTGTTGTATTTTAAAATTTATTTTTTCCTCTCTTTTGTGTGTGTGTGTGTTTTTTATGAGAAGAGCTTTGAAATGCATTTCTAACTGAAAATATTTGATTTTATGACTCAGTTGAATATAGCAAAAATAAAACGGCAATCTTATCAATTATCACAAAGTTAATGAACAAATTCAACACTCAGGACAAACAGTTTACAACTTCAAGTGAGCAAGCATCCTCTACAACAAACATTCTTAGAGTTGTGATTTCATGGAACAAACATATGTAGCCTCAATGTTATAAGTCAACAGCTGATGAGGGTAAAGAAACTATTATAGCAGAACTATGAATTTTACAGGCAAGTTTTTTTTCTTTTTAATAAACAGAAAAAAACTCAACTTTATGATGATAAAATACAAAAAATATATAGATTTAACAATATTTATGGTAATGAAATGCAAATATTCTTTAACCTTCTTCCTTATCTTTCTAAACAAAAGGTAATAGCCAAGTCTCTGCATTCGCAGAAACTCATCATATAAACAGATTATTAAAGCCAAAGATTTTCCACTAAGCACCATTTGAAAATTATGGCATATGGTTTCTCCTATAATGTTAATCAAGATTGAATCAAAGTATTTGGGACTTTATAATTTTCTATTTCCATACTGCATACTATTGAATAATGTGGTGTTTTGTTTAACAATATCACATAAACCTTCAATTCTACTAAAGATTAGTATTGTATTATTTTAATGCCTGCATTATAGCTGTATTCTAGACTTAAATCATACTATAATTAACAATTATCACTAAACATCGTAAATATTTCTAATTTTTCATTAATATGAATAATGCTTCTGTGACTATACTATTATATTTGCCACATACAAATATACATCTGTGCATTTTTTTCAAAATAGTCTTAGAAAATTACATAAAATGGGAAATTTTTGTAATAAAGAATAATGTCCATTTTAAAGGTTGTTTTTAAGTATTGCCTGAACATTTTCCTAAAAGTTATATACACGTATACATTATAAATCTTCTCACCAGGGTATTATAGTGTCTATTTTTCCATAATGTTTTAAACTCTGGATATTACCATTTTTCAAAATTATTTTCCAACTTTGGGATAAAAAGTGACATTCAATTTTGTTTTAAATTGCACCTTATTTCTAGCGAGGCTTCATATTTTTTATAATATTAGAGCTTAGAAGAAGATGATACTACAAAGTATGATGTTTTGGCATGCTGAGTACTTTGATTTCAAGAACTTTAGAAGGCCCCAGAACCAAGATCTCTCTGACCTTTTCCTGCCCTCTTGCCTCTTGCCTCTCTCCCACCAAGGAAGTCATAGAAACTAGAACCCTTTTTACCCAAGGCTGGTCATAGAAACCCTCTTTCCTAAAGTTAGTCATAAAATCTGGAAATATTACTCTAATCTTCCAACACTTTTCTGTGTAAGAGCTAATAATGAAGAATCCTGGCCGGGCACAGTGGCTCATGCCTGTAATCCCAGCACTTTGGGAGGTCGAGGTGGGCAGATCACTGAAGTCCACAGTTCGAGACTGGCCTGGCCAACATGGTGAAAGCCCATCTCTACTAAAAATAAAAAAATTAGCTGGGCATGGTGGTGCACCCCTGCAATCCCAGCTACTTGGAAGGCTGAGGCAGGAGAATCACTGAAACCTGAGAGGCAGAGGCTGCAGTGAGCCAAGATCATGCCACTGCACTCCAGCCTGGGCAACAGAGTGAGGCTGCATCTCAAAAAAAAAAAAAAAAGAAAAAAGAAAAAAGAAAAAAAATTCTCTGACCTATCTTGTTTGGTGGTAGACAATAAGGCTCATTCCAGAAGGGGTCTAGCCTTTTCTGAAATGTCACAGAGAGAGACCAAAAATTGTCCAAACAGGTCTTCCTGAATTTTCCCACTCAGTTTATTGCCATTGGATCATTTCCTTTTTGTCTAGTCACATCTCTACACATTTCTCCACTCTTCATTGAATACAGGAATAAAAACGGAGAGCTTTCTTTTGGGTCTTTATATCTTCACTCAGAAGATTCCCATGTCATGTAAAACTTTGATTAAATAAACGTTATAGTTTTCTCTGGTTAACTTGTTTTTTGTTGTAAAAGTGTTGGCCGTGACCCTTGTGATGGGGAGGGAGGAAAGATATCACACCTTGTTTTTGGTCATTTGCTTTTATATTTGATTTGCTTGATTGGTAAATTGGATTACAGCTCCACCATATTCAGTGCCTCTGACTAAGGTGATTTTCCTTGTTTGGTGGATATACATGTGTAATGGTTAGCTTTATGAGTCAGCTTGACTGAGTTAAGGGATACCCAGAGAGCTATTAAAACATGATTTTTAGGTGTGCCTGCAAGGATGTTTCTGGAAGAGATTAGCATTTGGAATTAGTAGACGGAGTAAAGAAGAAAATCCTCACCATGTATCCATCAATATATTAAGGACCCGGAGAGAACAAAATGGCAGAAAAGGCAAAATGATCTCACTCTTCTTAAGCTGGGACATCTATCTTCTTCTGCCTTTGGACATTGAAGCTCCTAGTTCTTGAGCCTTCAGGCTTCTAGACTTACACCAGCACTCCTCAGGCCTGCTGGTTTTCAGGCCTTTGGACTTAGACTGAACTATACGACTGGCTTTCCTGGTTCTCCTGCTTGCAGACAGCATGTCTTGGGCTTCTCAACCTCTATAAGAACATGAGTCAATTTCAATAATAAATCTCCTCAGATGTCTATGTATATTCCATTGGATCTGTTTCTCTGGAGAATCCTGACTAATACAACATCCCAGATGTGGTCATGTGAATTGTTCTGCCATAAATAAATAAATAAATAAAAACAGCATGCCTCTTAACTGAAATTGTAAAAATTAGCTCTTTATTGACATTTTCCCTTTTTTTCTGCCAGGATACTAATGGCTCCTAGGGAGAAGGTGCTCCTGAGAACTGCAACTGTCCCATAACTAACATGTAATATCAGCAAGAACTGCATTTTTGTTGTTGTGAGAGTGAGAGTTTGATATCACTCTTCTTAGCATAATTGGGGATATTGCAAATAATTCAAAACTTAAGCCCAAATGTAAATTATAATAACAAACAATATAAAAATACATAGCATTCACTTCAAGGCTACGAAGTAGTCAGAGGTTAAATTTTTATCAAAGCTGGATGAACAGTGATCCATGTTATACAATAGGGAAACTTTCAGTTATAACTTGGAAGGCAGATCATGATCCCAAAGAGTATATTATCAGGTGAAGAACTTGGGAAAGAGAACATTAGTAGTATAACTTGATCACTATTTGATTCATTTGGCAGATTCTTTAAAAAGGATATGAATTTTAAAAAGCAGTTACTTGTTTGCCACAGAGAAAAGATAATCTAGAAATACTAAAGTTATAGTGGTGGAAGATGAGACTAGTTCTCATCTCCATTTAGGCAAAAATAAAATGGAGAAAGCCTTTAAGTGACAAAGAATGATTAAATTGCAAACTCATGGCAAGGTCCCAATCAACATAGTTGAAACGGAATTGAGTCTTAGCATCCAGTCCAGTCAGGTAAAAGAAACTGATGGTGTGATCTTCCAAATCCCAGCCTGACAAAGTGCAGAGTCAAGTTCAGAAAACATTGTGGCTGTGATTCCTGGCACATGGAGCTAATTGAAAGCAAATAAATAAGAATCTGACTACATTTTTTCACTGAACTGTCAAAATCACCACCAGTCTGGCCTCAAAGAAACTGAGTATTTAAGATTAAAATATCACCAATATATGCAGCAGATTGAGAAAGTTTGAAGAAAATATGTTTTTGTTTGTTTGTTTTTTGGTAATCCCTATTGTCATTTTTAGCAATAGTAGAAGAGATTAAGAGAAAAGGGAGAGAACTTTCTAAAAGGAAGAGTCAAAGGTCACAGAGTACAATGGATAGGGAGCTGCCCCCAGAAGGAGAATGAGGGCTTATACACGGAACATTCCTTATCCACAATGTAAGGAAAATTGTGACATTGGTCCTGTGAGATTTCAGCTATGCTGCAGACAGATACTGCTGTGTCTTTCCCTTCTTTCCATTTCTCAATGGGAATTACACTTCTGGAGTGATGCTATCCCAGCTCCATCATTGTGTGTATGTGGGAGACAGAGAAAATAATGTTGTTAGTTTATATGTCTCTGACTCAAGAGGAACCTCATTCTAAATGAATATAGAAAAAATGTGGCATCTCTCAGAGATCTGAAGTTGAAGCTCAGTGTCTGATATGGTTTGGAATATTTGTCCCCTCCAAATCTCATGTTGTAATGACATCCCCAGTGTTTGAGGTGGGACTTGTTGGAGATGTTTGGGTCATGGATGTGGATTCCTCATAAATGGCTTGGTTCCTTCTCCTGGGTAATGAGTTACCATAAGATCAGGTTGCTTAAAAGAGCCTGGCACCTCCTCCCTACTCTCTCTTGACCGCTCTCTCCATGTGACACACCTGCTCCCCCTTCAGCTTCCACCATGAGTAAAAGTTTTCTCAGGCCACACAGAAGCTGAGCAGATGCTGGTGCCATCCTCGTACAGCCTGCATAACTGTGAGCCAAATAAACTTCTTTTCTTTATAAATTACCC
Organism: Sapajus apella; assembly: GCF_009761245.1. NCBI lineage: Eukaryota > Metazoa > Chordata > Mammalia > Primates > Cebidae > Sapajus > Sapajus apella. Next base: position 57,621,700 of record NW_022436946.1, read on the forward strand.
AGCCTCAGGTATTCCTTTATAGCATGTAAAACAGACTAACAATGGTGTTGTAATTGAATAATTATTGGGTTGTCTCCCTTGGGTGGAGGTGGCAAATTACATTACTGTTCACTCATACTTTATATCTCTCAATGTGGTACCTTTCCCTACAGGTAAATTAACAATTCCCACCCTCTGAAATTTAGGGATAGCATATGACTTACTTTCATCAATGAAATATGAGTGGCGATAATGTGTGTCACTTCACACAAATGCTTTCACAGTGAGCTCATGGTTCAGATTCCATGGTGCAGATTCCTGTTTTCCTTCTGCTGCAATATCAGCAAGATTCTAGAAAGAGGGTACACATTACCCTGGGTCTCTTAAAAGAGATTATGGGGGAGGGGCTGTAATTATCTTACAATGGATATGAAGCATCAGGGAAAATAAGCCTTTGCCTTTGTAAACAAATCAGATTGTGTGATATTTGTTATTATAATGTCCTGACTCTATAATTAATTTTTTAACACCCAACTGGCTTCCATTTCCTATATTTTATTTAGATTACTTTATTTCATTAAAATGAAAACTCCACGAGGGCTGGGACTTACCACTATATGTCTAGTATAATTTAAGTACCTTGTAGCCGTTCAGTATATGTTATTAATCAATGGAGAATTACATACCTTTAAGTGAGATTGCTCTTTGTTTATGTTTTCTCTAATTGTCAAATTATGCTATTATACTAAAGGGATTTAAGGAATATTCCTGAATATGGCAGGTTAAATTGATATAGATGATTCTACTACTGTACCTTCTGCCACAAAAATGAAAAAATGGTAGATAAAACATAATTTTAAAAATTCCATTAAAAGTTCAGAAGCTTGATATTATTGCGGAGAAGTTTTGGGTGAATTGGTACATGTTGTTATCCATTTTTAAGAACTAAAGAAATAGAAAGCACAAATTTAAACAAGCCTGGACATGGCAGTGCCACAATGTCTTCTTGTCTTTTAATAAATGCATTTAAAACTATAAACTTATCCCTACGTGCCATTTGACTGATTATCAAACGTCTTGATATATATGTATTCTGATAGTCATTTAGTTCTAACAATTTCATAGTTTCTCTCATTATTGCCTTCTTAACACACAGATTATTTGGGAGTTTTTTTTTTTCCCAAATATATTGGTTTTCTCCATCTTTTACTGTTAATTTCTAAATTACTTGCATAATGGTTATAGAGCTTTATTTGTATGATAAAATTTTGAGAATTGTTGTGAATCCTTGTGTTCCATATGACTTTAGAAAGAATGTATAGTTTCTGTATACTCCCTTTTAAATATGTTATATTTATTTGTTTTTAAAAGTGTTGGTTTTGTGCTTTAAAAATATATTTCAAAAGTATTTCTATTTATTGGGTGCAAGATTCTCTTATATCAGGCTTTTTAATTTAGTTGTTGAAATCTTTTCACTCCTTACTAATTTCTATATGCTTGATCCATCAGTTTCTTACAGGGGCCCATTAAAATATCTGTTCTCTTCTTGATGTTATTTTATAAGGTATTACTTATGTTGAGCAATAATAAGAGATATTTATTCGTCATTCTTTATTTGAATATTGTGAATGTCTTCATTTCATACTGTTGCCTTATTCTTGAGTGCCAAGATCTCATTCGCCTCAGCATGAACTGTAACAAATATCAATTTATAAAGAGAATATAAAAGATGAAAAAAGAACTCCATTCCACATTAAAAAATATAAGAAAGAAAAAAAAGAAGAACTGTCTCTGGCTCCATGAATATGAAGAAGCAGCAGAGCTAGTGCGATCAGCCTGAGAATAGATTACCTGGCACTCACAGACTTTTCATCATAGATGGAGGCTTTACCAGCTGTGAACTGGGTACTAATGCCCCAAGATATTAGGAGATGTGGCCTCAGGCCAATGGGAAGACAGATGTGGAGCCAAAACTGATTCATCTATGTAAGCTAGGAGCTTACAAGAGGTACCTCTTCTGTTTAGATGTAAGAATTAGGTGAAGAGGCTGTTCTGTCTTTAGGGCTTTGGGTGTGAGGTCCAAATTTATGATCCTTTTATAATTTAGCTACTATGAGAAAGATTAATATTTGAAACTCACCCAGGGCCATTGGAAGCCCTGATGTGAAAAGAGATGTGAAAGGATACCTTCTGAATATTGCTGAGCTTGTGCCTGACCCATAGCTTACTAACTCCCACAGCAAAAGCAAATCAACAACATCAAAATAAAGATTTACAGAGCATGAGCTCCCAAGAGTAAAGATATAAATTACATAAGAAACAAATTATAAGATGGAAACAACAGATGCCACGAACAGAATAATTAGCACATGACAAACTTCAGATTTCAGAAAATTCTGAGACTAGCAAATAATTATGATTAAAGTCAGAAAAATAAGGGAATTGAAACTATAATGAAGAATGGGACCCTCGTAAGAAATAAAAGGGTGGATTTGTAAACTGGCCATATACAACTTCTTGAAATGGAAAAGATAGTTGTTGATTCTTCTCGGGCTCAGAAAGTGATTCCCCAAAGCATGGCACTTTGGCATGCTGAGTCTTTTGGACTCAAGGAGATTGAAATACCTTAGAAGCAGCCTCAGAAGCAGAGTCTCTCTCTGACCCTCTCCTGTCCTCCTGTCTCCTGCCCCTCTCTCTTCCTCAAGGCAAGTCATAGAAATAAGAATGCAGATGGAAGGAGTGGAACTGTGCACTAACATGGGGGCTTTAACTGTAGTGTTTGGCAGAGTTGCCTTCTACCTGCCAGTTCAAAAGTTCAACCTGTTTTCATATAGAATATATATACTAAAAAATTTCAGTCTGTTAAACAGCCTTATTCTGATTCAGCCTCTTCAGATACTCTTGTGCTGTGCAGCAGTGGCTCTGTGTGTAAATGCTATGCACTGAGGATACACAAAAATACCAATATGATGTGTACAGGATAATGCCTCATACCAATCAGATGTCCATTTGTTATTGTGTTTGTTAACAACCCTTTATCTCTTAGTGTTATAAACTCCACTTAAAACTGATTACAGTCTCATTCTTGTCAAAAAAAAAAAAAAAAAAAAAAAAAGAATTCCTGTTTCTCAAGGTGGGTCATAGAAACCAGAACTTCTCTCCCCCAAAGCAAGCCATAAAACCTAGAAATATTACTCTAACCTTTCCCCATCTTTGTAAGCAATGTCCATAAATAAATTCTCAGACTTACCTTGCTTGATAGTAGATTGTAAGACCCCTCATTCCAGAGGGGTCCTGACCCATACCGAGGAGGAAGGAACACTAAACAGAAAGGACAAAAATAATCTGAACAGATAGCCTTACTAGGTTTTTCTTTTCTATCACATTGTCAGGCTACAAAATTTTCAAACTTTTATGCTCTGTTTCCCTTATAAAAATGAATGCCTTTAACAGCACTTGAGTCACCTCCTGAATGCTTTGCTACTTAGAAATTTCTTCCACCAGAGTCACCTCTTAAATGCTTTGCTGCTTAGAAATTTCTTGTACCAGATACCCTAAATCATCTCTCAAGGTCAAATTTCCACAAATCTCTAGGGCAGGGTTGAAATGTCACCAGTCTCTTTGCTAAAACATAACAAGAGTTACTTTTTTTCCATTTCCCAACAAGTTCCTTATCTCCATCCAAGAACACCTCAGCTTGGACCTTATTGTCCATATTGCTATCAGGCTTTTGGTCAAAGCCATTCAACAAGTCTGTAGGAGGTTCCAAACTCTCCCACATTTTCCTGCCTTCTTCTGACCCCTCCAAACTGTTCCAACCTCTGCCTGTTACCCAGTTCCAACGTTGCTTCCACATTTTCAGGTATCTTTTCAGCAATGCCCCACTCAACTCGGGCGTTTTACTGCATTAGTCCATTTTTACACTGCTGATAAAGCAGTGCAGGAAAGACCCACCACCATAATTCAATCACCTCCCACTGGGTTCCTCCCATGACACAGGGGAATTGTGGGAGTTACAATTCAAGATGAGATTTGAGTGGAGAGACAGAGCCAGACTGTATCACCTTCCAAATTCAGATTATCAGGAAAAAATTATTTATATAAACTAGTTCTTGAGTTAAAAACAAATTTGTATGTCCAATTTCTGATTACAGGATATATATATTCTGAAATTGATCTATTTGAATTCCTTAGGTAATTTTTCAGGAAGAATTCATGGGCAGTATGATAAATAATTTTTGCCACATCTAAAAACATTTGTGTGTGTTCATATGCATTCATGTGAACAATTGGACAATAAATAGAATTATGGAACTCAGTCTTTTATCTGTAAAGATTCACTTCAGTTTCTCCTGAGCAAACTTTTTCAAGCTTTCTGGGCAGTTAACATGGCTACGTAACTAAGATTTGGGTATGGCATGTAGGTAAAAGTGTTACATGTTACATTCATGCTTGCCCCAAAAATTCTCATGAGCTTCTCCCTCATCTTTCTTTCTTCATCTGCTGACTTTGAAAGGAGAGAACTCCAGAGACCTGGAGGAAGCTGAAGCACTGAAGAGCAGCCTGAATCTCTGCATAACCACAAGAAGACTACTTGCTCAGAAATACCTACTGGGTTTTAATAAACAAGAACTTTACATACTACATACAGTAATGTATCTTTATATACTTGTTTTATATACCATACTTTCACTGTCGTAAACCACTGATGTGGGGCGTTTTGTAACAGCATCTTGTGTTATTTATCATAATCAATCTAAGAGAGTTTTCTGGATTATAGCATTTCACAGATTTTGTGTTAAAGTTATTCTTTCCCTTTATGATAACCATCTTTTAAATTCTGGATGCTTGCTAAATTTTCTTATTATCTTTGAAATTTAGGGTATGTGTAGGTATAAGTGGCTTGTCATTAATTCTCACTGAATTCTTTCCACATAGAAATTCAGCTTATGGTAGGCAAAATAGCCCACCCAAAGATATCCACATTCTAATTCCTGGAAACTTTGAGTGTGTTATCTTTTATGGCAAAAGGGAGTTTGTGTATGTGACTATGTGAAGGACCGTCACATAGGGGATTGGATTCTCCAAGTTGGTCCAATCTAATCACGGAAAATGTTAAAATTTTGAGAAGCAGTGTGACAAGAGAAGCGGGGTTAGAGAGATGTATAGTTAGCTTTGAAGATGGAGGAGGAGGCAATAGGCCAAGGAATGCAAGTAGCTTCTAGAAGTCAGAAAGACCAAAATACATATATCCATGAGAGTCTCCAGAAAGAAATACAGCCATGCCAACATCTTGATTTAGCCCAGTGAAACTCGTTGGAATTCTAACCTATTGAACTCTGGAAGATAATAAATTTGTGCTGTTTTAGGCCACTAAATTCATAATTTGTTTTAACAGCAATAGAAAACTAACACGTGAGTCTTCTGTCATCTCAGGAAGTTTTATTATATTTCTTTTAGTACTGCTTTCCTTCTGAAAACTCTATTTTCTTGTTCTAAAATTCAGATTACATATACATTAAATCATATAGATGTTCTTCATGACTCATATTTCTCTCATTTTGTTCCATCAATTTGTTTTCTTTATCTGAGTTCTGGACTTCAAGTGTACTAATTTTGTTTTACTGATATTGAAAATGCTATCCTTGGGCGCAATTTTTTTTTTTTTTTTTTTTTTTAAGTTTAGCAATGAAACAATTTATAGAACTAATGTTTTAAATCTCAAAATTGGTATCACTATATTAAGATATTCCATTGTTAGTGAAAGATTTTTTTTTATTCTCATGTAGAATCTCTACAAGCTCCAAAAAATTATCTCCAATTCCCTGTAATAATTGTGATTCACTGGAGACCATATGTTCTGAATGCTCAAAATGGTTCTCCTTATTTGGACTGCTAAGTCTTTTAATATGCTTAGCTATTTTTCTCTGCTAGCTCATCTCTATGGAAGTGGATATAAATACTATTTTTGATATTTAAAATAAATTGAAAAATAGAAAAATATACTTGAGATATATAATAATTTTTCTTTGCCTGAAGAGTAATCTGATCTCTCCTACCTGGTGAGGATGGAGTTGTAAGCAGTCAGAGGTATCTGCAGGGGTATGGTGCTTTACCCTTGTCTAAACAAGTTTATCTTTTGTCTCTCTTAGCAGAGTGGAGCCAGCTGAACATCAAAGCCCTCTCCAATGGCAATAAGGCAGGGACTCACCTAGGTACTGCTCAGTCTCCAGTCCTCAGTGCCTACATACAGTTCACTCTTTTCACTTTACTTTTGAAATTATAGGTGACATTGCATATAACTGCTATTATTTTGATCTATAGATATGGGGGAAAGGACATTTCACGGGGGGAACAGAATTATTTGCCATAATGGGCAGGCAATATATTGCCTTTGCACTAATCGGCAGTACTGACCCTAGATTTGATTGCTATTGAAGTTTTATATCATTGCTTTGTACCTCAGAGTACTATCTAAAAAGCTGTGAGTAGCCGGGTGTCATGACTCATGCCAGTAATCTCAGCACTTTGGGAGGCCAAGGCAGGCAGATCACTTGAGGCCAGGAGTTCGAGACTAGCCTGGCCAACACTGTGAAACCCCATCTCTACTAAAATTACAAAAATTAGCCAGGGATGGTGGCACATAGCTGTAGTCCTACCTACTTGGGAGGCTGAGGCAGGTGAATCACTTGAACCCAGGAGGCAGAGGTTGCAGTGAGCCAAGATCATGCCACTGCACTCCAGCCTGGGGGACAGAGTGAAGCCCAATCCCCCTCCTTCCCCAAAATAAGTTGAAATAAAAAATATTTTAAAAATTTAAAAACTGTGAGCTTTCTTTTGTATTTCAGACATACTAATTGTACCAATTATTGTTGGTTAAAAAAGAAATAATCTCAGTTAGTGGGAATAACATATCTCAATCAAATTATATTATTGGAGACCTGGAAATGGAAGAATAAGCACATTTGGAAGAATAAGCACATTTAATGAAAAGCACTGTAACTAATGCTCCTACAAATATTTTATTGTTTCTTATTTTTTTCTTTGTGTGTTTTTATATTGTTTATTTTTATTTAATTCTTTAAAAATTCTATTGGATAAACATTATAATCTATATAATATAGAAAAGGTAACTGAAACGCAGAGGATTAAGTGTTGTCTAAGATAACAGTATAAATTAGCAGAGCCAGAATTAGATTTTGGACACAAACTGACCAACTCCAAATTCTGTTCTGAAATTGAAGGCCAAATATATTTAGTGGTAAATAGTTTTAAGAGAACATGTGATTTCTGTGTATAAAGGAAACAGCACATATCTAAACTAAGAAATCAGTGGTTTAAATGGCATCAGTGGGTCCTGGCTGTTCCCAAACCCTCTATCAGAGTGTACTGTGAGGTTTCCTACGTCATAGAAGCAATTTGATTGATCAAGAATCTTTTGCACTTTTTAATATAAGTTACATTTCGGTGATTATCACGTTGTAATTGCTTCAGCGTATAGTTCTTTTTCATATTAAATTTCACATTTCCTTGATATGGTCAGTTTCTATGAATTCAAATCAGTTAAATTCAAATAGGATTACATTCCCTTCATCTAAATAATTTATCTTAAAAAACTGAATGTGAAGAAGGTGGCTTAGAAATAGAAAGCACTGGTTACACAGAATCTGCTCTTGGCTTTCAGGAGTATGAAGGAAATTGCACAATAAATCAATTTTTATGGAAGCTATTGACTTGCAACATTTGCTGCTTTTAAAAATTAATAGCTGAAATAATGAACATTCAACAAACTCTTTCCACCATCAGTTTGATTAATTTCTTGATATGAAGTATAGATGACAGATGTAATACTTGAAACTAGATTTTTCTACAGTCCAATCAGAGAAAATCCTAATAGAGACCACAATGACCAATACGGTCTTGTATTTTTTTTTCTTTAATTTGTGCAAAAGATTCCCTTGCATAGACTTGCCCTATCCAATAAAACGAAAGTTTAATTATTTGTATAAATATTATTGTAAATGCATACTAGTGCCTCCACAGTCCAAGTATCATGATTTTATATTAATATTGCATTACAGTAAAACTGGTAATAAAGTGCTGCTCTGAAGAAATTGTGCATGGGATTTCTAACATGGTGCTCAGCCAGTAGACGGGTTTATTAAAGTTACTGAATTATGTAGTGGAAGAAATGGAGTTACTTAAACTCTGCCCATGGAATCTGCAACAAAATTGAGACAATGAAATAGTTACAAGAAATTAGATGTCAAACTTTATGACTTTTTATACCAATGTGAAATCCACGAGTAGCTTCAGCTTTCTGTAAACCATGCATATCCAACCCAATTAGTTTCCAGTAAATCCATGCAAGCCCAGGAAAACAAGTGAGAACACAATGCAAAAAGATCATCAGAGAAAAACAAACCCAGTTATGTCTGTGGAAACAGCAAAACAAAATAACCACAGGAATCCTCCTTGAAGTACTTAAAGAGTCTTGTATGCAGAGGGAACGGCAGAAAAGTATGTAGTTCTCATTTGGATCTTATCAAAAGGATACTTTCATTCATTCACTACTATATAAACTTGAGTGGCTGATAACCACTTTCTAAACCCCTGAGCTTACACTAAATTTGCTATTTTATAATGGAAAACATTTTTAGAACATCTAGGTGAGTGTATATTTTATTAAGGTTAGGTTAGTTTGTCATTTGTTCCGTGTGAATATGAAGCACAGTGATTGAGATCATGGGCTCCGGAGTCAGCCTAGGTTTGCTTCCCAACTCTACCATTTGCTGTGTGATTCTGCACAAGTTAATTAAGTTCTCTGAGTTTCTTCCTTTCTTAGAGGGCAAATATAAAAAAAATAAATAAGATGTTTCCAGTAAAGTATTTGCCAGAGGGCCTTGCTTAAAATGTACACAATAAATATTAGTTATTATCAAAAGGATTTATTTTAATTTGACTTGCATCTATATAACAAACTACTGCAAAAATTTTGTCCTGTGTCAGGGGTTCCCAAGACTACTATCAGGTTCAAGAATTCACTAAGGCTCGCAGAAGTCAGAAGAGCTTTAAAGAGAAAGGATACAGATTAAAATTGGCAAGAAATAAAATAATAAAACAACTTATGAAAGGAGTCCAGGAGGAATCGGGCATGAGCTTCCAGTTATCCTCTCTCAGAGAAGTCATAGAAACAGCATTTAATTCTCCTAGAAACAATGTGTGACAACATGTATAAATTATTACCAACCAGGGAAGCTCACCTGAGCCTTAGGGTCTAGAGTTTTCACTGGAGGTTAGCTACATGGGTACGGAACATCTAAATGACTGGCACTGACTACTCAATCTCCAGTCCCTCTAGATGTCAAGAAGATACAGTGTTCCCAGGGCCCAGATGAACAAAAATAGACGTTCATTATAAATCACATTGTTTGCATAAACTATTTGGAAATGCCCAAGACCCAAGGTATACAGCGACATTCTTGAGCAAGAATATTCCAAAGGCTTAGCATTTATCTCCCAGAAGCCAGTCAAGGGCCAATCATTTCTTTAGAATGTACAGGTTTGAGCACCCGAAGCCTACTGAATTAACACTTGACTGTACAATGAATACATCAACATTACATGCCATGTGGATACTCATGTGCTTGAGCTATCTCTGTCTCCACATGCCTGTACACACAAGCACGTGCACACACACACACACACACACACACCCTCTTATATAGCTGCAAAATTTTAGAAATGGGCACAGTTTAAGCCATCTAATCCAAGTTCCTGATTTTAAACTGAGCCCATTTAGAAAATATTTTCCAACTTTCCCCTGCAAACTTGCTCTCATCTTGGTCTAGTCCTTCTAATCATCAGTGTTATTATCATGCCTCAAAACACTGTTGGACACTGAGCTACAGGAAAATGCTCTAACCCAGGAGGGCTAAAAAGCCTTAGTTGTAGGTGACACACGCCTGTAGAGTACAATAGTTACAATCTATCAAGTCAGCAGATACAAGTGGCCTTCCAGGCACTGATCAGTAGAGACTAAGTTTGAATAAGATTGTCCTCACAAAAGAATGAACAGAGGCCCCACCCTGACGACAACGATGAATCTAGAATGAGAGATGGATGAAGGGTGGGATTTTTGCAAGTCTGTGAAATGATGCAAGGCGCAAGGTGGACAGTTCCAAAGGTGTATGAAATCAGAAAAGAATAGGGAACATAAGGGATCCCTTTCTTACCCCTTAATTCCCTCTCATGAAAAAGTGGTGGATATAATAGAACCAAGCTTTTCTCAATTTTTTAATTACCTAGCTCATAGCCGAGCTCACAGAATTATTTATTGAGGATAGTGCAAGACCTACATCAGGTTTTATTGAGGTTCTCTAGCTCAAAAGTGACCCCATTGCAGTGTCTATGACTCCATATAGGGTGTGAACCTTGAATATTGTGCTTCATGAAAGCAGGCAGTAAAGTACAGTGGTTTTAGATAGTTTGGTAAATTATTTGCTAGGAGGAGAGGGTTAATGCCTGATAGCGAATTTGTTAAAACTCAGACTTTGTACTTCTACCTCGTTTTCCTTCACCTTTTATAAATTTGCTTGAGAAATTGCCATGTTATTTGTGGTAGGCTGAATAATGGACATTTAAAGAGCTATTGAGTCCTAATTCTGGAGCCTAGAGCCTTTGTAGATTTGATCAAATTAAAGATCTTTAGATGAAAAGTCTATGGGTTGAATTATAACCCATGAAAATTCATATGTTGAAGTCCCAGTACCTCATAATCTGAACTTATTTGAAAACAGGTTTCTTTCAGATGTAATTAGTTAAGATAAAGTTATACTGGAATAAGTATGGTGGACCCCTAATCCCATATGACTGATGATCTTATTGAAGAGCAACATGCACACAAGGAGAACATTTTGTGAAATTGGGTGATGCATCTATAAGCCAGGAAACTCCAAAGATTGCTAGCCAAACCCCAGAAGCAAAGAGGCATGGAACAGAGTCTCCCTCACAGACTTCAGAAGGATTCAACCCTGAGGCTGACACCTTGATCTCAGACTTCTAACCTTTAGGACTATGACACATTAACTTTGTTGTTTAAGGCATCCGGTTTGCAGTACTTTCTTATGAAAGCCTTAGGAAACTAATAAGGAAAGTTTTCTTGGATTATCCTGGTCAGCCCAGAGAAAATCAGAGGGAAATTTTAAATAGTCAGGAGAAGAAAAAAAAAAACGGCCAGAAGAGGAGAAGGTGATGTGACCATGGAAGCAGATTGGAATAATGCGATTACAAGTCAAGAAATTGCTGGCAGTCACGCAAAGCTAGAAGAGGTAACGAATAGATTTTCCCGTAGAGTCTCTGCAAGGAACACAGCTTTGCCACCAACATGATTTCAACCCAGTAATACTGATTTTGGACTTCTGGCTTCCAGAGCTGTGAGGAATAAATTTTTGTTGTTTTAAGCTACCAAATTTGTGATAATTTATTACAGCTGCGATGGGAAATGAATAATTATACATTCACTTAAGATAAGGTTTGTGAATCTTATGTTTTCTGGAATAGAACCTCTGAATATAGCTATGACAAGGGGCATTACAGAGCATTATATCAGCGCTGGGCTAATGTTTCATATACACTGCTAAATACACACTTATGTATTTAAAATGCTGCATTTTACAGGAATCAAATTACAGCAGCTATGAGGTAAAAGATTTTAAGGATTTTTTATCATATGATGCCAATATAAAATATTTTTAATGAACTTAAAAATTTTGTTACTAGAGAGATGTTAACACTTAAATAAATAAGTAATGGTCACCGAGAAACAGCACAGATTTGTTAGCCAAAGTCACATCAGACCAAATGTATTTATTTTCTTTGCCAGAGTTAGTAGACAGTAAGCTCTCAGAAATGTGTTGGGTCTGGTATGGCTGGATTAAGGCATTTGAACAAAGGTAGGAAAAAATGGACTGGATTTAAGATGATAACATGGTAAATACATGTAAAACTGAAATGGATCTATAACTAATTAACAGATCATACTTAAAGTGTATAAAATATAGATCAATGTCATAGAAAAAGGAAGTTTCAGAAAATGGGAGCAGGCATTTATGGGGTATTTTTTATGAACTAGGGATTATTCTAAATGCCCTTATTTACCCATCATTTATTCCCCCATTTCCTCAGATTTTCTGCTTCACTAAAATTTTTCTAAGGTTATTCTCACCCTTACTCTTTCTCGTTTATCTGCTTTCTCTGCAGCTTAGTATTTCTACTCATTTCTTAGGCAGACGTAGAGGTAACTAATTCCAGGTCTGTGCCATTCAAAACAATAGCCATTAGCCACATATGGCTATTGCACACTTGAAATGTGGCTAGTTCAAATTGAGATTGCTGCAAATGTAAAATGTGTACTGAATTTTGAATACAATCTAAAAATGTGGGAAAAAAACCTCATTAATAATTTGTTATGTTGACTACATGTTGAAATGATAATATTTTAGGTATTCTATGTCAAATAAAATATGTTCAGATAATTTTACCTAATAAATGTGGCTGCTAAAAATTTAAAATGACAGACGAAGCTCATATTTGTGGCTTGCATTATAATGCTATAAAACAGCATTGCTCCAGGTAAACATTTAGGGACCTTATCTTTGTATCATAAACAATGAATTTTGCCAAACAAAAGGTAATCTATTCCAAAAGATGTGGTGCCACTAACTTAGGACCAGAGCAGGCACAGAAACTGGTGGTATTAAATTATTTTTTCTTTTGGCCAATAACAAAAGACACTTAATCATGTTACTGAACCTGCTGGAGGCAGTTGTGTGATCGCTGAGAGTAACCATCCCCCTCTTCCCAATGTCCTTCCAATCATGTTCTTTGGAGTTGATCTTTCCCTCCTCTGGATGATATCTCAAGTGATTCTCAAAGCTTTTTTTTCCCCTTTCAGAAAGAACAACCTCATTTCAAAAATTTAGAAATCTCATCAAATCTAACATTACAGTTTAATCTATTACACAATTTAAATTCTCTTTCTCCAGCTGGGGCTTGCCCCAGTTGTGCTCCTGTAAAGAGTCAGGAGAGCACATTCTTCTTGCTCTTCAACTCCCTCCTCCTCACTGCTGTTGTCCCTTGTGAAGCATTGGGTTAAGGGAAGAGAAGTGTCGGAGGGAAGAAAATCCAAAATGCCAATTGACTGACAGCTGACACATGGTTCCAGGGACCAGAGAGCAGCAGATGAACAGCTGCTCTTTCCCTCGATGACTTTGCTGGATGCCACTGAGATCCTTCTGGTGCAGACCTAACCATGGCTCTATGAGACAAGCAACACGGCCTCTGGTCGACCTTTGTCACAAGGGCCCACGGTCTCCCAGCAGTCTGCCTATAGCTGGGTCTTTTCACCCTTGCACCCCTTCTTGGTGTGAGTCCCTACTGAGACAGCCACAGGTAGGCTTCTTTTGGTGGTGATGTGTACATCCATTTCTGGAAAATCTGACACATTTACCCCATCCTTCTCTTTTTCTCTCTTTACTCTGTCACCATATAGTCTGCCCCTGCTCTTAGAGAGTCATCGGTCCCTCTATGTCCCCAAATTCTAGGGAACATACCACCAGCAAATACCCTCCCTTTTTGGCTTGAGATCGTGTATATTCTCCTAAACACCTCTTTGAGTGACTGAAAGGCAAAATGCAATAATACTCCAATAATTTTTGCAAAAGATTTTAGGCTTTTTTATTGGATTAGAGCAGGCTACAAGATGTTAACAAATCAAACACCAAACTTCCATAGCTTAAAAAATAAATGTATCTATCTTCTCCATAACAGTCCTGGATGGGGTTTAAATAAGTGGTTAGCTCTCCTTCAGCTGATCATTCAGGTGATCTTCCACCTGCAGCTACAAAGGCCACTGGGGCCTCATCATCAGATGTATCCAGACAGGGAAAATGAGGACACAGAGAGACACATTTGCCCTCTGGGAAACCCCAGTTTGGAACTAGCACAAGTCTCTTCTGCTTAACTTCCATTGGCCATACCTATCTGCATGAGAACCTAAGAAATGCATTCTATCCATGTGCCCAGCTACAGTTCTGCACATGTACCCCAGAACATAAAAGTATGATAAAAATATAAATAAATAAAACAGATTTTGTTTTACAACTGGAGGTCTCTGCCACAATCTCTAGTATCTCTAATCTTCCGTGAATCTTTCTCTCCAGCTTATATATCCTGGAAGAAAAAAGGTAATGGGCTAATGCTGGGAAGAATTGTTTCACAGTGCCTTGAAACATGCCCTGAAGAGGGTCTGTGTTCCTTATTTAGGATGTAGAGATACTTGTGCCTATGTTATTTTTCTCAGCATATTAAGCCTCAGTAAATCTGAAACCAAGTGCACCCTTATAACACCCTATTACTCAATCATTGATTGAGTGAGTGCCCATTCTACAACAGGCACTTTACGTATTCCATCTCATTTGTTTCTACAATTCTTTGACATAGGTATTAGGCTCAAAGAGGTTATTTAATTTATCCTTTATTTAATTGAAATAGGCAGTAAAAAGGGGAGCTGAAATTCAGCCTCAATTTTTCTGATGATAAACCTTGATGATAAACTACTTCCTGGCTGTCCCTTTCAATCTTGACATTTTATACTATTTACTTTGTCTATTTTAGCCATTTCTAATTTTCCTTTTAAATTGTTATAGCAAAGATATAAACTAAAGAAATATATTTATAGTATATAAATACAGTATATACAGTATTTATAGAGTATATATGCATATATATACTGCAATTATAATCAGCATATCTTCATATGTATATACTTACTGATTATAATTGAAGAAATAGGGAAAAATATTGTTTGTGAAAATATTTTCAAAATTCAATATCCCTTCATGATAAAAAAAAAAATCAACGAACTCGGCATCAAAGGAACATACTTCAAAATAATAAGCACCATCTGTCACAGACCCACAGCCAACACTGGACTGAATGGGCAAAAGCTGGAAGTGTTCCCCTTGAGAACTGGAAAAAGAGAAGGATGCCCACTTTCACCAGTCCTATTCAACATAATACTGAAAGTCCTATCCAGAGCAATCAGGCAAGATAAAGAAATAAAAGGCATCCAAATAGGAAAAGAAGTTAAATTATCTCTCTTTGCTTATCTGATTCTATACCTAGAAAACCCTAAAGATTCAACTAAAAAGCTCCTAGCATCAATAAATAACTTCATTAAAGTTTCAGGATACAAAACCAATGTACAAAACTCAGTGAGCAAAGGCTAAAAATCTCCTATTGGGTACTATGCTCAATACCTGGGTGATGGGATCACTCTTACTCCAAACTTCAGCATCATGCAATATGCCCATATAACAAACCTGCACATGCATCCCTTGAATCTAAAAGCTAAATTTAAAAAAAAATATATTTTTTATCAAAAATTTGTATTTTTCAAAATTGTTCAATATCCATATAATATGTCAACATTCATTATTGAAAGAGAAGGATGCTAAATGGAAAGCATTATTTTGAAAATCATAATTTGTCAATCAAAATTAAGCCAGCAAAATCTGTATTTTAGAAAAACAAAACTTAGCCATACAAATTATAATACAGTCAAACATTTACAAAAGTTTTAGGGAACAAAAAATACCATCCTTGAATGGTTTTGATTTTAATAGAATTATTAGTGAGAATTTACTTACAAAATAGTTGAAAAAGCTGAGGGAACAGATTCTAAACTGAGTTTCAAGGAACCATTCCTAGAGCACTCAAAATGTCTACAGAAGAACTGCTGTCTCTGGTATAATCTGGACTCTGGGTGTTCATGAGGAGCCACCACATGACTGCCAAGAAAACGCCTTGTACCATGTGATCTGAGCCAGCAGAATAGATGCCCAGGTTTCCACACCTTGACACCCATGAATTTGGAGGATGAGCACTTGAATCTCTGCTATGGCTGCTACCCAAAACCTCCATAAAGGCACTTGTCAGTGGAAATAGCAGATGCAGCAGAAGCATGCCTGCTGCCTTGTGACACTGATGTTTCCCTTTCACGTTTTTCCCAAGTCCTCTGTTCAGTGAAAGCTCGATTATGTTTAGAAGCTAAGCTATAAAAGAGCATTGCTTTAGCCTTTGGCCTGTATAAAATTATGCTGCAAGAAGTGGAAATACAGCTGAGTGAATCAATCCACTGTGCCACCACAGGTTGGAAGGCAGTTGGGGCAAACAATCAGGTTGTGAGCATAAAAATTGGTATGAATACTTTTCTACCAGAATTAACATGGAAAAAGAAGGATAAATTATTACTAGATAATTTACAAGCAGGCAGTAGTATTCTGATTGTGTGATGTAGACATGCAATCTTTCTACAAATGAAAATATTACTCTTTTTTAAAAAGTCTGACATGACAAATAAGGAGCTATTCAATGATTTCAATTACAGCTGTTTTCACAAGGACCTTTGAATGGGTTGTGCTATGACTCATTATTTTTTTCCATTTCAAACACAATAATTAATTGTATTCATTTGTGTATACTTTTGTCTGAGTGAATAACAATTAATTTGGCAAGTCTATTTCCCTTCATTTGACTAAGTGTTAGGCGCAGAGGTATTTCTTTTAATCCTAACCACAATTTTTAAAGGTAGGAAATATTAGCATTATTTTATAGATAAGAAATTGAAGTTCAGAAAGGTTCAATAATTCATCTCAAGTCATACTACTAGAAAAAAAGTCAGAGCTAGGATTCAGAACTGGTTAGCTTGAGTCCTGTTTTGTATTACCCTTAGTTAGTATTAGGAGATTGTCACACACTTGGTGCTGTACTGTGTATTTAATAATTGCTCACTATTTTCTTTATGCCAGCCTTCCATGTAAGCAGAGTTGCAGGTCATTGTCATGACACAACATCTCAGCTAGTTCTTCTAGCTACTGAGGAAGAAGGACAGGGTTCAGTCATTCTATGAAGGAGATTATTAGAGAGATTAGTGAATATATAAGAGCTGAGTGAGGGGTTCTGCAATGATAGTATAATCAGATAGACAACTGCAATCTAGAAAAACCAAAACTGCCTATACAAAACATGAAGAGGGGTGAGAGAAAGGTAGAGGGGAGAATAAAACTCCCATGAAGCTGCTGTAGCTGATGTCAACAGAAATTCTGCCCTGGTGGCTAGTAAATGAGGAAGTGAAATGAAACAAGGAGGAAGGAACCCTTACGTAGAATAGAGCTGTCATTCATAACTAAGTAGATCCATAAATCAGTCATATGCGTAATTTTGGTAGGGCGAGCTTGTTAAACAGTAGAGAAAGTCAATAGTGGAAAAGATGATTAAATCATGAGTTTGAATACTTAGGGACTAATAATAATAAATGACAAAAATTTATAATCGTGTCTCATGTTGCACATAAAATTGTGTTTCATTAAAATCTGTATTTATGTAAAATCCTAGAGAAAACAATTTGTGTTAGGATAAGGTGAATAACTGTATCTTAAATGAAGTTTAATTCAGCTGATTTTAAAACTGCTTAGAATTCACAGTAAAAGTGATGTGTCATCGAACCTATAGAGATTTTAAAGTATATTGTAACGTAGATATATAGATAATTTTGGCAAAATTATGGGTTTAATCTTTCCATGTTGATACCTTGGAATTGTGACAACTATGGACAATGTAAATAAGGGGAATATTTACCTGATATGGTCAATGTATTTTAAGTAGTTAATTTCCAGTGATTTTTTTCCTCACAACTTGTTCACTTACTCAACAAATACTTATTGAGCATCGTCTTTATGTAAGACACTCCTAAATCAATCAAAATAATCCAGTCAGAAATGTATGCAGATTTAGTTACTGACTTTGCTTCGAAAAAAGGATTTTCAGGAACTCTCAATTTTTACAATATCTTAGGGTATACATGTAATAAAAAATCAGAAGTGTATATTGGTGTGATAATATAAACTTTTCTATCCACAGGGACAAATGCCTCTTCACATTCAACATTCCAAATGTTCTTCCAAGGTAGAGAGACTTGATCATTTTTGCCTTTGTATTTTTGTTCAGTATTATTAATGCAAATAAAATTATATTACACTCTAAGCCAGCCTGTCTGCATATAAAGCTCAAGAGGTCTACGTGAAGGGTATCTTCCCTACAGATAGTGTGAAATATTCTAATGGAGTTTCTTGATTCAATGCACTGAGAATTTGTTTTTAAAAAATTGAACAGCTATTCATTTTTATCATGAAACAATTATTTTAAAGTCATTTCATGACACTATCATTCACATATTTTTCAGAAAACTTTCAACTACATATCTATTTTAAATATTTTCCATTTTAAATAATTTATAATCAAAAGTAATATCAGTATTCCAAATTTTGTATCACCTCTGATATCAGACTAATAAATTTTCTAATGACCTATCTTTTTACTAAGTGCCTACTTTTATTGATTTACAAACTAATAATTCATAACTGTAGTCTCCTAATTATTAGAGAAAAATAGTGAGTCCAAATTGCTGAACATAAACACAAAAGTTTCTGGTAATAAACTGAAAGCTAACCAAGACATGAATTGAAAAGTTATGGACAATGAATCTATCTGTAGGGTGTTATTACTGCATCCCTAACGGTCTCAACTACATGAATGCAAACATCTTCCCAAACCATAATGAGACTCAATGTAAATCTCTTCAGGGTCATGTTTAACACTCTGTGCCTACGGAAGTCAAAAGATTATCTGCAACACTGCTCAGTTTCTTTCTGTTTCTAGGTGAATTAATTCTGCTCTATTGCACAGTTGAGCATCTAAGTGATTTCTAAAGCAATAAATATGATGATCCACAGGCGCTGAGAGGCTGACTTCAACTTTCCTGAAACTTAGAAATAACAGTGTATATTAATCATAAGGGTAAAAATTCACCAGATATTTATTGAAATGAAAAAATTGTTTAACATCCTTGCGAATCCTGCTGTATACCCTGCTGACGCAGGACTTGGGTCAACAATATTCCATGAATATGAAGACTAAAGTGTTAGCCACCTACAAAGCATTATTTGGCCTTTACTCTTGAGAGTTTAATGCTAATAAATGAAAATGTTGGACCTATGTTTATATCAATAATGAGGTAGAGACAAGAAGTAAATAAGAGAGGAAAGTTATATCCTATCCTGGAAATAAAATACCAACAATTGTATTGATAGAGAAATATT
Source organism: Sapajus apella (assembly GCF_009761245.1). Taxonomy (NCBI): domain Eukaryota; kingdom Metazoa; phylum Chordata; class Mammalia; order Primates; family Cebidae; genus Sapajus; species Sapajus apella. The sequence continues at coordinate 57,640,899 of NW_022436946.1, forward strand.
GAAATGGGAAAGAACTCTGCTTTCTTTACTTACTATGAGAAACATGCTATATTCAGGCAGTTGTAGCAAGCAGTTTGTAGGAACCAAATCATTTGATTTAAAGTGACTAATTGAGCAACAGAACATGGATCAGAAAAAAAATATATCTATATACATACACATACACACAGTCGATATGTTCAGCCAAGTAATAAAAACACAGAGAGACTATGTTATTTCAATAGATGACCATAATTCTATATGGCAACAATATCTGAATGAGAAAAGCTACCAATGGAACAACCACAGCATAAGAAAAATATGTTAAAAAGTACTTTTATAGTCACTGATAAATTACTCAAATGAAAAACCTTAAATGATAAAAATAGCTTGCATGAGAAGTGAGAAGATTTTTATTTGTATTTAATGTCATGGAATTAAACATATTATTCATGAAAGATTCCAGATGGACAGAAGTGAAGACTGAAGTAATTTCCAGATAGACAAGGTGCAGTTCATCAGGTAGCACATTCTCATGGCTGCGACCAAAATCACAACACTGCTCCTTCTTATAATATGTGCTGTACTAATATCTGTTTTCTGATCATGAGATTCAAACTAACACTAACAGCTTTTTTCTAGCAGATGGTCTGATGATAAACAGATGAAATGTTCTCTAATTAATGTCAATGTTAAATCTATTAAACTTATAGCTATAGTTAAGTTAGTTAAAATTAATACTTTATTTATTACTCATTTTTAATATAAGGTCTAAGCTTTTACAGAAAACTATTTCTAAATGTTTTAGCTTTCCTGTGATTATCTATCTGGATTTTTTCCAACCCACTAATATTTCTGGCATGTTGAGTTTACAGAGAAAGTGGTAGCCATTAATGACCTTGATTTGAAAGGTCACAGCAATATGAAGAAAGAGCACTGGACATGGGGCACATATTTCAAATTCTCACTCTGACATTTTTTTATATAATTTCAAGGAAGTTTTAAATCTTTCAGGGTTTGTCTTCTTTTCTGCAAAACAGGAGTGACAACAGCTACTTCATAGAGTTGCTGTGAATTAACAAGTTCAGGTCCCCAGTAAACCCCGGTGGCATCATGTATGATACTTGAACTTGAAGATAAGCCAACATAGTCAAGGAATTAGCCATTGTCAGCAAATGTAGATAGGGGTTTAAATTTTTTGTCCCAAAAAGTTACATTTTAATATTCATATGTGGGCAATTTGGAAAACGTCTCTCCTCTCCCCCTTTCTCTATTGAACTTGTGATGAAATATTAATTTTAAAAGTCTATGATAAAAATAGTAAATGAAAATATAACTAAATTTAAAATAAATTGCTGTTTCAGAGAACACGTTACATTTACATTAAGTTCTAATCTGGCAAAGTATTCTAGTTTAGATTGCTATGTATGAGCATAACTCTCAAACCTGGGGAAAGTTAGGCATAAAAAGTATGGTTCAATAGTTTTTATTCTTGTTTATCAAAGAGTTTATTCAGAATTGAATCAATTATCATTATAAACTTTTTGATCAGTAGTAGCCTCAGGTTAATTTGTAAACATCTGAATTCATATTTAAATGTTTTCACTATGACAGATGATACAAAGTTATTAATTTCATGTGGGGAAGTGTGAAAATCTTGAGGGCACAGATTGTATCTTGTGGCTGTGTGTGTGTGTGTGTGTGTGTGTGTGTGTGTGCATATTTTCTCCCATTTTCATTCCGAAAAAGAACAAGTAGGAAGATATAGAGCAATGGTCTTAAATTCATTAAAAAAAAAAAGAGACAATAATGGGGATTGAATGATAATATCTCATAAAAATAATCTGTTCCAAATCCTTAAATCCCTTTGCCTGGCCCACCATATGAACCACTCAACTGATGTCTTTACTTCCAGTCTCCATGTAAGTGTCTGTCCCCCTAGCAGGAAAACTTTTAAACTGATACACAAATGCCTTTGCAGCCACCACTTGAGCTCCGAACTGCACTTAGGCAGAGGCAAAGATTTTTTAGTCCTTCTTTGTCTCATTATTATTCTAACATTGGCTCATTATATACATGAATTGAAGTTATCCCTAAGTGCACTGTCTTCCCACATGCTCTTTACTGTTTCCTTAGCCAGAAATGTCTTTAATTTATTCCCAAATCGGCAAACTCTTGTTTTTGAAGTCCAATTTCCACATCTCCTCTTCCATCCTTAGAATGGAATTGATCTTTACTTCCTTCTTTGTGCACTCATTGCAGTTTCTATTTATATAGGTAATAATATTTTAAATTACTTCAGCACCTCTCATGAGCCAGTCATACTTAATCTGAACATAAGTGGACTGAAGGGCGGTTTATAACAACAGAAATCTGAAATCAGGGCCTGAACAGGCTGTGCCATAACATCTAAACACTTTGTAATTTGAGCTGTGTTAAATATTATAGCAGGGGTATCTCACCTTACAATATCGAAGTCTAATTTATTGATGTAAACATTGGGTCAAATACATGGCTCTCGGATATTTTCTTGTTGCCAAGATACCAACAGCTTCAACTGAAGACTCTCCCAGCACAAATAGGTATGTACTTTATAACACAGTAAAGTATACCAAGAGCCCACACAAAGGTAAGATCACCAGGTAAGACCTACAAACTGGGTGAAAATTTTCTATTTGTAGGCACACTTCTGCTTCTTGTCATACGATTTCAGCTTGTATGATGGAAGTAGGGTAATACTAGTAGAAAACAATAGAAATATATTTTCTACTTTAAGAAAAAGAAGAAAGTAGTAGAAAATATCATAGTAGAAAACTGATAGGAAAATAGTTTTTAGAAAATGGGTCAAAAGAGAGCACTGTAACCCATACATTGTTTTTGTCAAAATTACTTGTTTAAACTTCCCTGAGACAGTATATTGCTTAGTCTTATGTTGCTAGCAAATATCCTATAGCCCCTAAAATATCCTAGGATTATCTAAGCCAAAGACAACTGCAGGTAGCATGGAGTTCTAAAGCACGCTCATCATCACAATCATTCCAGGAAGTATGTATTATATTATCTCTATTTTATAGATAGGAAAGCTGAGATGTTAAGAGATTAGTGTGGATTATTCATTAGAACCAAAACTTTAATACATCTGTTTAGTTTGAAACCTGTCTTCTTTCCCACTTTTTGGTCACTCATTCAAATGCATATTGTGTTTTGTCAGGTGTGAAACACTGGGGTGGACTCCAAGGATGCAATGGTGGACTCTCATATGTGGTTCTTACCTGTATGAAGAGTTTATAATCTAGTGTGAGATATAGACAATAGGTAAAAAAATAAAACGTACAACATTATAAATTATGCTATCAAGGAAAAAATTAGAACTGATGGCAAAGGTAGAGAATAACCGTGCAGATCCTAACTTATAATCTTGTACAGGGAGAGCCTCGATAAGCAGGTGTTATCTAAGCTGAGACTCAAAGGACGAAAAAGAGTCAGGCATGTGAGGGTCAAAGAGAGAACACTGCAGGCAGGGAAAAGAGTCTAGGTAAAGTCCCTGAGCAGGGGGAAGAACTGGCCTGGTTATAAGACCTGAGAAAAGCCAGTGTGGTTGAAACACAGTTAGTACAATGAGAAAGGGCAACAAAAGAGCCTGGAGAAGGATGGAGGAGTTAGGTCACCAGTGTCCCTACAGGCTATGAATATCAGACACTTCTGGAGCCCCAGTTTATATTCTCTGGGCAGGTGCTTCTCAAACTTTTACAGGCAAATAAATCACCTGGGTATCTGGCTAAAACATATATTCTGGTTTGCTAGTTCTATGGTGAGCTGAAGATTCTACATGTCCTTTCTTTCTTTTTTTTTTTTTTTCAGATGGAATCTCACTCTGTCACCCAGGCAGCTCACTGTAAACTCCGCCTCCCAGGCAAGTGATTCTCCTGACTTAGCCTCTGGAGTAGCTGGGATTACACGTGCCCACCACCATGTCTGGCTAAACTTTTCGTATTTTTAGCAGAGACGGTGTTTCACCATGTTAACCAGGCTGGTCTCAAACTCCTGACCTCAAGTGATCCATCCCTCTCACCCCCACCAAGTGCTGGATTACAGGTGTGAGCCACCAAGCCCAGCTAGATTCTACATTTCCAACAAGCTCCTGAGTGATACAGATGCTGGTGGGCTCTGAACCTCACATGGAGTAGAAAGGTTCTAGAGCCCACATTTTTCACTCTGGTTGTTGCTATGGCAACCAGTTGCATACAGCTGTAGCGCATATTTGTTTTTAGCCCTGAGACTTTGGAACTCAGGTGCTGCAACCCATTGCATCCAGAACCATTTAGCCAATCTGATGCATATACAGACTTGGAAGGGTGAGGATGTTAACACCCATTGAGACAATCCTTAACCAATGGGGACAGAGCCAATGCATTGAATCCTCTCCTCTGCCCACTTTCAAGGGCATTTTGCACACTGCTACTACGAGCATCACAGTAGGATGGAGCGTCAGTTGTCCACAGCAGTAACCAGCTCAGTAGCATATCCTTGTTTAGTCTGTCATTTCTTCTCTGTTACACTCTTCTCAGTTTCCCACTATTCTCTGGGGTCACTGCCCAAAATAAACTTCTTGTATGCAAAGCCTCATTTCAGTCTTGGCGTCCTGGAATAAACAAGCTAGGACGTCATGGTCCTAGGTTAGTGGTGACATAGCTCTCATGTTTGGAACATTTATTAACTTGTCATGTCCGTGGAGTGAAGGATACAGTCTTATTTAATATTTGTATATCTTGTAATTAGAGTAATACCGATTACCCAGAGGAGCTCAACAAAAGTTGCACAATTCAAAAAAATTTATTCTAAGTTCATTCAAATCAGTCAAAGGATTTTTACAAACTATTCAAGGAAATTGCAAGGCAGAAATACAAGAGAAATATAGTTGTATAAGTGTCTAAAGAGCAGGGACTCTGGAGTCTGACTGGGCTGGATGCCTGCTCTGCTGCCTTCTAGCTATGTGACCTCAGGCATGGCGTGTGCTTCTCCTGAGCTACAATTTCTTCTTAAGTAAAATGTGGATGATGATAATGACACCTACTTCACTATTAGTGAAGTGTACCATTTAAGGCACTGTTCTAGCACTTTAATGAGTTAATTTAAAGCATTAGAACAGTGCATGGCCCATAATAAAGACCATATATGTGTGTGATAAAATGTAATACATGTTTTTAAGGAACTCCAGAGAAATCTGAGAGTAGTTCCTCATGCTGGTTTTCAGACAAATACTACTGTATAAAAATCAACTAAGGCACGTGCTAAAGACAGGTTACTAAGAGCCATCCTGGACTCATTAAAAGATTTTACAGACATAGGATGGGAATTCTATACTTTTAGTAAGTATCCTCAGTGATTCTGTATATAGACAAAATATACACTAGTTGACCAACTTTCTACTTTAGAATCTTTTAAAGTAACTATGCCACCAAGGATAAATATACATGATGCAAATTAAACACAAAAGGTGAATTTTTTTAATTTGATCATTTTTTCACTTCACTTATTTACTCATATATTCATTTAAGCTACAAATACATGATTGATTGTTATTTTTAGTGAATGTTTATCCTTTGTTATTATTGACTGGGTAAACTGTTACCCTTGTTCTCAATTTACAGTCTTTGTTGATGCTCACTGAAATTCTGTATAGCAAGTAATTCTGGTATTAGCTCATAGCACTGTATGTACACTTCAGAGAGGCTGATCGATTTGCCCACAATCACACAGCCTGTAATGTGACAGTACTACCATATGAATCTTGGCCTTTGTACCCAGAATCTCTACTATTTTCATTATCTCATTTCATATACCGGATTGCATATTAAAAATAACAAAAATAAACTTGAGTTTTTCTATACTTAAATTCTAAATGTTAAATGCTGGTTTATACAAATTCTGCTTTATATGTTAATGAGAGTTGTTAGCTTTGGAAAGCGCTTTCTTGTTGTGAAATAGAACACAAAATACAAACCTAGTTTGGATATGCAAACACAGTTTCATTTTTCAAGGGGCAATAATGGCCTGTAACCAAACTACAGCTTGTTAGGTAAATAAATGATTTTCTTGTTAGCTGGAAGTTTAAACATAGACTCATTCATTAATTTGTAAATTGTTCTCTCAGTTTCAAAAGCCCACATTGTCATTGCCTGTGTTTATGTAAATGTGGTCATGAGGGAGGGCTGCGGACATGGGCATGTTACTGGGAAGCTCAGGTTTGAGACTGGATCATGCGCTCTGTTTTACATGCACAAAACCCTAGAAATGGGGGTGAGGTAGCTACCTAGTCCAGAATTAAAAGAAGGATTGCAGATTAACCGCCACCCTATGAGAGGCATTTACCACATGACAGCCAGGTTCCGGGGACTCTGGTCCTTTTATTTCTAAGTTCTTCCTTATTTTTTATGATCGGAATTCTCACTCTCAGAAGCACTGTGATTGTCCTTTATGAGTTTGTGTACATCTGTCAGCTCCTGAATATGTTACTCTTTAACAACTTGCATTATTACAAATGGACACATCAGAGCATTAAATTCACATTATGCATAAAAATCAACATTTAATACCATAAGGTACCTGGCAATTACTAGATGAGATAAAAAATGAAAATAACATCCAGCTTAGAACGTTAAAATACTAATTGTTTTCAAGTGGTATGCTTGGGTTATTACTACTTTTAAACTTTTTCTGCATATGAGTCTCCAACTTGAAAACATAACACATATTTTAATTATTTTATGCCTGGCCAGTATATTGAAGCTCTTGTCCACAGTGATGTCTGTGGACAAGAGCTTCAATATACTGGCCAGGCACATTCATATCCTCTTATTAAGTGAGAATTAATTTTATTTTGGGCATTTCCAACATCTCATGGGCAGTGATAGAAAAAAAAAGCTGTTCATCCCCTAAAAACAAAAACAAACACACAAAAAAACCCAAGTCTTAGAACCAGAGTGAGAGTAGGCACACTAAAATTTAATGACTGGAAAAGCAAGCAGACTGAATGCAATCTTTTTATTAACTTGTCTATCTTCAATTATTCTAATTAGGTTCCATGTGTCTTAAATATATTTGAATAGTGACTGCCAGTTTCTCAAAATCCTCTTTTATCAAAGTGGCCAAGATGTTTCCAAACCATTACCTTCTGTGAGGGCTCTATCCAAGCTAAGTAGCAGCCAGGAGAACAGAGACGACAGCTTAGTTAGTTTCTCTCATTTGGCTTTGACTTTGTTCACAGGAAAATGAGACAATATTAAAAAACAATAGAAGCAGAGATGGGTCCAAAAGGGAATTAATAAAATGGCATTTATGCTGGATGCTTATATTTACCAATGCCGTGAAGGATTAGCAGATAATTGTTTATAGCCTTATACTCTTTATGATAGAAAAAAATTTCCAACTTTACACAAAGTAATCACTCTTTACCTGAAGTTATGGTAAGTAATCTGTTTATGGAGTAAAACACTCTGCTCTTTTCTTTGAAAGAGGTTTTTTCATCTAAAAAATGGCTCTTGTATTTTAATGTAAAATAAGAGTACTGCTTTGTCCCTATAAACTTGATTCACGTGAACTTTTTTATGGGCCTCTATGCTCATAGTCAAGGAGCAAAACCTATTTGGTGGGAGGACCTGACATTTTGATTACAGCAAGAAGGAAATGGCAATAAGTTTTCAGAAGCTGGGCAGATTATAAAAGACAGAAAATGCGACCCAGGCTGATATTATAACACCTCTAAAATACAGATGGTTGGCAGCACTCTGATAAAAGTACAAAGATTGAATAAATCAAATGCCCACCATTGTGAACCAGTAAGCACGTGGAACCATTTTTTCTCCATTCTATCCCTTGTTCTACATAGGCACAAATAACATGACCTCAGGCAAGATGAAGAAGCTGAGTGTGATAACCTCCTAAACTCACCTATAACACTTTCAAATTTGGTAAAACACTTTACCATGACAGCTCCTGTTAGATGTATACAAATTGCCTAAAGCACCAAATAAGTGTTCTGACTACCTGTACACATACTCTATCAACACAACTCTGATTTTTTTAATGTGGGACATGTGGATTTTAGATATTAATGACTGTTTATGTTCTCAAGTCATCATCGAAGGCATCATCAAGGAAAGTCTACCACACTGGCATTCAAATGACAGACATATCGATTCTTTCTTTAAACGAAGGAACCAGATAACTAAAAGCTATGTGTTAAGGTCTCTTCAAGACAATGGTGGAACCATGTCATCCTTTGAAATATTAGGAAAGAAAACTTTCACTATGTGTCCTTTCAAGTGCCTTCAGAATCCATTATTATCTGTAAACCTCAATTTGTCAGGTAGTACAGATATCAGAGACAAGCAGCCAATATATCATCACAATTAAAAGCATGCCTTCTTTAAAGTTATTCAGGCTTATGTCCTAATTCTAGCATTATCATTTACTGTGTGAACATAAGCAAGTTAGTTAATATATCTAGGCCTCAGTTTCTGTGAAATGTAAACAATTTAGTATCTATCTTATATATTTATGTGAAAAGCAAATGAAATATTGCAAGGAAAGCATAACATATAAAGAGTCATAGCAAGCCTTCAATAAATACTAGTTATTATAATAAGCATTATTATTAGCTAGTTCATATGTATGAACTATATATTTTTTTCACAAACTATGTGTGTTAAAATACCAGAAATTTTACCCTACTTATGTCCGAATTTTCCAGTTAATTTTAACAATGTAGAATGAGGGGAGCCTCTGATTGAAGTGGGGTTGTTCTGTAAATGGGGGTCTTTAAGAATCATTCCAACATGACCATAGAAATTACGCTCAGAAAGGCATATGAAATTTAAAAATGTATTATATTCACAGGTCCTAGGAACAGGAAGCATTGCACACCACGCAGGAGAACATATGGGCAGAGCTCCCAGGGATGGGGCTCCACCAAGCAAGTAGAGAGTTGAGAGAGAGGGATGGAAAAAGGGAAGGGGAGGGAGAGGGGACCGCTTGGCAAGTGCTGTCATTAGGGATCAGGGTGGGAAACCCAAACAAGCCATAAGGGATTTTACTGGTGCATTTGAATGTCACTAGGTCACATTCAGAAGAGGGTAGGAAGGGAAACTTGTGGCAGGGAGTAGCCTTATTACAGGGGTACAACTAGTTGCCTAGGAGGGTATTCACAGCCTATTTGTGGGGATGTTGAAGCATCAGGAAAATAGAAACTTTAAACAATTTACAATTGTACTCCAAGCCTAGCTACAAGAACCACTAGCTAAATTTTAAAAGAATGATAAGATGATAAAGATATTGGACAATTAATCTCTTATTTTCTATTCCTTACTAATGAATTGCTATAGAATACACAATTCCATGGGAACCATGCTACCACAGTTCCTTATAACACAAAATCAGGTGGTATTCCTATTTCCAGACGTGTACTGCTCTGTCTTCTCTATCCCATTTACCACCCATGTCGAATATGGTATCAGCTATAACTTGGTTATTTCCTGGTTTCCTGGCACAGAACTTCAAAACCTGTTAAATTTTCTGAATGATAGAAATGCGTTTGTTATGCTAATGAGGCTCCTCAGGGTGGGCCTCTTGAAAACTTCAGTACGGAGGCTGGTGACCAGAAAGACCAAACACATGGTTAAAGGTTTGGGACATTTCAGGCGGCTTACCTCCAAGGAAGGAGGAGAGGCTAGAGATGGAGTTCAATCAAGGCCAATGATTTAATCAATCATACCTATTTAATGAAACCCCAATCAAAACTCTAGGAAAGGAAGCTCAGTGATGCTTCCTAGTTGGTAACTATATCAACATATGAGGAGGGTGATATGTACTGATTCCATGGGGACAGGGCACAGAAGCTCTGCATCCCAGACTGCACTCTACATGCATCCTTTACATAAAACTCTAATCATAAGCATATGATCACTTTCCTGAGATCTGTTAGTCATTCCAATGATTTGTAGAACCTGATGGGGTCATGGGAATTCCCAAATTTGTAGCTAGTTGATCAGAAGCGTAGGTGACCTAGGCGTACCCTGGGAATTGGGACTGGTGTCTAAAATGAGGTAAGTCTTATGGAAGACTTCACTTTTAACCTATGGAGTCTATGCCAATTCTAAGTAGCTAATGTCAGAACTGGATTATGTTATATTCAGTTGGTGTTGGAAGAGTTGGAGGTGAAACAGAGTAAATGAAAGTATTTAATAAGATTAAACTTCTAAAAAAGCCCTGAAGGAAAATGACTTGAATAAAGAAAACTATGGAAATGTACAATTATAAAAGCAAAAACTAGGACTTTACAACACATTTATTCTTTCTATAATATTACACAAATAATGAATCTAATAAGTAAGTGTATTACATTTCACAATTTGTATGACTAAGAACTTGGAAGATTTTCAAATTCTAAAAAAGATAAATGTCTCTTTGATCCATAGAAAAAGAAAAGAAACTCTGGAAGTGAAAAGAAACAGTTTCTTTTACATGAGATAAATATAACTCAAAATATGCTATGGCTGGACTTCACCTAATTGATGAAGTATAAGAGAAGACAACCCATTTGAACATAAATGTGACACTTCACACAGTCTCACTGATGCCACGTAGGATTAGTAAAATAAGAGTACATTTCCTGTTCTAGGGTAATCAGACACACACTCTACTTGGTATTCTAGTTAATAATATATGTATGATCATAATATAAATGCAGCTTGCTGGTGGTTTCCAATTTTTAGGATTAATCAATACACATGCAGTACTCAGTGTAGTAGCATGTTAGAATTTCTTAAATACCTCATTACAAAAACAGTAATTCACAACGTCAACACCAGAGTTTCTGATTTAATTTGTCTGGAGTGAGGCTTGGCATCAACTTATTTTTTAACATCCTCGGCTTCTTTTTTAACATCCAGCTAATTAACATGCAGCCAAGGTTCAGAACTACTGAAATATCATGGGAAACCCACTTAAAGTTAGACAACAAAAATGTAAAAGTTATAAACCCCAATGTGGCAACAAAAAACAATAGCATAGCTGACGGAGACATGGGTTAGTAGAGAAAGTGATGGACAGAATGTAAGCTTAGTAGTGTACTCATCATGGTGAGAGTCAATAATGTAAATTTAATGTAGATAAAGAAATGAAAGTTGAAGTATATTATTTAAACTTATAAGTATAATCACTAGAAGTATTTGAAAAACAGCAATGAGTGGGATGGTTGATCTAATGCAGCAACTTGACTAGGTCCCCCAGTGTTCATGTACTTGGTCAAACAACCTGGGTGTTTCTGTGAGGGTACATTTGGAAGAGGGTAATATATGAATCAGTAGGCTGAGTGAAGCTGATTGTTCACCCTAATGTGGGTGGCCCTTGTCCAATCAGTTGAAAGTCTGAATATAACAAAAAGGTAGAGTAAGAGGGAACTCCCCATGCCTAACTGCCTTGAGCTGAAACAAAGTGGTCTTTTCCTGCCTTCAAACGTGATCTGAAACATTGGCTCTTCTTGGGTCACAAGCCTGCTGGCATTTGGACTGGAACTCTATCATTGGCTTTCCTGGGTCTTCAGCTTGCCAACTGCAGATCTTATGACTTCTCAGCCTCTAAAATCATGTGAGCCAATTCCTTATTGTTTGTCTGTCTATTTGTCTGTCTGTCGATCTATCCTGTCTCTAGAGAAGCATGACTAATACAATGGGCTAATTAAGAAAATCTGTAAGTAATAGGTTGGTAAAAGAGGTGGGAGGTAGACTAAGTGCCTGGAATTAATTAATCAAGAAATAGAGGCATAGGCACTTCAGAATTATGTTTGCATTCAACGGAAAAGATAAATAGTTAATGAAAACATGGCCACCCTGGAAAATAATCCCAGGGAGATGTGGGATGGGGATAAATTATATTTTGCACCTTCTGTAGGGTGTAATTATTGCTAAATAAGGCACATGTGCTTTATTTCAAATTCTTTTATTAAAACGATCTTTCCTAAAGCTGCTATCTAATTTTATAATTAATGGTCATCTAAAAATTATGTAATATAAGATAGGAAAAAAGATATAAAGTCATGCACTATATATATTTTTTTTTCTTTTTTTCTTTTTTTCTTTCTTTTTTTTTTTTTTTTTTTTTTTTTTTTTGAGGAGTCTTGCTCTGTCACTAGGTTGTAGTGCAGTGGAACAATCTCGACTCATTGCAACCTTCACCTCCCTGGTTCAGGCAATTCTCCTGCCTCAGCCTCCTGAGTAACTGGGACTACAAGCGCATACCACCACATCCAGCTAATTTGTATATTTTTAGTTAAGATGGGGTTTCACCATGTTGGCCAGGATGATCTCGATCTCTTGACCTCATGATCTGCCTGCCTTGGCTTCCCAAAGTGCTGGGATTGCAGACGTGAGCCACCACACCCAGCCATCACACACAATATTATATCAAACTTTTCTTTTGATAGCAAAGATCAGAGTTTAACTATCACCAGCTTCTCTTTAATTCATCAAGTTATTATGATACTCAATTAACTAACCCGAACCAAGAAATATATGCTATAATTATTTTATAACATTTGTTCTAACTTATTTTAGAAAAGCTATGTAAATATTAGATAGGCTCAGCAAGTAAGAGAGCAACATCTTTTAGTAAAGATTTTCATAAAGGGGCTGCTAAATTAATCAACACTCCTTCACTTGGCTATTCGTTGATATAAAATTCCTAAAACTCAAAGATAAACTTTTTTATAGAATAAGTTGTACATTGTTTACTCTTTTCTCTTTTAGTTATTATAATTGAAGAATACTAATTGTCTATAAGAGAAAGAGCACTTTTTAAAATGTTGTACCTTTGAGGTGGCAAATACTTCAGAGTACTGAGGACATAATATATCTTCAATTGATATAGATTGAAGTCCTTTCAAAGCAGACAATTTCTAAGGCCATTGTAAATAGCTCACGTCTGAAATGATTTAAATCCTAATGTAATTTTTAAAATACTGCCTTTCCTGATCATTATTTTTATTGTTAATAATAGTAACTTATAGTGGCATACGGTATTATAAAATGTTCCCAAAGAACTTACAAATATATTATCTTAGGTACTCTCACAAATAGCTTACAAAATTTATATTATATTTCCATTTTAGAAACAATAAGACTGAGATTTTGCACAACAATTTTCTAGAATCTATAGATTTTAATGAGAATTAAATAGAATTAACAGAATTCCAAGTCAGTTTTTCTTCCTCCCACCCCATCACCTATCCAGCCCACACTTCTCTTCCTACTTAGTTGACTTGAAAGAAATAATTTATTTTGCAACTCACTGCAACAATGGCGTATAGACCATTGAATTGCTTAACCAAATGAAGATAAGACCATGATATCTATTCTCATTAAGCATTTAAAATGTAGCAGTTGTATCCTTGCAAACGTTCCATCTCAGAATGATTAGCAAAGGCAAAATGACAGCCTAGTCTTCTATTTCTACAGGAATATTCAACTTTCTTAGATTGAATGTAAGGTAATTTGCCATACATCAATTAGAAATACATTTAAGCGCAACAAATATTAATTTTTAATTGTTGAGAATAAACAAAGCACTCAAGTAAGTGTGTGTTTTGTAGAAGATTGTCCTGATGCTTCTTAGTCCCTCACCCATTAAAGTTGAAGCATTCAGTGGTTGGGTGATTACAATTTCAAGGTTCAACTGCTGAGCATTAAAAATAATTTCAGCTGAATTGGTTGTGACAGCCAAAGCTTTTATTTTCAGGAGCCAAAATTTAAGTGAGTTAAATTCTAGAATCTTCTCTTCTAATATTGAGAATCAGAGGCTGGCAATCCAAGAGAAGAGATTTTTTGAATAATATGGATTGAGAAAGATACCAGATACAAACATTTGCTGCTTCAACTATCCTGTGAGGAGATAAAAAGACTCTTGCCAAGATGAATGGGGAGCAAAATAGGTGAGAAGAAGGTGGTAGGGGGAAGAAAGCAAGAAGACTGTGATTTGTGAGGTGAGTCTGGGGCCTTTCTCTGTTCCTGCTTCTTGGACTCCAAGCCTCAAGATGGTAATAGGATAGAAAGTAAAACCCAAATCTCAGAGGCAGAGGTGGCTTCTTCTCAGCTGTGCCTTCACGGGAAGCACCTCCAATTAGAGCCAAAATGGAAGTCTGGTCAACACAGGTTAATGAATGGTCTCCTAAGAGGAGATAACTGACCACAAGTTAAACCAGCAGCTGAGCCAACAGCACAGGCTATCTGGAAGAAGAGAGACAGTATGTAAGCCTCACCTGTCCCTTGGGAGAAAGCAGAATGGAAAGAAGCCTAAATTCAAACACTTACGTAAAATATTCAGTATTATGGTGTTTTTAAAAATATATATTTTTCTTGCTCATCAGGAATAATAATAATAGTATTAAGTAATTCAACAGCAAAATGAATTGGGTTATAGAAAATAAAATTGCATTTCTACACACTAAGAGTGGAAAAAAAACCTTGTGACTTTATAAATGGAAGACAGAGTAAAATGAGTTGAGGTAGATAGCTAAGGGAAAAGCTGAGGAGAAAAGTTAATATTAAAAAATGTTTTCTACAGAGTATGGAATGTCAAATCCAGAATTTAAATATGAAGGAGTTCAGAGTCTGTATGTGGGCTGGGCATGACTTGCTCAGGCTTGTAATCCCAACACTTTGGGAGGCCAAGGCGGGCAGACTGCTTGAGCCCAGGAGTTCAAGACAAGCCTGGGCAACATGGTGAAACCCTGTTACTTGAGAAAATGCAAAAATTAGTGGGGTGTGGTGGCTGGTCCCTGTGGTCCCATGCACTCTGCTGGCTGAGGTAGGAGGGTAGCTTGAGCCAGAGAGGCAGAGGTTGCAGTGAGCACAGATTGTACCACTGCACTCCAGCCGGGGGGTAGAGCAAAACCCTGTCTCAAAAACAAAAAACAAACAACAACAACAAAAGCCACCAAAGTCTCCGTGTGCGTAAACCAGGGAATGGCAATGTAAGTTTAGAGTTGCAGCTCTTAATTTCTCGTTAGAATTCAAAAATTGTTACACTCTCTTATCTTTGTGAAATAAGCTGTATCATAACATTAGTTTGGCAATTCTTATTTTTTTACATTATACTTTAAGTTCTGGGATACACTTGTGCAGAACGTGTAGTTTTGTTACAATAGGTATACACATGCCATGGTGGTTTGCTGCACCCATCAGCCTGTTATCTACATTAGGTATTTCTCCCAATGCTATCTGTCCCCTAACCACCCACCCCCCCAACCCCCTGACAGGCCCCGGTGTGTGATGTTCCCCTCCCTGTGTCCATGTGTTTTCATTGGTCAACTCCCACTTATGAGTGAGAACATGTGGTGTTTGGTCTTCTGGTAATTACTACTTTTAAACATGGTTTTCTGGTTTAATAGTGATGCTTTATCATTTTAAAACTTTTTATTCTTGGAATGTTTCTCTCTCTTGTGAGTTTAAGAGCAGAGCGATGAACTTGGGTTAAAACTTCTGAGAAAGTACCTATATCTCTAGTGTTGTCTCCTATTTCTCTTCCTTTAGCTCATTTGACAACAGCCATACTTAGAGTTGCAGTTCTATGAAGAGACTCCTGTCTTTAAAGCCGTCGCATGGCTGTTCCTTCAGCCTACAATGCATCCTAACCTCCCTTACCTCTTGCAAGTCCTTGCTCAGACCATGCTTTGTCTGTGAAGTCTATTCACCACTCCATTTAATACAGTGACCCAACCACCCACCTGGCACTGCCCATTCCCTCCATTCTCTCACCCTGTTCTACTTGCCTTTTTTCATTTTCTTTTCTTTTTTTCCTTTTCTTTTCTTTTTTTTTTTTTTCCTTGAGATGAAGTTTCACTCTTGTTGCCCAGACTGGAGTGCAATGGCACAATCTTGGCTTACCACAACCTCTGTATCCCAGGTTCAAGTGATTGTCCTGCCTCAACCTCCTGAATAGCTGGGATTACAGGCATGCAACATCATGCCTGGCTAATTTTGTATTTTTAGTAGTAACAGGTTTCTCCATGTTGACCTTGAACTACTGACCTCAGGTCTTGAACTCTTGACCTCAGGTGATCTGCCCACCTCAGCCTCCCAAAGTGCTGGGATTACAGGTGTGAGCCACCACACTCAGCCTACTTGCCTGTTTTCAGCACCATTCATCACCTTCTACATACTGTGTAATTTACCTATTCATTCACTACCCATGCTGAATACAGGCTCCAGATGGGCAGGATTCTTTGTCTTTTTATTCACTGACATATCTCAAGCACCTGGAACAGCAATTCGCACCTAAAGTAGGAGCTCGATAAATACATATTGGATGAAAGAATGTCAACATTTCACATCCAGCCTCCAATACTTATATATCATTTCATCTTCCTTTTCTCTCCTTTCTTGTAAAAAGAGAGAGCTGTCTCTCCAGTTCTGAAGATCCAAGGGTACACGTTGCAGTAACTGTCCTAATTTCTAAACTTATTATTTCAGGCCCCTGAGCCCCCATTTCAGAGCACTGGCTCTAAGAGTCTGTGCTTTCCGTCTCAATCCACCTGGTGTTTTTCCTTAAGAAAGCACATTTGTGCATTAGGCTCCAGTCTCCTATTGCACCACTTGCCCAAACACTGAACACTGATCAGAAATTAATGAAATGCCCCAAGATTCCCAGATTCTAGACTCTCTTTCCCATTTTCATTTCACACCTTTTAAAACTCTCATGTCCCCAACTCCCACCTTGGTCCCTTAGTGGTCCAGCCCCACTAATCAATCCTCTTTGATCTGCACCTTCTGGATGACAGGTTTGTCCCCTTCACTTAACTATTTGCACAGCTCAGGGAGGCCCCTTCATCCTCTGTTTTATAGGAAGCAGCCTGCAAGACATTTGTCCATATTTCCATGTCAACAGGGGTCATCCATAACCCCATCTCTGTTCCTAGAAACTCTAAAATCAATTTCTTTCTCGGACTCTAACACTGCCAACTAATAAAGGATACATTCATGACTAAAGGAATTTATTTTGCTTATTTTGCATCCATGAGGCAAGTTAAAAAAATGATTTTAAGAAAGCAATTGTCCTTAAAATGCTTTTAATCCTAAAATTTTAATGCTTTAAATCTTGACTTGTAGAATAATTTTTTACTTCAACCTAAGAACTCTATGCTTATTTTCTCTTGTTCTGTAACCATTGACAACTAAGAGTTATTTAAAAAATCTAAATTTCAACTTTTCAGACACTTAAATGTAGTCTCATTCCCACTTCTTTTCTATGCCCTCAATAATTTCACGTCTGGGGACCTTTCCCCTCTGGTCCAGTCTTTCAGCTACTTAATAATCCTTCTAACATTTCTTGGCCCCACACTACTGAGTTTCATCACAATCATTTCAATTTTGCAACTACTCTTCATCCCCTTCTGGTGGCAGAAAAATAATTTTTTTCACAAGTAGGCAATATATCAGATGTCTACATTAAGGTTCAGAACATATAAAAAGTGTTTTTCCTTTAAGAAAATGTCTGAAACGGCCTTCAAAATAAGAGGGGAGGGGAGGGGAAGGGAGGGGAGGGAAATTATATCAGGGAACCATACTTTAAAGAATCTGCAATATGAATCTGTTAAATGAAATGAATCAAATAATGCATATATATATATGCATTATATATATGCATTTTATATATATACATTATATATGTGCATTATATATATACATTATATATATACATATATATATAATGCATTATATATATGTGTGTATATATATATAAAATACAGTATATATTTGCCCTCACTCCACAAAGATATTTATACACATATATTTAGAGGGAATAAGGAAAGAACAAAGGGGCGGGGGGAACTAGGTTACATTCTTCATTAAAACATAATATCCTCATGCTATATGTGATGTAGAATTTTTAAAAAATGAATGAGTAGGATGAAGGAACAGCAGGGCTTTGGAGTTATAATTTATTTTTGAGACAGAAGGATAATTGTGCTCTCTAGCCCTGTAAATCTCAGTCTTAGTTGAGTTACAGGCAAGTACTGACAGGACAAACTGAATAGTTGAAACACGCAGTATAAATGATAAGAAAGACATTTGAATAAGAAACTATTAAGTTCAAAGATTTGAGAAAACTAACATGGCAGTGTGCTGGCTCAAACATACAATCAAACCCATGAGCTTCCACAAAACACAATTTCTTGGTTGTTACTTGACTATTTTTCATACTGATAGATGTTTTGCCCTTGGGGTGTACTACTTTGCACATAAAGAATGATTCTGCTTTGTTCCCATTAGTTTGAAAGACAAGACAGTGACACTGTGCTGAACAGAGTCCAGCGTGCACACTGTTTTCAGAACAAACCCACTTTCAAAAGGCCTATTCCGATGATAAAGAAACAGATGATATTTTTTTGTCTGAATTTGTGATCCCTGCAGTATGAGGGGAAAGACATCGAATGTGTCCCCTGAATAACAATGAAGTATTGGAAAGCGATGACATTCTAATCACTGCTTCAAATGTCAGTGCAAGGATGCTGTGGGTAGCAGCCCCAGTACATAAGTTAACGGCTTTACTGTAAAACCACAAGGGAGCAATTAATGGGAAGCTGTTACTAACCTTCATGCATTCCATTGCTCAAGTGTCTAGAGAAAAGGTCTAATTATAGTTCTAACCTTTCCCAATGGGCCATGAATGACTCTCCTAATATAGGATGTTGTGTAAGAAAAACTACGATGAAGACATAGAACTGACATATAACTGAATTTCCTAATACAATGTACCCACGGTAAACCAATAAACAAGAAATCATGTTGGTAACTTGATTTTCTTCAATTCCTCATTAAAGAAAAAATATTAAACTCTATGGAAATGTATATGATCAGGGAAAATGAATTAGTCAAACATGTAAAACTTCACATGTATGATACAGTAGATGTATCAGAATACATTATATTTTAAGAAAAAGCATAACTATTTAAAAACGAAGTACAATATTTGAAGGAAGAAGCAGGATCAATATGGAATGTGAGACTTAGTGTTCCATTAAGCAATATGATTAAAGGGGGTTTACAAAGTATTTTTGTTTCACAAAAAGTTCAATTATTAGAAAAAACAAGAAAATATTTGCTTATAACAGAGCAAAAGTTAAAATGCACTATCAGCCAGGCATGGTGGCTCATACCTACAAGTCTGGCACTTTGGGAGGCCAAAGTGGGAGAATTGCTTCAGGCCAGTTCAAGATCAGCTGGCAAAAAGAGCGAGACCCCATCTCTACAGAAAATTTACATATTAGCCAGATGTGGGGGTGCTTGCCTATAGTCCCAGCTACTCAGGAGGCTGAGACAAGAGGATCACTTGAGTCTGGGAAGTTGAGGCTACAGTGAGCTATGATCATGCCACTGCACTCCAGCCTGGGCAACAGAGTGAAACTCTGTCTCAAAAAAATAAATAAAATGCAATATAACTTTATGTTAGCCACACATATCAAAATAATGACATAGGGAAGGTATCTTTTTGTATGTTTGTTTGACAAAGTTTTGCTTTGTTACCCGGGCTAGAATGCTGGAGGAGGATTATAGCACTCTGTTGCCTTCAATTCTGGGGCTCAAGCCGTCCTCCTGCCTCAGCCTCCCAAGTAGCTGGGACTACAGGCACACCACCACACCGACTAATTTTTAAATTTTTTGTAGAGCTGAGTCTTGCCATCTTGCCCAGGCTGGCCTTGAGCTCCTGGGCTCAAGCAATCCTCCTCCCTAGACATCCCAAAATGCTGGGATTACAAGCATAAGCTACCATGCCAAGCCAAGATATCTCTTGCAGTGTGGAAATTGACACTAATATAAAGTCAAAAGACCCTGTTCATTTAAAAATATTCATTGAGTTCTTTGTGCAAGGCAACTATACTGAGAAAGATAACAAACTTACTACCTTCAAGAGAAATACGATGTATGTAGAGATTTAAGACAATACTAAGTAAATGTATAAAGCAAAGAGGTAGTGGGAACTGTATGAGTCGCTGGTAAATCAAATGATACCTAGAGGAAATTCTGTGAGTTCAGAAGAGACTATAACTACCCAAGAGTTACAGTCAGGTGATCAGAGAGGCTTCCTGGAGAAACTGAGGATGGCTTTGCTGGGCATTCAGTGAGGGAGAAGCCATTACCTGAGCACTCCTTACTTGTTATTTTCCTTGAATACTAGAAGGAATAATTATTAATTATTCATTTCACACAAAGAAAAATCTACAGACCTTACAGCAGCCTAAAATGCCTGAATAATCGATACCCCCTCTCTCCCTTTCTCCCTTCTCTCCTTCTTCCCTGTCCTCTTCTCCCCTTTTACTTGCTCTCATCTTTGCTCACTCTGCTTCAGCGACATAGGCCTCACCTGAAAACACCCCAGACACTCACACCACACTGCCTTAGGACAGTGCACAGGCTCTTCACTCTGCCTGGCCTGCTCTTCAATCAGACAGATGCATGGCCACTTCCTGCACCTTCTCAATGCAATGTTCCATAACCATTCTCTTTAAAGTTGCAACCAGTATGCTCACAACTCCCCTGTTCTAATTTTTTTTCCAGAGCACATATTGCCTTCTAAAGAGACAGAGAGAGAGAGAGAGAGTGTGTGTGTGTGTGTGTGTGTGTGTGTAGACTTTACTTTAATTATTGTTAGTTTTTTATCTTTCTTACAATGATATAAGCTTCACATGGACTAAAATCTTTGTCTTGCTTATTGATGTATCTCAAATCCCTGGAACAATTCCTGGCATAGGATAAGTATTTAGTAAATATTTATTGAATTGAAAATCTGAAAAAAAAAGTTTTTAATAAATTGTAGGTCCAAGTTTATAGAAATTAATTAATAATACATTTTCCCAACTTAGGAAACAATATATTTTCTCTTTTTCATATGGATAATATGGAGCCATCATTACCTATTTTTAAATTTGCTTTCAAACACATTTAAATTCAATCTCTTTCTTTTTTCCTGCTGAAAAGTGTTAGTATAATTATGGTTATTTTAAAACGTATTTTGGCATAAGATTGACAGGAAATGGCACATGGGTAAATATTTGCAAATGCTTTCTCTGTTTTACTTTAAATTCTTCAAGTCACTTTCATAAATATAAACCATGCCTGAAAATTTGGGAATAAGAGTGCTTTGAGAACAATTTGAAAAATATGACAACATGAATCTTTTCTGAATTCTTCATTAACCTTTAAAAATGCAGTTACATTAAAACAGTAGTATTACATTGATATCATCAATGTCATTTTAGTAAATTTTATTTACATTTTAATCACAAATTTATAGTAACCTTAGTTTGTAAACAGTTCAGGAAAAAACAAATAAACTTTTTGTTTTTTCCCCTTTTTTAGATTACACACACACACACACACACACACACATATACACACATGCATACACATAAATGTTATTTGGTTCTTTGTCTGTTTATTTCATGGATGTCTGCTGTACTTTACCCAAGAGGAATCTACCTGACAGGTAATATAATAATTATGGGCGTATATCCATTAAACCAAGTGGTATTATTGTTAAATATTAAGAAAACAAAATTTCAAATATGAAATGTAGGGACTGGACCATTTCACCAATATGAGACAACAATGAATAGTGTTATAATGCTTTGTGATTCAACTATTTAAAGCATTGCCTGGATGGCTGTAGTTAACCAATAAATTCTTGCTAAGTAAGTTAATGAAAGCTGTTTCATTTATATAACGTGCTTATATAAAGATGGCTAGTTCACTTGCCTTTTATGTTAGAAAGTGGCAATAAATTATATACAGAAGTTGGGCTCAATTTGCATTCATTTATTAATTTTACAAATATTTACAGATTACCCATTATGTTTTAGATGATTTGCTGTCGATAAGATAAAGTAGGCTGTTTAAGTAGTAAGAATTTCAGAAAAGAGGTTGAGCTTTATGGGACTGTATTTTTAATGATAAGACACTCTGGGTAAACAAATATAAAACAATATTCTATATTCTTCAGAATCTCACACTCCATTTAAAGGTATAAAATTTATACACAAATAAATATAATGCAAGGCAATAAGAATAATGTAGTAAGAAGAAATGAAGATTTTTACTGCGGAAAACACAAGCTTATCTGTGCCATTCTGTATGTGGCTCTGTATGTTCTGTTCCACTGATCTATATAATGTCTATCCTTACACCAATAACACACTGTTTTGATGAGTTCTACAACTTGGTTCTGCTTTTTAAAAATTATTTTGACTATTCTAAGTCTTCTCAATTTTCACAAAAATTTTGAAATCATTGCAAATTTCTACAAGAAAAAAACTTGCTGGAATTCCAATTGTGATTTTGATAGATACCTGGAACAATCTGAAGGAAACTGACACAAAATAATATTGGGTACCAACCCATGAATTCTCCATTTACTGAGAACTTACTTCTTTCAGCAATATTTTATAACTTTCAGTGTACAGGCTTTGCACAAATTGTGTCCTAAATATATTCCCAATTACTTCATATTTTAAATGCTATTTCAGATGGCATTTAAAAATGTCAATGCTTTATTGTTAGTTGCTAGTATTAATAAATAGAGGTACAATTGATTTTTTAAATATATGTTACCATTGTATCCATGCAATCTTATAAATACCATCCTTAGTTCTGATAGAATTTTTATAGATTCTTTGAAATTTTCCAATATTTTGTAGAGAATCAGTATTATTTTTTCCTTAAATGCTTGGTAGAATTCACCAATGAATTTATTTGGGCCTGAAGTTTGTTAGAGAAAAGGTTTTGACTACAAATTTAGTTTTCTTTACAGATAGAGTGCTATTTGATTTTTCTATTTCTTACCAAGTGGCATTAATAGTTTTTTTCTTTTCAACAAGTTTTCCTTTACATACATGTTGTCAAATGTATAGGCATACATTTTGTAATAATATTTATTATCATTTTAATATCTATAGGATCTATAGTGATGTCCTCTCATTTATTCCTGATATTGATAATTTGGGTCTTCTCTAACTTATCTTAGTTGATCTTCAAATAATATCATATTACTTTAAATAAGAACTCAATGGTATCTTTTAATTTTGATCCTTTCATTTTTGTGTTTATGCATTTTAATTCTATATGTGTTTAAATCCTATCTTTAGGAAAACCAGACAATTATCTTTTAAAGGAATTTTTTTTAATTAAGAAATCCTTTATATTTAGATGTACTTTTATCATTCTAGGTGCTCTTTATTTGTATAGATCTAAAATTTGTCTGTCACATTTCTCTACATGAATGATTGCTTTTAACATACCTTGTATCACATGTCCGCTAATGATGAATTCTCTCAATTTTTGTTTGTCTTAAGATGTTTTAATTTTGCCTTCACTTGTGAAATATATTTTTGCTTGAATATATAATTCTGGGAGAATAGGGGCTGTTATATTATTTTAAAGATATTGCACCATTGTTTTCTGCCATGTAAAGACTGTGATGAGAAATCTGCTCTCAGTTTTTGGGTTTCTTCTATTTGACATCTTTTTCAGCTGGCTGCCTTCAGAATTATGTGTTTATCTTTAGTTTTCAGCACTGTATTAGTTTTCTAGGGTTGTCACAATAAAGTATACCACAGACTAGGAGCCTTAAACAACAGAAACTTGTTGGCTTACAGCTCTGGAAGCTAGAAGTATGAGATCAAGATGTCAGTAGGGTTGGCTTCTCTGAAGGTCTGGCTCTGTTCAAGGCCTCACTCCTTGGCTTGCAGATGGCCATCTTCCTCTGTGTCTTCACATCATCTTTCTTCTATACGTGTGTCAATTGTTTTTCATTTCATCTTACATGGAAACCAATCATATTGAATTGGAGCACACTCTAATGACCACATCCTAACTGCATCTAAAGACCCTAATTACAAATTCATTCTGAGGTACTGGAGTTACGACTTCAACATATACATTTTGTGGATAATATAATTCAGCCCATAATAAGAATTCTGATGAGGATATGCCTGGGTACATTCTTCTCTAAGCTTGATTCCACTTTTCTTTTATGTAAGATCAGTGTGCATTTTCCAACACTGTTTGGATGCTTTTTCTTACCCTTTTTTCCCTTTTGTTTCACTTTGGATACTTTATATCAATATATTTAAGTTTATTGATATTTCCCTCTTCTGTGTCCAGTCTGCTGATACGCCTATTGAAGGACTTCATCTCTGACAGCATAGTTTTGATTTCTAGCATTTCTACTTGACAAATATAGTTTGTATCTGGTTGCCCAAATTCCCCAGGCTCAGCCTTTAACTATTTATCAGAATTTCAGTTATTTGCTCTGATTTTCACATATATGTAACTGTCACCTCATCCTCCTTGGTGTGCCAAAGGCTAAAGAGTCTATGTGTGCTACTCTTCTTCAAGGTAGTTACTGAATTTGGGTTATCTAGTTTTCTTTCAGCTTCAACTCTATAGTGATTCAAAGAAGTGAGAATTGTACATATTATGTAGATTTTTACTCAATGTTAGGAAGGAAATGACATTCTTTGTGAATTCCACCTCTACCCTAAATAGAAGTGGACTCATTGTACCCAGGTTTGAAAGGAACACTATAAAAATGTAATTCACCGAGAAAAGAAGAAGATGGAACAATAGGAATACTTGTACTTCCCTCGAGTTCCACTTTAACCCCTAGGCTGTGCCCCAAAAATATCCTGCATATTGGTGTCCAATTTCTTCTTCTACCCTTATCTACTCAGCAAATACCAGTTGGAATAATTTTTCAAAAAAAATTGCATCATATTCTTTCCTTGCATTGCTTAAAATTTCTCAGTGGTCTCTTACTGAACATCAAATAAAATGTGAAATTATAACCATGATCTACATGGCTTTGCCTCAACTTTTCATGCACATGTTTCAATCTCCCCTCTTGTAATTTTCCTTCCACAGTTTCCTTCTGTGTTTGGCTTTTTGGGGCTATATTCTTCCTTAGACTCTCCCTTGTTGCTTTGTCTTTTCTCTGATACAGTAAGTTCAACTACCTAATCATCTACTCCAATACACACACACACACACATGGGAGAGAGACTTCTTATGACTGGTTCCTTCTCATTTCACCTCATCTGATCCTTCACATCTTAGTTAAAAGCCAGGGAAGCCCTTCTTGACCATGTTTTCTCTCTGGTGACATTATTCTCCATCAATATGTATTGTTTCTTCATGACATTAACCAAAATATACAGATGGTCTCTGACATACAGTAGTTTGACTTACAGTTTTTTGACTTATGGTGGGTTTGTCAGGATGTAACATTATCAAGAGTCAAAAATCATCTACATTTTTTAAATGGCGAATAGGAGTCAGGACTAAATTGCAGCTCCCACTCAGATGGACAGAGCAGCATGTGGAAACTCCCATTATAAACTTTTGCTCCAAGAACTGCTGCAAGAGTATAACAGGAAAGCTTAGAGAATCTACAGACCCTTTGAAGGAAGTGGATTGCTCCTGCAGGACCCAGGAGCAGCCCAAATACTGTGAATGCCCAAATTGTGAAAGTAGGAAAGGGGGGATTTGAACACACACCTTCACTGGGGAATCCGAAGGACCAGATCGCAGAAGAAGGATTTTACTTTAGCTGAAACTGTGACAATTTAAGGAGCTGAACAAAATACAAGGGTGGAGGAAGCAGCAGAAAAAGCCCTGTGTGCTCTCTGGTTCCTGAGGGAAGCTATTTCTGCCTTGTCTCACAGGGTTCCTTGGTCGTGGGCGCTGCCAGAGGAATTGGGAACAAACCACAGGGAGAAGGAAACCTCCAGCTGAACTTCATAACAACTCCAACCAAACATGAAGTTTCTCGACCAGAACTCCCGGGAGGGCATGAATCTAGTGTGCAGACTTGACAGGTGAGGAGGTGCAAAAGCACTGCTTGCTTCCTCAGCTTGGGGGCCAGTAGCCTGGGGCAAGCTCTCCGCCCTGCTGGAACACTGCCTGGAAACAAACTTGGTGTTGTTGTGGGGTGGCAGGGTGGGAGTGAGAGCAGCCTTTTGGGTTGTGTGAGAGCTGGGTAAGTCCTGGAACTGCTGACTTGCCCCCACTTCCCTGACAATCTGCATGACACAGCAGAATTAGCCATAACCCTCCTGGAAACATGACTCCATAGACCTAGGAACCATACTCCCATCTCCCATGTCAGCTGCAGCAAGCCCAAGGAGAATCTGAGCTCAGACACACTAAACCCTGCCCCCAGCTGATAGTCCTTCCCTACTCACCCTGGTAACTGAAAGAAAACGTCATAGTATCTTGGGAATTCGAGGGTCCACCTACCACCTGAACTTCCCCTATAGCACCACAGCTGAGGCTCTCTTGAAAGCAACACCTCCTGGCAGGAGGCCAGCCAGCACAAAAGCAGTGCATGAAACAACTACAACTAAGGACCTTTTCAGAGTCCTTTTCACTCCCCTGCCACCTTCAGCAGAGCAGATGCTAGTATCCACAGCTGAGAGACCTGAAGACAGTTTTCATCACAGGACTGTGCAGATACCTCCCAGTACCTGCCTAGAGCCTGGTAGCCCTGTTGTGTAGCTAGATCCAAAAGAGAAATAACAATCACCACAGTTCAGCTCTCAAGAAGCCACATCCCTAGGAAAAGGGGGAGAGTACTACCTCAAGGGAATACCCCAGGGGACAAGAGAATCAACAGCAGCCTTGAGCCCCAGATCCTTTCTCTAATAGAATCTACCCAAATGAGAAGGAACCAGAAAAACAATTCTGGTAACATGACAAAACAAGTTTCTCTAACAACCCGCAAAATCACACTAGTTCACCAGCAGTGGATCCAAACCAAGAAGAAATTCTGGAATTGCTGAAAAAGAATTCAGAAGACCAATTATTAAGCTAATTATGGTGTTCCCAAGGATGAATAATTGGTGTTCCCAAGGAAGAAGAGATATATAAAAGTTTAGAAAATATATTTGGGGGAATAATTGAGGAAAACATCCCTGGCCTTACTAGAGATATATACATCCAAATACAAGAAGCTCAAAGAGCACCTGAGAAATTCACTGCAAAAAGATAATCACCTAGGCATGTAGTCATCAGGTTATCTAAAGTCAAGATGAAGGAAAGAATCTTAAGAGCTGTGAGGCAAAAACAACAGGTAACCTACAAAGAGAAACCTATGAGATTAACAGCAGATTTCTCAGCAGAAACCCTACAAACTAGAAGGGATTGGGGCCCTAGCTTCAGCCTCCTCAAAACAATTATCAGTGAAAAATTTTGTATCCAGCAAAACTAAGCTTCATGAATGAAGGAAAAACTAGAGCCTTTTTCAGACAAATGCTGAGAGAATTTGCCACTACCAAGCCAGAACTACAAGAACTGCTAACACGATCTCTAAATCTTGAAACAAATCCTGGAAAAACATCAAACAGAACCTCCTTAAAGCATGAATCTCACAGGACTTATAAAACAAGAATACAATAAAGAAATAAAAACCCAGGTATTCAGGTAACAAATAGCATGAAGAATGGAATATACTCTCACATCTCAATACTAATATTTAATGTAAATTTTCTAAAAGTTCCACCTAAAAGATACAGAATTGCAGAAAGAATAAGAATTCACCAACCAAGTGTACGCTGCCTCCGAGAGACTCACCTAACATATAAGGATTCACATAAACTTAAGGTAAAGAGGGGGAAAAAGAGATTCCATGCAAATGGACAGCAAAAGTGAGCAGGAGTAGCTATTCTTATATCAGACAAAACAAACTTTAAAGCAACAGCAGCTAAAAAATACAAAAAGGGATATCATATCATGACAAAAGGCCTATAATTCTAAATATATATGCACCTAACACTGGAGCTCCCAAATTTATCAAACAATACTACTAGACCTAAGAAATAAGATAGACAGAAATACGATAATAGTGAGGTACTTCAATATTCCACTGATAGCACTAGACAAGTCATCAAGACAGAAAGTCAACAAAGAAACAATGGATTTAAACTACACCCTAAAACAAATGGACTTAACAGACATTGTCAGAACATTCTACCCAGCAACTGCAGAATATACATTCTATTCATCAGTGCACTGAATTTTCTCAAAGCTGAAATATATGATAGGCCACAGAACAAGCCTCAATACATTTAAGAAAACTGAAATATCAAGTACTCTCAGACCACAGTGAAATAAAATTGGAAACCAACTCCAGAAAGCCATGCAATACCATACAAATACATGGAAATTACATAACTTGCTCCTGCGTGATCATTGGTTGACAATAAAATCAAGATGGAAATTTAAAACATTATTTGAACTGAATGATAATGTGACCCAACCTACGGAAACCCCTGGAATATAACAAAGGTGGTGCTAAGAGGAAAGTTCATAGCCTTAAATGCCTACATCAAAAAGTCTGAAAGAGCACAAACAGACGATTTAAGGTCACACCTCAAGGAACTAGAGAAACAAGAACAAACCAAACCCAAACTCAGAAGAAGAAAATAAATAACCAAAATCAGAGCAGAAACAAATGATATAGAAACAAAAAATTTATGATAGATAAGTGAAACAAAAAGCTACTTTTTAAAAAGATAAATAAAATTGGTACACCATTAGCAAGATTAACCAAGAAAAGAAGACAGAAGAGCCAAATAAGCTTAATTAAAATGAATTGAGAGATACTACAACTGATAGATAACATAAAACATCATTCAAGACTACTATGAATACCTTTAAACACATAAACTAGAAAATTCAGAGGAGATAGATTAATTCCTGAAAATATACAACTTTCCTAGCTTAAATTAAGAAGAATTAGAAACCCCAAATAGACCAATAACAAGGAGTGAGATTAAAATAGTAATTTAAAAATTACCAAAAAAAGGCCAGGACCAGTTAGATACACACCTGAATTCTATCAGCCATTCAAACAAGAATTGGTACTAATGCTATTGACACTATTCCCCAGATAGAGAAACAGGGAATCCTCCCTACATCATTCTATGAAGCCAGTTTTATCCTAATACCAAAACCAAGAAAAGACATATCAAAAAAGAAAATTACACACCAATATCCCTCATGAACATAGACGCAAAAATCCTTAACAAAATACTAGCTAGCTGAATGTAACATATCAAAAAGATAATCCACCATTATCAAGTGGGTTTCATACCAAGGATACAGGGATGATTTAACATATGCAAGTCAATAAATGTAATACACACATAAAGATAATTTTAAAAAATCACATGAACATCTCAATAGATGCAAAAAAAGCACTTGACAAAACCCAGCCTTCCTTTATGATTAAAACACTCAGCAAAACCAGCATACGAGGGAAGCACCTTAATGTAATGAAAGCCATCTATGACAACTCACAGTCAACAAAATCCTGAATGGGGAAAAGTTGAAAGCATTCCCTCTAAGAACTGGAACAAGGCAAGGATGCCCACTCTCACCACTTCTGTTCAGCATAGTACTGGAAGTCCTAACCTAGAGCAATCAGACAAGAGAAAGAAATAAAGGGCATCCAAATTGGTAAAGAGGAAGTCAAAGTCGCTGCTTGCTGATGATACTATATCTAGAAAATCATATACCTAGAAAATGTATGGAATATGTGTATCGTATATATTCATATATCATATATATTCATTATATATGTGATAGAATACTATTCAGAAATAAAAAGGAACAGATTAATGGCATTTGCAGCAACCCAGATGGAAATGAAAACTATTAGTAAAGTAATTCAGGAATGGAAAACCAAAAATTCTATGTTCTCACTTATAAGTGGGAGCTAAGCTATGAGAATGCAAAGGCATAAGAATGATACAATTGACTCTGGAGACTCAAGGAAAAGAGTGGGAGGTGGGTGAGTGAGAAAAGACTACAAATTAGGTTCAGCATATATTGCTTGGGTGATGGGTGCACCAAAATCTCACAAGTCACCACTAAAGCACTTACTCATGTAACCAAATACCACCTGTTCCCCAAAAACCTATGGAAATAATTGTTTTTTTAAAAACCACTGTATTTATCTGGTGCTTTGCTTGCTTACTTTTTCATTCATTGTGGCCTTTTTGCTGTACTACACTGCAATATCCATAAGGACAGGGACCACTTATGTCTTATTGACCAGAGCCTCCTCTGCACCTAACGCAATGCTCAGCATACCAAACATCCAACAAATATTTTTAAATGTATGTAAAAAGTATGTTACATAATCATTATATAGAATTATAGCTGGTATCTCATTGTACAGTAATTATAATTAATGAATTACTATAATACATATTATGCTATGTATTCCATGCTTACCATACAATATTTAGATTAATTTAACTATGTATGTATGAGTATAGAGGAGAATTTTAGACAAAGTTTTAACCATATGCTGGAATAGCATCTACAAACATAAACCCTCAGAATCTAGACAAACTGGCACTTACATTACCTAAAGAAGTTTCTAGCCACCTCTTAAAAATAGAAAATATTTATGTAAAGAAATATGCAGGTGAATATAATTTTCTGGGAAAAAATATCCAGGGATATAAATGAAAATCAGTTTGCAACCTTCGATTTCATAAGAATCTGTTCTTTGGGGATTGTTCAAATTCGTTTTGCAGAATCAAGTAGCTAAGTTATTTTGAGTAAGCATATGTACCTCTAAGTGGTTATTCAAACTGAATTGCCTGAGTCTTTTAGGGTTTAGTGCTTACTAAATGTTATATATAACCAGAAAGAAATGGATCATAAAATTGCAGAGACTCACCAAATTATTAACATTTTATTCTACTGTGAGCAAGTAAATAGCATCAAGTATATTTATACAAGATAGAACTATGTCTCAAAATATATAAGTCATCTACATGCCCGAAGTATGCTCAGGGATATATTGAAAATTTGGTTTAGTTTCTGTTGACATATAAAATAGTAGATTAATGTTGACTAATACATCTAAACATGGTTCATTAACAAGTGGCCCTATGCCCTAAAGGATCTTATATCCACAATTTATTCCTTTGCCCCTTCAAAAATCTTCTAATAAATAGAAATGTAAAATAAAACCTACATTAGAAACACCTTAGAACTTTACTTTCCCAGTAATGTAATGAATACACATGTGAGATTTCATGCTCAAAGGACTTCTTTCTTCACAAAAAGCTGAGAGTGAAAAAATGCAGTGGCTCAGGAGGCCTTCTTTTGGAGAAGCCTAGCCTCGGTGACCATATAAAATAATATGAGGCACATCTTATCCATGACCTAGTTTTGACTTAGCTGTTGAAATTACATCATCAAAAATAATAATAACAATAAAATATTTAAGTGGTAACCATATAACATAATATGAGACAAACCTTATCCATGACCTAGTTTTGACTTAGCTATTGAAATTACATCATCAAAAATAACAATAAAATATTTAAATGGTAAGTATCTGGAATACAATATTTTTTAAATTATTAGAACGTTCGAACCAACAGTAGATAAAGGCACTTTTTATAATGAATCATATACTATTCTTTTAACTTTAAAAATATGTCAACATCACAGCTCAACAAAAACAAACAAAAAAACCCAAACAACTCAATTTTGAAAATGAGCAAAAAGCACTTGAGTAGACATTTTTCCAAAGAAGATATACAAATGGCCAATAAGCACATAGAAAACATGCTCAACATCACTAATTATTAGAGAAGTGCAAATCAAAATGAGATATCACACTGAGATAACATTTCAAACCCATTTAGAATGGCTATGTAAAAAAAAAACACAGAAAATAACAAATATTGGCAAGGATATGGAGAAATTGGAACACTTGTACACTACAAGTGGAAATGTAAAATGGTGCAGCCATTATGAAAAAGAGTTTGGCAGTTCTTCAAAAAAACAGAATTACGATATGACCCAACAATTTCACTTTGGGGTATATATTCAACATTGAAAGCAAAATCTCAAACAGATATCCATGTTCATACAGCATTATTCACAATAACTGAAAGGTGGGATAAGACAATTTATCAACAGATGAACAGATAAACACAATGGAGTATATGCATACAAGGGAATATTATTTAGCCTTAAAAAGGAAGGAAATTCTAAAATATGCTACAGTACTGATGAATCTTGAGAATATTATGCTAAGTGAAGTTAGCCAGTCACGAAAGGACAAACGCTATCTGATTTCACTTACATAATCTACCTAGGGTGGTCAAATTCATAGGAAGTGTTATGGGGGCTGCCATTCATGAAGGGAGAGGAGAAATGAAGTTATTGTTTAATGAGTGCAGAATTTCAGTTTTGTAAGATGAAAAAAGTTATGTGGCTGGATGGTGGTGATGGTAGCACAATAATGGAATGTACTTAATGGCAGTTAATGTGAACTTTAAAATGGTTAAATGGTAAATGCATATGTTTTTTATAATATAAAAAATTAAAAAGTGCAAAACATACATATATGCTATATATATAAACATCTTTTATACAAACTCTTTGGCTTATCTAAATTTTAAGATGAAGAATGTGTCTCTTTTAATCACCATCTTATCTCCAATTTTCAGCATACAACACATGTAATCAATATTTGTCATTGAATTTGAAAACTGAATGGGTCTCCATATAACACTTCTGAGAGTTAGAGCATTTGCCATTACTAGGACTTAAAGTATGTTGACACTGCTCCATGCCCAGTTATTCACTACCATCAAGAGCTTTCAGAGACATAGCAATAGAACTTTCTGGTCCTATATTGTTGCTTCCCTATTTCAGGCAACTGCACACAAATCAAGACAAACAATCAAAGGCTGTGGTGATCTCTGTGGTAACCTATATTTAGAACTACGATGAAGTCTGTCATGTCAGTATTCTCAAGTGAGCCATCCATAAATAGGACTGCTCTTTAGGGTATCACACAGTAATTCTACCAGTTTAAACTTGTCAGGACCTTCAGAAATCGAGTTACTAGCTACAAATGGGGGAGAAAAATACTAAAAGAAGTGACAAAAAGAAGGACAAGATAATTGTAAAAGAGAAGGAAAGTGTCAGAAAGGCAGAAAGGTAAAGAGTCAATGAAACTAGCATTTAAAGAACACCTAAATTTTGGGAGTATGCTAGGCATTTTTCTATATACCATCTCACTTAATCCTGGTAAGGAACACAGCCAATTATAACCACCATTTTTACTAATAAGAAAACCGATATTCAAAGAAGTAAAGAGGAAAGCACAGCTTTTAGAGGACATGACCAGGAAATGGACACAGGCTATAATGACATAAATTAGCATTCCTCCACAATCATGGAAGCAATCCCTCTTCACAGGTCATGGTCAGAGAAGTGAAAGGATTTTGCAGATTTAAAGAAGCTATGGAAGAGAGATTTTAAATTATGTGCTCATTGTTTAAAAGCAGTAAATGCCTTTCATTTGTACCTATATTCAGTGACCATAATGATAAAATTAACTGCAGCCAGCATAAAGGTTTAAGCCTGCAGAAGGAGCACCCCAAGCAGGCAGGATAATAATCTATAATCTCTGCTGATGTACAGGTGGAAAGTGTAGTGCCATCCTTTCTGTAGAAACTTGGTTGTTATAGGGTAACTCAATCTTTAAACATTTTTAAAGAAGTCCTTGAAATATTTATGATTATACAATGATTCTGTTCATGGTAAGATTTCAGTTCTTTTTCCATCTTTCATTCATTCCAAGTTTAGTTTGTCTCTCCTCTTCCTACTTCTCTTCCCACTCAATTCTCTGTACTTTTCTTTTATGGAACTAACAACTTCTTTAGTTTTATAGAACTCTAGCCACTTTTCCCGTACAGAGGAAGCAGCAGGCAGCTTTGCCACCAAGTGAGGTGGAAATTTTATATGTCAAACAGGCTGGTGGGAGAAGCCCCTGGAGCCAGAAGAAGATGAATGATGCCTCTCTGTGTGCATTGCTTTGCTTCACAGCAGCTCAGGGAGTAAGAGTTCATTTTCTTCAGGGGCATTGCTACAAAGCACACTTTTGGAACATCCTTAAGTGTTCAAGTCAAACCTCAGTCTTCCAGCAAGTCACTCTCAGGAGCAGAGAGATAAGTTTAGGCCATGACAAGCAGAAAACTGACTTTGAAGTATTTCTCACTTACCTTTTCTCCATGTCCTTATTTGTCTTTTTTGAAGTAGAAAGTAAAAAGTAATGGACAACAGTGTGACTATTACGTGAGAGCTTGGAGAAAGAAGGCATTTCACAGGAGAGACACTGTAGTTACACAAAGCGGAAAATGTAAGCCCCAGAGGTCGCAGACACAGGCCTACTCCACATTCTAGCCAGCCCTCTTCAGGTTGGAATAATATACAGTCTTGAACTTGCCTCAGTTTCCTTTTGGATGGGAAGAAGGGATATGTTTAATTTTCTAAAATGCTTGGCGTGCACTTGGCAGAGATTACAGAATGATTAATTAGATGATATCACCAGAAAGCACTGTCTTCCTACCTCATAATACATATTTGAGTAAGCATATTTGAGACACTATCTTGGATTTTCATGAAATTTTGTAGAGTTTTAAAACTTTAAAATTTTAATAACCTAGACAGTAGGTGTGATAGACAGAGACAGTAAATGGCTTTTAAAGTAAATTGATTTTCTTTCCTCCCATGTAAAAAACATGAACGTCATCTGTCCTGGTGAAATGTGATTGTCATTTTTAATTTGTCACAGGGATCTGAAATAAAGTCCTTTGCATACAATTATGTAACATCAGTGCCCTACACTTTAATACATTTTATTCAAAATCTCCTTTAAAGTTTTCTATCATACCTCCACCTGTTATAAAAGGTTAGAGATATATATGATTTTATGAAAACCTTATCTATAAAGTGTATAATTTTGGATGAAATGTATTAATTGAAATAACAATGGAATAGTATTTAATGTGACACTAACATAAAATATATATTTTAAGTTACTATTATGTAATAATTTGATTAAGCTACTTAATCTATAAATTACCATAGCAATTTGGATATAAAGTAGGTGCATTAGAATTTTATAGCTGCTATAACAAATGATCACAAATTTAGTGTCTTAAAACAACACAAATTCATTTTACAGCTCTGTGGTTACAAGTCCAACAAAGACCTCACTGTACTGAGATCAAGGTGTTGGCCAGGCTGTGTTCTTTCCTGGATGTTCTTGGGGAGAATCTGTTTTATTGCCCTTCCCCAGTTTTAAAGCTACCTGCATTCCTGGGATCATATAATTTTTATTTTCAAAGTCAGCAACAGTGAGTCCAGTCCCTCTCACATTACCATCCCTTTGGTTCTCTTCTATCCCTTCTTTTACCACCTTTTAGTAGCCATGTGATTAGATTGGGCTCACCCAAGCAACACAGGATAATTTCCCAATCTCAAGGTATCTCAAGGTCAGAAGATTAGCAACCTTATTGTATCTGCAATTCTACCCCCCTTTTGCCATTTACAGGTTCCAAGTATTAGGATGTGGACATATGCCATTATGACATTATTTGGGGGCCAGTATTCTACCAGCCATAGCATGCAATTATTTATAGCAGAATATGATAGCTCATTATCATCTCAGGTCTAATATACTGTATACATATCTAAGATATTGGGTTAAATAACATATAACACATCAGATTATACATTCCAAGCATTATATACCGATCTTTATTTATTTGAATTATGCAACATTATAAGTACATTTCTCCTATATAGCCAAATTTCTCTTCATGCTGTATTTAACAGTGGGGTTATTAAAAAGGGATAAGGGAAAGAGAATTAAGTAGAAGTAGTAAGTTATCGGTGTTGAAGGGCTGGCTGAAAATCAGTTTATTACCTGACTGAAATCACTGACAGGGGGTGAACCAGAAGTCACACAATTTGGGACAAATTTCAACTTTGCCACATATACCAAACCCAAGCTCCATGATACTCTCACCAGGACCAACTGAGATCAAATGCTGGAATTGGTGCCAGACTTGAGCCTGAACCCAGACCCAAAATTTATGTTTTGTGGTATCTAGAGTCTCAGATTAGATTTGGTCTCTAGAATGTGGTGATGCTTAAGTGCCACTTTTTATACACTGAACATCAGAGGGAAAGACAATATTTACCGAATATTCAGCATGTGTCTTATGCTTCTCATAAGAGGTACCTAGGCTATCACTATTAATACAAACTATGTGACATTTTATTTGTGTGCATAATTTTGTCCTTTCCCACATCCCTCAAGGTAGACATCTTTGTTTCCATCTTCAATTTCCATTAGGAATCAAAAGCTCAGTGAGTCGTGAAATTGAGATGTGAATACTGGCCTTCTGGATCTCAAAGTCCTTTTCTTACATCCTACTGAGTCTCAACTCCAAAATCACAACACAGCATTATAGAAACCAAAGGTTTAAACCAATACATTTAAATTGCACTTAATATAATTTTTGAATAACATTTAACTTCAAATAATATAGTTCTCAGGTTCATGTAACTGAAAATTTCTTGAGAATGACTCAAGAGTTGATTTCATTTCTATTTTAATTCTGGCCCTTATGAGCGGATGTGTAGTGGCCAAACAATGCCATAAAATGTTTATATCCTAATTCCTGCAACCCCTAAATATATTATGTTACATGGCACAAGAGAATTAAGGTTACAGTGAGAATCAGGTTTGCTAATCAGAGATTATATCAGATTATTTGGGGGTGCACAAAGTAATCATAATCACTTTAAAGGAATAAGAGAGAGACAGCAGTGTTAGAAGCAGGGCAAGACTTGATTGGCCATTGCTGGCTTTTAAGGTGAAAGGGATTCAGGAACCACAAAATGTGGGAAGCTTCTAGAAGCTGGAAAGAGCAAGGAGACAGATTCTCCCCTAGAACTTCCGGGAAAGAAGGCAGTCCTCATGACACTTTAATTCTAGTTCAGTGAGAGCCAAGTTGTTCTGTTATCTCTAGAACTGAAAAATAATTAAGTTGTATTAAGTCAATAAGGGTTGGCGACAATCTGTTACAGCAGCAATAAGAAACTCACACAGTGGGTACTAATTCAGCCCATTCAGCAACAAAAGAACCAGTCACCCTCCATAGAGGGGCTCTGGAAACTTGCTCACTATTCCCATGACCTAAACTTCATCTTTGAAGAAAAGAAGTGGTTCCAGACCCAGTGGTGAGAAGAAAGTAGAAACATAAGAACATCTGTCAATCTCCTTGGGAGTTTAAAAAAAAAAAAAAAAAAAAGTCACTGTATTTTTTTTGGCCATTATAATGTAATAACTTGTCTAGCCTTTTTTATTTATATATTATTCTTAATATGGACAATATATTGTTTTCATTCTGCATAACCCAAGAAGAATGAATACTAAGACAATATTTAAAGCTGATTGTTCCAGCTTCAGTGTTCCACCTACTTTTTAGACATTCGGAAATGCTAGGCTTCCAGTTTGTATGCTTTAGTTCATCAGATATAACTTGGGCAAGATGTTAACAGTACAGTGTTGGGCTCTATCACCCAAGAAACTAAAAAGCAAAAACCCAAGTCAGGGCCTTTCTCCCTCTACATTTATATGAAGGGTACATCTTCTCTCAATAGTGTTATCTTAAATTATTTCTTTTTGTATCATCTTAAAGAGAAGCTATTTTAGGAAAAATTGTTTTCTCTCTAAATAGAAAAAGAATAGCTGAGCCATGGCTACATGTAAAACCTTGGAAGAGACAGGGGTGCCACAGACTGTTCTTATCTTAATACCAACATTAGAATTAAGTAAGTGTAAGGCATCAAAGCCCAAACACCAAGCTTCAATCATTAAGGAGGAGGCTCAGTTTGTGGTAAATTGTAGGTGAAAATAATTGAAAATGGAAAGGGTGGCAGTTTTAAAACAAAAGAAGAGTTAATCAAAATAGGGGAAAACAATCTCCTGGTAGAGATGTATCTGGCATTGCCAACAAATACCTCCACGGCCCTGATTTCCCTTGTCGTGATCTCTGAGGGCTAGGCC
Organism: Sapajus apella; assembly: GCF_009761245.1. Taxonomy (NCBI): domain Eukaryota; kingdom Metazoa; phylum Chordata; class Mammalia; order Primates; family Cebidae; genus Sapajus; species Sapajus apella. Next base: position 57,678,885 of record NW_022436946.1, read on the forward strand.
TGGGCCGCTGAACAAAAGTGGAAGGCAATAATTAGATTCTGATGAGTGAAGACCCACACAAGGACCAAGTTTCTGGAGGAGTTAATGAAAGGAGAGGAAATCACTGGATTTTACAAAGGATGTAAAATAGATGAAGAGCCTCCAAGAGTTTTCTAAACAACTGACTTCTTCTTACTCACCTAACAGCACATGTAGAAGGGGAAAATATCTAGCACAAGGAAAACTGATCACAACTGGAGAATTTTAATATGCCCACACTTCCAGTAGTAAGATTCAGGGTCACCCAGAGCTATTATTCAAAGTCAGTATCAGACCATTTAATTTTCTGCTTCAGTTCCTTTCTGCTTCTCCCCTTCCCACCCCAGCCTAATGGCCATACACCATCTTCTCTTTTTTGCTGTCCTTCTGCCTCTTTTAAGCACTGTTTGTGCTCTGAATGGAGTTTTATGACTGACATCTTCAGGTGCTGTATCTATTCTCCTTAATGAAACCCTGGTTATAGTGAGTGCTAATAGCTCAACAAGCATTTTATAGACCTTGGAAAGAAAATGTGTAGCGTGGATGTGGATGTACTTAGCACTCAGCTTGGTAAATAGAAAATGGGACATGGGCAGTGCCGTTATAGCTGTGAATGATTTGTGGTGACTTTCATGTCAACTGTTTTTTCTCTTTTGTACCTTACTGGAAGCCTCCGAATCCATTTTAAGTTAATTCCAAAAGCTAAGTCTGAAACAAATTGTATGGTGACAGGTGAGAAATATAAGTGGAAAATGCTGCCAGGGGCTATATAGTATGCTGATGAGTTAATCCACTTGGATAAAAGGCAGTGTAACATGTCTGGGGATATATTCATTTCCCTTTCACTGCTTGAGCACTTCTCTATTCACCTCTCTTGATAACCATATCCCAATTCATTTGATATTACAATTGCCTTATAAGCTTCATTCACCATTTTCTCTTACTCAACTCACATTCATTTCCAAGTTGAGAGACTTCATTTTTTTTTTTTCCTGTCATCTCTTTTGCTTTTCCATTGATTCTGTTTCTGTTTTAGCACCTGTATCTAAGGATCAAACTTGTTGGTTTAGAGGTGAACAGACACAGGTATAAGGAGTAACTAAACTAATAACACAACCAGATGTTCCTGCTATTAGTTCAGCAGCTGTCTCTTGCTCAATTCCTCCTGGTGGGAAAACTAATAAACCTTACAAGTTAGAAAAAAAAATAGAAAGGGAAAAGAAGAGAAGAATAAAGGTGCTTTTAGAGCTACTGTTCTGTGAAGAGATTGAATAAAGCATGGTTGAGTATCAAAGAATCATCCATTTATACAGTAAAATTTGCTGGCTCTCAATTTCAAGGACAACGTGACATTTAAAGGGAACTGGTTGTGTGCTCCTCAGATGCAAAGCCACTTTCAGAATTCTAAACTTTTGGGGGCCTTTTCAGTCCTGTGAGTAGCTTTTCAACTGCAAACAATTGACTCATTTCAACACAAATCACGAAAGAACATGACTTTGAAGTAAGTAGCGAATCCCATGATACATCTGTCATTTCGTATCAAGTAAAACTCAGCTAGCTAAGGACAAGCATCCAAATACAGATGTCAATTAATTGAGGAGGAATTGAGATTGTAAGCCTCACAGTCAAGATTATATTTAAAATGATGACATCAATGCATTAAATTAGACAGTTTCGGATACCTGGATTTTTTTATTTTTTTTTCGAGACGGAGTTTCGCTCTTGTTACCCAGGCTGGAGTACAATGGCGCGATCTCGCCTCACTGCGTCCTCCGCCTCCTGGGTTCAGGCAATTCTCCTGCCTCAGACTCCTGAACAGCTGGGATTACAGGCACGTGCCACCATGCCCAGCTAATTTTCTGTATTTTTAGTAGAGACGGGGTTTCACCATGTTGACCAGGATGGTCTCGATCTCTTGACCTCGTGATCCACCCGCCTCGGCCTCCCAAAGTGCTGGGATTACAGGCGTGAGCCACCGGGCCCGGCTCTGGATTTTTTTTAAATGACAAATTTAGGATTATTTCTTAGCACTATACTATTTCAATAGCAACTATAGAGTATGTTAACGTACATTTGAATCAAAGCAATTATTTATGTGATATGTTAACATCATAACTGAGTAAGAACTACCATTTACCGAATGCCTAATAATGCATTTAACCCTCACAAAAACTTGATGAGGTGGGTGTCCCCATCTCCATTTTACAAAAGAGCAGATGGTAGCTCAGGAAATTGAAATAATTGGAACTCAGTCACAGTACAGTAAGTGGCAGGGTTGGAATTCCAACCTAATTCTCCAATATTCAAGAGCCTGTGCTCCCTCCCTTCTGCTAATGAACCTCCCAGTAGGGCACTGTTATGCGTAGAATTGTATCTCCTAAAAGAAGACATGTCAGAGTACTAACATTTAGTACTTCATGTGGTGAGCTTATTTACACATCATGCCTTTACAGAGATCATTAAATTAAGATTAGGTTATTAGCTAGAACTGTAATCCAGCATGGTTAGTGTCTTAATGAAATGAGGACTAGACAGGTATACCAGGAGAACAGGATGTGAAGATAAAGGCAGAGGTTAGGATGATGTGTCTATGATCCAAAGAACTCCACAGATTCTCCTCAGCAGCCCTCAGAAGGAACCAAAACTATTAACACCTTGATCTCAGACTTCTGGCTCCAGAATTGTGAGACAAACATTGTTGTTTAAACCACTCAGTTTGTGGTATTTTATTATAGAAGCCCTAGGAACCCAATTCATAAACATAAATATAACATATAATATATAAAATATAAATGTATGTAATATGAAATATTGTGTAATGTATTCTTTACATTATTTTTACTTATACAGCACATATTTTCTTTTATTTTTTTTCTTCTTATAAACTTGTGAGTTTTAGAAATTAAAGTGGCAGTTAAAAAATCTAAAGAAAATAAGAAACTAAGAAAAAAGTGAAGAAAACCTAGAAACACAAGGAAAGAATGAAACATAATAAAGACCAATTAGTTGGAGTAACTCTAACAGCTCTAGGATATGAACTCCACCTTCCTCTCACTGAAAAAGTATAGCAATACAAGCCCAGAAGTTGATTTCTTGGTCAATAACTGTACCATGTAGGTTGAAAGGTCAACACAGCAAGTCTTTCTCCATGTAATCACTGGGGCACCAGATTGATAAAGGCTCGGCTCTCCTCAGTCTGTGGACTTCTAAGATGAGTTGGGGGTTAGCTGGAGAAGAAAATAGAATGGAGGAGTGCTAATGGAAGGTTAGCTGAGGCTACACCTGGAAGTGGAGTGCATCACTTCCACTTACATTCTAGTTCTCAGGCCACCCTTAATTGCAAGGGAGCTTTGGATGTGCTGTTCATAGGTCCTGGAAGAAGAGGAGAACATGGATTTTGGTGGACAGCTGTTTCTGACACAAAAAAGTAGGCACTTAGTCCTTCCTAGGAATCCAAATTCATTTCCCTAGTCTCACTTGCTCTTAGGTGACAGAGCTTCCCCTCCCTCCTCAAACTCCACCATTTTCCTCCCAGGTCTTATTTTGTACTGATGATTTTTCTTCCTATCACCATAATTTCCACTCCCATATCTGCCAACTGACCAGGCTACCTGCCCACATACTCAGACTTCAATCTGTTACTCTGGATGATTTCCCCACAACTCTAAGACAAACCTTCTGATTCTTCCTTCATGTAGCTACAACCCATTACTTCCTGCCCACTCAATTACATGACTCCAATAATTGCCTCTTTTCACTACAGATTCATCAATATTTTCCCTCTCTGTGGAATCATACCCATCATCAATCAAACATAAAATAACTCTCACTAAAAGATTCATTTAATGCCTGAGTTTTCGACTTTCCTTTATAGGAGTGCTCAAAAGAGCTGCTTATTTGCACACTCCTAATCCCATTTTATCCACCCACTTTTAAATTTACTCTAATAATTCTTACCACTGTACAGAAATAGCTCTGATCAAAGCAAAAAAAATGAACTTGCATTCCTATTACCAATAGTCAAATCTCAGTTATCTTACTCAGCGCATTTGACACACTTTGTTAGCATTTCCCCTTTAAAACGCTTTTAGTTTACTTGATTTCTAGAATGACACCTTGCTGGCTCTCCACCTCCTTGGCTATTCCTCCTCATTTTCCCTCTAAATGTTGGAGAGCTGTGTTTAAATTCTTCTTCTCTTATTTCTCCTCTATCTAAACAGTATGACCAAGTCTCATGACTTTAAATTCATCCATACACTGGTATCTTTCAAATTTTGGTTTCTAGCTCAGAAGTCCCTTCTGAAGATCAAGTTCATATATTTAACTGCCTGCTTGACATTTTCAACTGAATATCTAATTGAATCTCAAACTTAACACGTCTAAAAATTAATTCCTAGTTCTCATCATCCCCTAAACAGACAAACAAGCATTTCTTCTTTCACAATCTTCATCTCAGTAAATGAGAAGCCCGTTCTTCCAATGGCTTGGGCCAAATAGAAGTCTGATTTATCTTATCCTTATCCTATGATTGGGAAATCTTATTGATTCTATCTTCAAAATACATGCAGGCTGGGCGTGGTGGCTCACACCTGTAATCCCAGCACTTTGAGAAGCTGAGGAGGGTGGATCACCTGAAGTTGGGAGATCAAGACCAGCCTGACCAACATAGAAAAACCCCATCTCTACTAAAAACACAAAAAAATTAATCAGGCATGGTGGCACATACCTGTAGCCCCAGTTACTTGGGAGGCCAAAGCAGGAAAATCACTTGAGCCTGGGAGGCAGAGGTTACAGTGAGCCAAGAGCACAGCATTGTACTCCAGCCTGGGAAAAAAGAGGGAAGCTCCATCACACACACACACACACAGACACACACACACACACACACACAACGTGCAGAATTTTTTCTCACCGCTACTACTTCACCATCCTAATGGAAGCTGTCATTATCTCTCATTCACCTGTATTACTAAAAGAGTTTCCTAATTGCTTTCCCTTTTTCTAACTTTGCTTCCCAGTAATCTGTTCTGAAAGGAGCAGCCAGAGTAATCCATTTAAAATGTAAGTCAGATCTCAAACTATACTACAAGGATACAGTAATCAAAACAGCATGATACTGGTACCAAAACAGAGATATAGACCAATGGAACAGAACAGAAGCCCCAGAAGTAACACCACACATCTACAAACATCAGATCTTTGACAAACCTCACGAAAACAAGCAATGGGAAAAGGATTTCCTATTCAATAAATGGTTTTGGGAAAACAGGCTAGCCATATGCAGAAAGCTGAAACTGGATCCCTTCCTAACACATTAAACAAAAATTAGCTCAAGATGGATTAAAGATTTAAACATAAGGCCTTATACCATAAAAACCCTAGAAGAAAACCTAGGCATTACCATTCAGGATATAGGCATGAGCAAGAACTTCATGACTAAAACACCAAAAGCAATGTCAACAAAAGCCAAAATTGACAAATTGGATCTAATTAAACTAAAGAGCTTTTGCACAGCAAAAGAAACTACCATTAGAGTGAACCGGCAACCAATAGAATGAGAAAAAACTTTTTGCAATCTACCCATCTGACAAAGGGCTAATATCTAGAACCCACAAAGAACTTAAACAAATTTACAAGAAAAAAAACAACCCCATCAAAAAGTGGGTGAACAATATGAACAGATACTTCTCAAAAGAAGACTTTTATACAGTAACAAACATATGAAAAAAAGCTCATCATCACTGGTCATTAGAGAAATGCAAATAAAAACCACATAGAGATACCAATTCATGCCAGTTAGCGTAGTGATCATTAAAAAATCAAGAGACAACAGATGCTGGGGAGGATGTGGAGAAATAGGAATGCTTTTACACTCTTGCTTGGAGTGTAAATTAGTTCAACCATTGTGGAGACAGTGTGGCAATTCCTCAAGGATCTAGAAATAGAAATACCATTTGACCCAGAAATCCCAATAGGTATATACCCAAAGGATTATAAATCATTCTATCATAAAGACACATGCACATGTATGTTTACTGCAGCATTGTTCACAATAGCAAAGACTTGGAAACCCACATGTCCACAATGATAGACTGGATAAAGAAAATGTGGAACATGTACACCATGGAATACTATGTAGCCATAAATAAGGATGAATTCATTTCCTTTGCAGGGACATGGATGAAGCTGGAAACCATTATTCTCAGCAAACTGACACAAGAACCAAAAACCAAACACTCCATGTTCTCATTCATAAGTGGGTGTTGAACAATGAGAACACCCGGACACAGGGAGGGGAACGTCACACACCGGGGCCTATTGAGGAGTGGGTGCTAGGGGAGGGACAGCAGCGGGGGTGGGGTGCTAGTGGAGAGACAGCATGAGGAGAAATACCTAATGTAGATGACCGGGTGGTAGATGCTGCAAACCACCATGGCACATGTATACCTATGTAACAAACCTGCATGTTCTGCACATGTATACTGGAACTTAAAGTATAATTTAAAAAATAAAATAAAATGTAAGTCAGATCATGAACTTCTCTGCTTCAAAGTTCCACACTGCCTTCAAATTTCACTGACATGAAGAGTTAGTCATCACACAAGCTAACAAGACCCTCATGCTCTACACACATGGTGAACCTATATCCCTCTCTGACATTATCTCCCACTCTTGCACCTGCTGAACTCAAGCTATAGGGCCTTATTCTGAATCCATGAACAGGCACATTCCAAGCAGGCTCCTGCATCAAAGCATTTGCACTTGCTGATTCCTTAGGCTGGAATTCTTTTCCCCAGATACCCACATGGTTTGTGCCTTAATTTCTTAAGGTTTCTACTCAAATGTCACCTGTCAATGAGGCTTTTTTTAACCGCCCTATACAAATATAAATTCTCAACCACACTAGCACCTTTTACCTTGCTTTCTATTTCACTGTAGCGCTCATTTTTTACCACTTGAGAAACCATACATTTTTATATATTACCCCCAAAGCAGGGACCATGTCTTTTTCTTTAATTTCTAGTTTCTATGACAACTATTTGACACAATGGCAACAGCTATATTCTTTGACAAACTTTGATGGAATCTCTAAGATGAAATTCACAATTTACACCTTTTCATTTTAGACCACACTTCTGGAAGGTGTGGGTACTGGAAGGAGGATGCAAGAAGTTGCAATGGTAACAAGTAGTAAGCAGAGAATTTACTAGGAGACAGAATTAACCTATCAGTAATAAGATAAGATATAAAAAATTCAGCCTTTAAAATTGATTTTATCATATAAAGAAATATTCTTTATACATAATACATTATAGTTTCTCATAATTAATAGTAAGCAAAATAAAATCATTTAAAGTAGAATATAATTTTATTAACAATCAAGATCTCCTTCTAGAACAAATTATAATCAATGAAACCCCAAGTTTTCTGTACAAAATTTTAATTATTAATATTGCAATATAATAGATATTTTACTTCCCATGATGAAAGAGAATTCACTTGCACTAAAATCATTTTATTTGTAAAAGTATTTTTAATACAGAAACACACCTATTCCATAACATTAAATTTGCTATAATGAATATGATTCACATTAACAAAATATTACACAGAAATGTAAAGTGAAGCCCTTTTAAACAAACAAATATTGTATGTAGCACAAAATCTAATTTAAAGTTTAAAAAATTTAATGTATTTTGCTACTAAGTATTTGGCAGGCTCATATGGGTGATTGCTAATAATCAGAAAAAATAATGACGGAAATCAAAATTTATAATTAAAACTAAATTTAAACATGAGATTTGATCTAAACTAAGTGATTAAATAGAAACCTACAGTTTAATCAAATAATTAAAAACTACTGTGATTCATTCTAGATTCTAATATTCAATCAATTGCCAAATCTTGATTCTACCTTTTAATTGTCTCTTAAAGCAAAAACAAAAACCTTGCTGGCATTTTCTTACTACATAGAATCTATTCACTGCACAATATTTAGAACATATACATCAAAACTTTGTGTTTCTATAAATTTTAAAAATGATAATTCAACTAGAACACAATTTGTTGCATTTTACTTTTCTGGAAATGTGTAGCGGTAACTGTGACTGGTTATGCTGCTTCTGATGATGCTTCTAAAGGCAAGTATTTTTCTCTGGTAAGCTGAGAATTTACTAGAATTCTCTGTTCCTGCGTTAGTAAGCTTAGGATAATGACCTCCAACTTCATCCACATAGCTGCAAAGGACATAATCTTATTCATTCTTATGGCTGCATAGTATTCCATGGTGTATATATACCACATTTTCTTTATGCCTCCTATTTACCCACACACACTTTCTCTTGGTATCCATTGATAGATGAACGGGTCAAAATTATTAATGGATATACCATCTCATGCTAGTCAGAATGGCAATTATTATAAAGTTAGAAAGTAATAGATGCTGGCAAGGCTGTGAAGAAATAAGAACACTTTTACACTGTTGGTGGGAGTGTAAATTAGTTCAACCATTGTGGAAGACATTATGGCAATTCCTCAGGGGTCTAGAAACAGAAATACCATTTGAACCAGCAATCCCATTCCTGCGTATATACCCAAAGAATTATAAATCATTCTACTATAAAGACACATGCACATGTATGTTATTGCAGCACAAAAGCAAAGACATAGAATCAACCCAAATGCCCAGCAATGATAGACTAGTTAAAGAAAATGTGGCACATATACACTATGGAATACTAGGCAGCCATAAAAAGGAATGAGATCATGTCCTTTTTGGGGACATGGATGAAGCTGGAAACCATAATTACCATCAAATTAACACAATAACAGAAAACCCAAACACCGCATGTTCTCACTCATAAGTAGGAATGAACATTGAGAACACATGGACTCAGAAGAGTGGAACAATACATACTAGGGCCTGTTAGGGGGTGGGTGGTAAGGGGAGGGAACTTAGAGGACAGGTCAACAGGTGCAGCAAACCACCATGGCACACATATAACCTATGTAATAAACCTGCACTCTCTGCACACGTATCCTGTTTTTTTTTTTTTTTAAGAATAAGAAAAAAATTACTAACAGAGGACATATACCTTATGGAGTAATCAGTTACATTTCCTTTGCATTTACTTTTTTAAACTTTTATTTTAGGTTCAGAGGTACATGTACAGGTTTACTATACAAGTAGATTGTGTGTTGCAGGGGTTTAATGTACAAAATATTTCATCACCCAGGTAATAAGCACAGTATCCCATAGGTAGTTTTTTGATCTTGACCCTCCCCTGACACTCCACCAAGTATGTCCCTGTGTCTGTCGTTCCCTTCTTTGAGTCCATATGTATTTAATATTTAGTTTCCGCTTATAAGAAGACCATGCAATATATGGTTTTCTGTTCCTGCATTAGTTGGCTTAGGATAATGACTGCTGGCTTCATCCACGTTGCTGCAAATGACATAATCACATTTATTTCTATGGTTGCATAGTATTCCATGGTGTATATATACCATATTTTCTTTGTTCATTGTACCACTGATGGGCATTTAGTTGATTCCATATCTTTGCTATTATGGAGAGTGTTGCAACGAACATATGTGTGGATGTGTCTTTATGGTAGAAAAATTTATATTCCTTTGGGTTAATGCCCAGTAATGGGATTGCTGGGTTAAATGGTAATTCTGTTTTAAGTTCTTTGAGAAATCACCAAACTTCTTTCCACAATAGCTGAACTAGTTTACATTCCCACCACAGTGCATAAGCATTCCCTTTTCTCCACACCACTGCCAGCAGTATCTATATATTTTTTACTATCTAATAACAGCCATTCTGACTGGTGTAAGATGGCATCTCATTTTCTAGGGAAATGAAGCACAGAAACAATACAAGAAAATTTTGCAGTTTTAGGAAGTATACTCAAATCTAGCATGAGATATTTCTTATTTTAATTCTATTTATGAGGCATAAGAGTCATGAAAAATTGACTTGGAGAGTAATTCAACAATCAGATGATGTATTGATTCCTTCCACAGTCATTTGTTGAATGTCTTCCATTTGTCAGGCCCTGTACAAAGGTATGTGTGTACAGCAAAAAAAGACATCAGAAGATTCTGAACTAGAGAAAGCACTGGAAAACCAGCAAGGAGGTTCAGTGTCATCTGATGTGTATTGCAACAGAGGTTTTTGCAGGTGCACATATCCTGTCTTCAAGAGTTGAAAAAGGGTTCAGGAACAACTTTGCAAAACTCTCATTCTGATAGAATTAACCATAATTGGTCATATGAGGGGCAAAACAGAATGTTGCCTTCTATATGTAGAGTAGACTATGATAGTTGTATAATAATTATCTCTAAGGTCCAGTATAGGTCTGTGTGATCTGAAAGTTCTTTAATAAAGTCAAAATGCAATGGGTTTTTGGAGGAGACAGAAAAACAGAAAAGGCAATATCCAAATTTGGGATGTGCTTGGAATAATGAGGTAGGACTTTGACAGGTAGCAATAAGAATATTTCCTGAAAAGGAATAATCTGCATAAATATTCAATGGCACTTAAGAATGGAGCATGACAGTAACCGAAACAGCAAGGTACTGGGACAAAAACAGACACACAGATCACTGTAAAGCCGCACACCTACAACCAACCAATCTTCACCCAGGTTGACAAAAATAAGCAATCAAGAAAGGATGCCCTATTCAATAAATGCTGCTAGGATAACTGGTTAATCATATGCAGAAAATGTAACCGGACACCTACCTATCATTGTTAGGGTGGCAGAGATGCAGGTTACTCCGAGTTACCAGCGGTGTATCTGTACAGGTCCACAGCAACTTCAGCGCTTCGCTTCCTCCGAAGAAAGAATTCGACTGAGGGGCATAAAGCAGAAAAAGAGGCTGAGGGAAGTTTCGGATCAGTCATGAAAATTAAAAAGCTTTAGAACAGTAAGGAAAGGAAGGAAAGAAAAGAAGGAAAGGACAACTTGGAAGAGGGCCATCTGGTGACTTGAGAAACCAAGTGTCCAGCTTGACCCTGACTTCGGGTTTTATACCTTGACATACTTCTGGGATCTTGCATTACTTCTCCCCACTCCTGAGATCTTGCTGGGAAGCTGCTGCTCAGTTTCAGGTGTTTTCTACCTATTAGGAAACGGTCTTTCCCCAGCGTCAGCTGTGACCAATTATTACTTTAGTGAAACAGTTAACAACCACATGCCCATCACCTGACGGTTGCCCAACACTCCTGGTGTGTGTAGCGGGAGCCCTCTCCCACCCTGCTCATACCTCACTAGCTACCCACTGTAACATCATCATATACTAAAATCAGTGCAAGATGAATTAAAGACTTAAATGTAAGACCTAAAACTATTAAAAAAAAAATCCTATGAAGTACCTTTCTGGATATCAGCCTTGACAAACAATTTGTAATTAATTTTATGGGCAGTGAGATTTACTGAATAAAAGTAAATATTGAAAGAATTTCTTTAGAAAATAGAGTTGTAAAAGATGTGTCCAACTCACATATTTTTATTTTTATTTTCCTAGGAGAAATAGTGAATTTGCTCACAAACTAGGTGCTAAATGTGATGTTATAGAAGAATACTAGAACAAATCCCTGACCTCAAGTAGTTTGTAATCTAGTTAGGGAACAAGCTACAAAAGCAGGACTGATTACAGAATGAGAATTTAAAAGACAAGGTATTTTTATACAGATACAAATCCTTCTATACAATTAATTAGCAAGGACATTAAGGGTCTCTATTATTTTTAGGAGAAACATTCTAGAAAAGCTTTAAAATAGCAGATCGTCCCAATCTTGGTGTATATTTTAAATTATTCTAGAATTTTTTCATAACCAGAATCATAAGATGACTTTATATTAGTTAACTTACTTTTCCATTTACTTTCATAAGTGAAGTGATTTAAAAAGAGAGAGAAACTAATATTGTCACATTTCTGTTTGGAATTGTATTAAAGTTATTGAACTTAATATTCATGACAATACAAGAGGCATAATATACCCATTTTTCACTTTAAACAATTGAGGTTTGGACTGAGTTATTTACCACTGATAACACAGATGGAAAGTGTAAGGATTTGAAATCAGGTCAGACCCTGAAGCCCTTTTATGAAGGGAAAGGACGCCAAAAATGTTTATTTGAATGTAGTTTCTGCTATGTGGGTCTTTGCAGTGGCAGATAAATGGAGATTTGATTTTAGCTGATGTAACGTAACTCCACTAGAAACCTCAGCAACTTGGCTCTAAACTCTCCTCTTTTGTAGCAAATAACATTTACATGTGTACAATGCTAACTACATTTTCCAACCCATAGGAAAAGCAAATTTTATAGTACTATACAGCTCACATTAGAAATAATTTCATTTATTGTGTATTAAGAACATAGTAAAGCCCACATTTGTTCTTTGTATGTTATAATTGTAACTTTTGGAGTTTAGATATCTGCCAAAGGGTTTATTTTCAATTCCCAAATGTAATTTTACTATAGTATTTCAGCATTTGTGAGTTTCATATACTTTGAAGTTGCTTAGTTTGATGCTATCTGTGGAATTGCTTTCCATTTCAAAACATATCAATCTGTCTTCAATTTTATCATCTGGCTACTTATCAGTGCTGTTTTAATAATGTTAATATTTAACTCCTTACATGCATTTCACTCTAAACAGTGTCTTCCAAATCCAAGTTTTTCTTCTATTTACCAATTTCCTTCTATTTAGAAAAAAATTAAAACTTAGTAAAAATCAAAACCCTTTTAGTACAATATATTTTTGCACATAATAACTAAGGTAAGTGGGAATAGGGGACTGAAAGTTAATTTTTTTGCATGTTATAATTTTTTTGCTTATTATACGTTTATATAGATGCATGAAATATAGATACCATAATTTAATATGAGGGAAAAAAGAAACCAGATTTTTTTTTGCAGCTTGTTTAATATCCCCAGAGCAGCTCAAGTAGCTTACACTCCGACTTTCAGACATTTATAACAATGGTATTATACTTCCAGAAGCAAAGGCAAAAACAACAACATTCATTACAATAGCTCCTCCTTCAAAGTTTCTCTTTTTGGTAAAATCAATTGCATAATAAACCAAGAACAGTTTCTCAGTCAATAACCTGGAAACACCATTCTGAGGCTCTCTGGGTTGTCTTTAGCATGAGAATCCTACTTTCTTCACCTCATGATGGCAGTACTTAGGTTTCAAGGTTGTAGTGAGCATTAGAGGTAATATCTGTAAAGCATCTGGCACAAAAGCCAGCTTGTGGTAGGTATTCATGTAATGTCTGTTATTATTCTTTCCCTTAATACCCCATATATTATCATGAAAGAATAGGTCCTGCTACATCAACTCAGGTTGACAATATAGGGGCATTTCTTTTACTACTTAATTTTAGGGCTCCTTGACTGGCCAATTCAGATCAGAAAGAAGGCCACAGCTTTCCTGATGCCTTTACTCCAGGCAGACATAAAAGCAAGTGCACATACCACCACCACCACCAGGCAGAGGCCCCCAGGTTAGATTACTCATCTAAGTACTTGTCCCTGGATTCCTCATCATCCAAAGGATACCAGTTACTGCTGCTAGATTAGCAATAGATACATTTTTTTCCCATGGCTGTTGCCATTGCCAGCACATAGCACACTATGTTCCAGAATGACTAAACGCCTGCAACAGCTGCTCTGGGTGGAGAGTGAGGGTGAGGCCAGAACAAGCCTGTCACCAGAACTTAAGTCAGTCAAGGGGAGTGCTAAGGCAAAGAAGCTGTTTGGGTCTCTAATGATGCATCCTGTGCCATAAGTAGTGAGAATAGGACACCACTAATTCCACCTCAAACAGTCACAACCCAGTGAAAACCATATAGATGATAAAATAAAAGCCAGTCTCTTCATCTGCTTGTATTATTGCTTCTTAAAAATAATAATGTTTAGCAAACAATATTACTTGCTCATCAGTATACATGGTGGAAAGATCAGAAACTCCAGAGTCAACTCCAATTGGAACCTGGCTCAGTTGCGCCTGGCTACATGACCTTGAACAATTAGCCTGATTTTTTTGAACTTTAAAATTGGAATTGTGTGTGTATTTACACACACACACACACACACACACACATATGTATATATATACACACACTTGCAGATAATAAATGTAATTCCTCTCTCATAAGTCTTCCACAAGTAATAACTTTTATGTTGTAATTTTTTCTGAGCAGCAGTTTTTTTTCTCTGAAAAATGGATATAATAATATCTATTGTGAAGCATGTTATAAGGATTGGAAATAGCTTTATAAATCAAATAGGTAATGCTCAACAAATGGTAAATATGCATATATTGGAGATAGAGGAGAAAAAAATTAAATAGTAATTTAAAAAACTTAAAGGCCCTATCAAAGTCTCTGTAACTTCACTCTTCAAAATATAAAAGAGTGCTCCTCAGTAGAAATATAATGCAAGACAGACATCTAATTTTAAATTTTTTAGTGGTCACATTAACAGAAATATAAACAGATAAAATTAATTATATAGTGTATTTAACCCAGTATAGATTAAAAGTGAGGATAAGGCCTAACCAAAAATATTTATTTTATTATAAGCAATGTAAAATATTATTAGTGAGATGCTTTATGTTTTTTCCAAAGAATTATCAAAATCTAGTATATATTTTACCCATAGAATACACATCAATTTAGACAAGGTATGCTTCAAGTTTTTTGTTTGTTGGTTTGTTTTTGTATTTTTTTGAGACAGGTCTCTCTCTCGCCCAGGCTGGAATGCAGTGGTGCAATCTTGGCTCACTGCAACCTCTGCCTCCTGGGTTCAAGCGATTCTTGTGCCTCAGCCTCTTCAGTAGCTGAGACTATAGGCACACACCACCATGCCTAGCTAACTTTTTTCAAACTATATTTTTAGTAGAGACGGGGTTTTTAACATGTCGGACAGGCTGGTCTCAAACTCCTGACCTCAGGTGATCTGCCCACCTCGGCCTCCCAAAGTTCTCAGATTACAGGTGGGAGCCACTGTGCCCAGCCATACTTCAAGTTCTTAATGTGCCAGTGGCTACCAGATTAAAGAGCACAGATTATGTCACTTGACATTGATCTAAACATTCAGCTCCCGAATCAAGAGAAATTTGGAATCCCAAGTTAAATGTCTCAAATGTCTTAGCATTGCCAGTCTTCTTGTTAGATTGGTTTTTGTCCTGTCTCCAATTCTATAAAGTTTCTTTTGCTCAGATATCATCTTGTACCTTAGTCTCCCCAGGACTGCAGGGCTTACAAGAATAGAAGGCAACAGAGTTGAGCCATAGTCCCACTGCTGACCCACTCACCACCTTCCTTGATGCTGTACAAATCCTTGCACTACCAGATAATTGTTCAGATGCACTCCCTATATATTTCTATCCTGTGTAAGAGCCCACCTCAGGGACATTTTCTTAAAGATAAACATCACATCCTGATCTATAAATGGACACTGTCTTATAGCAAGAAAAGATTCAATAACCATGTAGAGCACAAGGGAAGACTGTAAAAACAGTACAAAGAAGGACTGCAACAGAAGTATAACATGATGTAAGGGTGTGGTTTCAAAACACTGTAAGTGTAGAATTCCATCAGCTCTCTTGTAAACCAAATAGCTAGAGTCTTGCTTGGGACACAGACAAATAAGAATGCATGGTTAAGATTTAGAAATTATGGCAAGAGAGATCAAATAAGACTGGGACTAGTGGCAGGCTAGTGGAAAGGTAGACCCCCATGCATACATGCCCAGAGAGGTTGAGAATTGCTCAATGCCAGGGCTTGTCACTCACATAGACTAATATAAATGGCACCTGCTAGAGTTGTGCAGTACACAACCAATATGCTTGTAACTGGCAGCCCTCTGGGAAGTCTAATGAAGAGAATTAAATTGTCCTACCTAGCAAAGTAAAATTAATTTATTTGGGCAAGGTGGGATATGGAAGAATGAGAAGTGGTGAGGGAATCCACCAAAAGACTTTTATCAGTGCTAGCTTGGAGGATGACAGATTTGGACAGCGGCTTCTGTAAGGCAATGGGATATGGAAAAGGATTATGTAGGAAAGGAAAAACGAAATACAGGGTATACATTGAGATATAGGAAAAGTAGAGAATTGGAGCATAGATGTCTAGACTAAACGTAAATCCCTCCATAATCCTCAAAGATATTGTGGTAGAGTCTGGGTTTCTCAATATAAGCAAGATGTGGATTTGAGAATGTTCTAATTAAATATTAAATATTCAGGTTTCTTGAGCAAACTAGAGGCTCAGGCAGATGATCTCTTGGACTGGTCAACCAACCATACATTGGTTGACCATTAGCTATGGAGACTGAATAAGCATTTGCAGAATAAATGAATTATGGTCTGGACCAGACAACTGACTCCTAAACTTGGCTGCTTATTAGAATTACCTAGAAAACTTCTTAAACATAGATATATTGGCCTGGACTATAGAAATTCTAAAAATGTAGATAGGGGCCGAGCTCTAAAATTTGTACTTTTGAAAGAGTCTCAAGTATGTCTGATTCAGTGGCTCTACTCGGGAACAGCCGGGCCCAGGTACAATTCAAGGGTCTTTTCTCCCTGAGGCTCCATGTCTCTGACTAAAGTCAGATCACTGTAGGCAGCGCTGAGAGTAGTTGGTATAACCCATAATGCTTCAAAGACATCCTAGGAGAATCAACTGCCTCAGTCCATTCTCAGAGATCACAAAAGCATCTTCCCTACTGTTATTGGTATAACAACGTGGAAAAACTCAGGATTTTTGGCTGGCTGCTCCCTAAAGTAAGAGCCAAACAAGATCCAAGGCCAACCTTCTAAGCATTGTGTAAAAAAGTAGATACGGCTACCTAAGAAAATATTTGCATTAATAATTGTTATTGATTAATAAAGGAACAGCCCATGTTTGAATATGTCTTATGCATTACAGAACAAAAGAAGTAAGAGTTCATGCCCTTTTATATTTTACATTTTTCTGCTTCTCAAGAAGAGGAAGAGCTAGATATAATAGAAAATAAAAAATTCTCAACTATGCCTATAATTTTCTTTGTGAAATGAAAGACGAATAAATACATTTTATTTATGTCTATCTATCCCTCTGAGCTTAACCTAATCCTGAGGGTTTGAGCAAAGAGCCACAACACTAATGTGCTGGACCAACAGGTGATGTTAATTTACTTGCTACAAATTGTCGAGAGGGACTGATGCTAGCTCTGTTCTCATTAATTCATCTACAGTCTCCTTTCTTAGAGTGAAAGTTGCAGATTGCACAGATAGGATTCAGAATGAAAGGCTGAATGAAGCAGAAGATAGAAAGTCAGCTTTTTGTTGACACTGTTGGGATGCTCTCCCATTGGATCCCACACATCGAAAATCCTCAGTCTACAGAAATCACAAAATAATACTGTGAAAAAATTTATGTGGTTTCCAACATTTTTCCAGCTGAAGAAAGATAAAATTTATTAGCTCTTTCTTGAACATTTATAAACAGCTAAACTTTATTCTGAAATCTGCAAAGCTTAAAATATAAACTGACTCATACTATGAAATAGATGTCAACAATATGTTCCTATCTACTAATCCTTGAAAGCAAGAATTTATTTCATGAACAATTATTTCCTATTATACTCAAGATACTGTATTATTTATGACTGGGGACACAAATGATTATACTATGCTTTCCGTGAGGCTTTAGCACCCCCAAAGAGGTAATATCCTCAAGAAAACACAGAGAAAATTTCAAGATTTGGGAGTATTCTCTCTCCACTTTATCTCCTAGATGTGGTCTAATCTTTCTCTTCCTTTCTCTTGCTAAGGTGTCACATAAAAAGCAGTCTTAGGTGTATGTGCTACCCATGTTGGGAATAGAGAACCCATTCTAAGATACAGGAGAATTGTATGATTTAAAGAGGCCTGAAGCTTTAGAGTTCATGAAGAGAAACCTGAGTGCTGCTAAATGTAAGATCGTAGTTAGCTACACTTCACCACTGATAAAATACCATGCATTAAAAACCATGCTGAATGCTGTCCTAAGTCCTCAACTCCAGTATCTATCTCAACTGAATATATCATTGTCATCCGTTTGCTCAAATTGAAGGAATGCTCTCTAGTGATTATGAACAAAGACCAGTGTGTTGGAGAGACTGAGTCTACATCTTGGCTTTGTTTCTTACTAGTTACAGGACACTGCTCAAGGGCTTACCCTCTCTGAGCTCTAGTCCCTCATCTCTAAAACGGAGATAATAATAACTACTCTAAAAGTTGAGACCTAAATGAAATGAGGACTCTAATATATCTGCACAGACTCTGGTAAACAACTGAGTAATCAATCAATATATAGCGGCTAGCCTTCCTATTAGAGGTGTTTTAGCACACTTCCCATGTTTATGCCAACCTGTTCTTGCCAAGCACCAGAGTAAGTTCTCAGCCTCAACCAACATTTTATTTCTAGCCTTGACACAGGTGTATTGGTCTCCAACCTTGCCCTGGTGGTTATAATAACTTTTGTTGCAGAGATATTCTGATTCCAACACTAGTTGTGAATCCACAACTTTTGTGCAAACTCTGCTGCAGTGATAACTAACTCCAGACTGTTAGGACTGATCAGAGAAGTCTGTGTTGTCATAAGAATTACAATCTAAAAGGAGATATAAGCATTAGAACCAGTAAAATAAGAGTTGACAAGTCAATTTGGGGCATATAAAGAAGGCTTCTTGGAGACAATGGCACTAAAACTTTCCTTTGCATGGCTCAGTTAGAAGAACTGTACATCCAGGACACAGGTAGTGACATTAGAAAATGTGCTAAAGCATAAACACATGAAAAATGCCAATAGAAGTGGGTGGTGCCATCTGTTTTGTTCAGAAACAGTCTTTTGAAAGCACAGTCCTTAATCCTTTACCAGAAACCTTTGGGATCAGAAATGTTTTGGAGTTCAGAATTTGTCATAATTCAGAAAGAGAATTCAGTTCATATGCTATATATTAAAACACACCTTGTGGGATCTAGGCAGCACCTAGTAATCAAATACAGTGCTATTTCTATAGCAACACGCAAGTTATTCACACTAAGTGACAGAGGTAAAAACAAATAGTCTCATATCAGCTGATATCAGGTTTGGCCACTAAATGAGTTATGAAAGAACATTCAGTGTTCAGAACTTTTGAGATTTCTGAATTGTGGATAAATATTTTGGGGCCTGCAGAGGGAGATGCAGCATGAGAGATGAGTTGGGAGCATATCATAAGATGTCTGAACACCTGGTTAGGGAGTCAGCTTTCGTTCAGAAGCTGATCAGCTATCCCTACAAATAACTTTGCACATTCAACTTTCTTTAAGTGTCTTTTTAAAAATGTAATTGCTATTTCTACTATATCTTATTACATAAACTTTTTCTCTTAGCTTTTTCACTAATGGGTGAATCTAACCAAGTCCCTCTTCTTCTGTGGCATACAACAGAACTATCCTAAACTGTACCTTAACTGTAACTCTGTATTATTATTTTTAAATTTACCTATAGTAAAATTGATTCCTTGTAGCACATGCAGTTTTATGTGTTTTAGCACATGTAGAGATTGGTATAACTACCACAATGAGGATACAAAACAGCTCCATCATCCCCCAAAGTCTCCGTAGTGTTATGACTGTATTTTAATCTAAGCGTCATTAGGAATCATGTGAGGGGTCCACACTGCTGTCCCCTAGTATCCCTCTGTACACAGAATAATGGTGGTTGTGGATTCCAACTAGAACTGACAGGCGTTGCCTGCTCGGATGCATGCGATCACTATTCCTTTAATGTAGTGAGGCCATTTCCTAAAGCTTGCTGTCCACTAGGTCATGAGTTATTCAAAGGTTTACATGAATTAAAATGTTTTGCATCAATCCCCATTGATTTTTTTGAAATATAAATGCAGTTTTGTTTAGGTGGAACTTCCTGTGTCGTTCTTCTAGCTCCCTAGGTTTGTTTCTATGTAGCTTCCTCACCACACTTTCCTGACTATGTGCGGTTTACCCTCAGATACAGCTTCTCCATGGGAATAACTGGTTTGGATTCAATCCATGTAATTAAAATAAGTAAAACATTCTTTCAAAAGGAGGGATGTTTGATCTACACTTTGTCAGGTAAGTAGGGTAAATGTTATCTGTATTAAAGATAAGAAATGGATATATGATTGCTCTATGGGTCTGCAGGTCCAAGAGAAAATAGTGAGCTACTTGATGCTGTGCCTTAGCTGTTAAAGGTTTCTCATCACTTAAAAATCAAATAAAGGGCCTCATTTGTGCATTCCTAAATTTGTTGTGCTCTAGTCTCACACGTTTCAGTTCCAAGACTGCTCTTTGCCAGTCTGGTTCATCTTTGCAGCTCTTTTCCCTCAACACATAGAGTGCACATTTTAGGAAACTAGTTAAATATAAACTTTAGAAACAAAGGTAACCAGGTCAACCTTGTGAAGTTTTGGGAACTACAAACAATTCAAACAAAAGTATGACTTAGAAGCTCGAGTCCCCCGCCCCCCCCCCCCCCCAAAAAAGTGAGATTTGGGAAGATTAAACACTTTCCTCCTTTTTATAAATAGGTTCAGTCTTCAGAGTACTCGTTTTTCTTTTCTGATACAGTTAAAAATAAATCAAGGAAGAAAACATTCAGTGAATTTTTGAATTTCTGTGGGAGGATTTGTGAAGGAGCTCTTTCATGGAAGGACAGCTGAAAGGTAGGCAGAGTTTAAATGAACTTATCTCTGGTAAGTTGACAAAGTTTTATTTTCCCAAAGCAGGACAAAATGATACCAGACGGTATGTTATCTGTTAGTAGAGCTCTTGCAATAGATTTTATTATAACAAAAAGAACACATATTTTACAGGTTGTGAGATTATCCAGTTTTACCTCTACAAAGCAACTGGGAGAGGAATTTATAGGTGGAAGGTATATCATAAATGAATACTAAGCTGGAAACCACACAATTAATTCAATAATTGTTCTTTATGAAGTGCTTGCTGAAATGACTGTTAGATTAAATGAGCCCCAGTAGTGCAGTAGAGTTAGCAATGTCATCTCTAACAAGGGGAAGAATGTAAATCTTACAACAGCCTACAGATGTTTATATTGAGTATCTCTAATCCAAAAGGTCCGACAAAATGAGGCCACCTTAGAATTGTGCAGTGGCAGTCTCTGCATAGCAACAGCTCCCTACAAGTACTAAATCCTCATTAATCCCTTCGGAATTCATTGTAATGACACTAACTGTGTCAAACTCATTGGGCATTAATATAAATGTTGTATGTAACCCCATGGGAATCCAGAACAAAACTCCTCAAATATCCTGCATCCATTCTCCTCAATAACAAAAATTGAGTTGCAGCCTAATTACCTGATTATGGTGAATAAATATTTCACTCATTTTTAAAGCACTGATTGAATTCAATTCATTTATACCAATATAGGTGCAGCATGTGAACAAGACATGATTAGCAATTCATTGTCTTTCAGTAAGAGTTAATAGACTTAAGAAAACAAAATAATTCAACATTAATGCCAAGTCAAACACCTGGTTATTCTGTCCTCCCTTCTAAAGCACCAGAATAGTATTTCTGGCAATACAAAATACACAGCAAAGGGTCTTTCAGAGAAGACTCTGAGAGTGTAAAACAAGAAAGATGTACCGTTCCTTCAGTGATTAAAACTTATCTTGAATCCCAGTTCTGCAAGTGACTGGGAATGGCCTCCTCCAGAGCTGCTATAAGCCCTTCCCAGTAATTGCCCAAAATAATTGCTTTTCTTTCCTTTGGACCACCCTGAGATTTCTGAGCATGGTAGAGCAGCTCAAGACAACTTAGGGGTAAAGTCTTTAAGAATTAGAAAAGATTCACAAAGAGAAATGTGGAGAAAGAAAGCAACTTTCCCATATGCATGTCCAGGAGCAGTATCTCAGAGAAGCTGTAATCTGCTGAAAATCTTTTGAGATGGCTGGATTTTGAAAACTTCAATTATGTTATGGTCTCCAGTCATATTTGCATAGCTATTGCAAATAACAGCGATATCATCCCAACCACCCTCTGTGGAAAAAATCTCAAATGCCTACCATGCTGCATGTAAGGATATTAACTTGATGGCAGTCAATCTTGCTAACGAGAATTCTATAAATTCCTTGATTTGACTTCAATAAACTTTGACTGGGGCGAGAGACCTATTCCACAGTAAGCATCTTGACCAATGCATTGCTTAAATTTACAGATTTCTCCTATCTTAACACAAAAGTAGAGAAGTGTTATATAAGAGCCCTGACAGGAACGTGGATACTGGAAGTCTGAGTCACAGAAGACAGGCCGAAAGCACTCTATTAGATTGATAAAATGAACTGAAATCTCTGGGTAGACACTTTTGCACTGCACCCACAATATTATTTTTGATTTGCTAGGAAGAAAGCAATTTATTCTGTCACTTTCTGGGGACTTAGAGCTAATTGGCCTTTCATAGTTATGTGATTCTGCAAATGAGCATAAAAGTGAGAGCTGACAAAAATTCAAACAGGAAATCTGAATCTGCCTATTTTCATAAGTATCTTATAATGGTTTGTAGAAAGGGACGAGATTTTGATTAGAATAGCAAATTTCTTCATGCAAAGGGAAGTACTCCAAATTACCCATCACTGTAACAAACAGAAAAATTGCTCTTCATTCAGGATCCTGGATGAAAGAAAACGAATGTTCTTTTCTGAATCCCACCCAAGCCATCTCCTCCAGACCATCCGTGCAGCCAGTCAGCACTGTCACTGGTGGGCATTCCTCAGAGGGTATGATCTATTCTAGCTCACCAGCTCATTTTTGCTTTTCTACCCCAATCCACTGGAAAAGACATGCATAATACATCACATCTTAGAGAGCAACGAGACAGTGTGTCTACAAATGCAACAGCAGGAGAAAAGAAATACAGAGAAAAGTAACTGAAACCTCCATACAATCTTAATACAAAAGGAAGCTGGAAAAGATTAAGTTCAACATACAAAAAAAAAAAAAAAAAAGTATTCAAAGCCGGCAAGGAATGTTAAGGTATTTTCACAGTGTCTGGCACAGATGACAGAATGAACACCATGGAGGGAAATGGAAGAAAAGCAAATGAAAGAAAACAGGAAGCACTATTTCTCATGCACAAAATATACAGAGTGAATTTGCTGAGGCAAACAGACTGAGGTCATTAACGAAATTGAATTGAGCCAGACTCAAGTTTGCCTTTCAGATTTTTTGGATTGAAGTAAATTTCACCTTCCCTCCCCTCCTCTCCCTTCTTTTCTTTTTCTCTCCCTTCCCCTCCCCTCCTCTCTCCTCCTATTCCCTCCTCTCCTCTTCCTCTATTCCCTCCTCTTTCCTCCCTTCTCTTGCCTATCCCACCCCTCCTCCTCTTGTTCTCTCTCTTTCCCTCTCTCTCTCCCTCTTTCTCTCTCAGTGACTGACCACCTGCTCTCTCCCTAGCTATCTATGTGGCAAAATTTACCTGAAAAGCAGTAAGTCAAGCAGACCAATCTGGAATTTACACTATGTGGTTGTACATTTTGTAGAACTTTACAACACTGGGTAAAAACTTACGTCTCAAAAAAGCAGCTCTCCTGACTGCCAGTTCTTTTGCCATATTGAGGCACTAAAGCTCCTTTTTTCCCCAAGCTTGAGCTTTCAAAGTTATTTTCCACTCTGATGATTACAGACAGCTCGACAGACAAAGAAAAAGGGGGTTTAAAAATAGGCAGTCACTACTAATATGTACTTTGCTGTTTTTGACCAGGAAAAAGAAGCCTGGGTATCATTTTGCTATTTCTTAATCATCAATGTCAAAAAAAAAAAAAAAAAAAGAAAGAAAGAAAGCCACTTCTGGAAATGCAGACATAAAAATACATTTATACTGAATAGATCAGCAAGAAAATAAGGTGATAAATCTTGCTCACAAACAGTGCTCTGTGTTCCTACAGGAAAATTGGGGATTAAAACAAGAAAGTGATTAAAATCACAATATTTTGAATTTGTAATAAGAATTTAAGATGAGAAATATGTTTAAAATAAGTTTACTGTTACAGAATGCATATTCTGTGAATGAATTCTATAGTCAATATCTCAGTATTATCCCTTGGAGACCTTTCAGTCTCTGTCAGCTCTTCTGTGTTCTAAAAAATCCACTTCTCCATTGGTTCTCATTGTTACATTTTTAATTGCAGGTATGCTAGTTCTGTCTCTTTCTTTCTTCACTTTACACCAGGCTTGTCATATTTAAAGATCTAAAAATTCCCAGAAACAAAGTTAAAGTGTATTTTATATTATCTTATTTGAGGATATCACAGGGAAATGTTGACCTTGGGTGACTTGAAATGCCATTGGTATCCATTTCAGGGGCAAAAGGAAAAATAAAATAGGTTACCATGGGTTCATATTTAGTGAACTACTTTCACTGTCATTTACCTTTACTCAAAAGTATATCATATACCTTTTATGTGTGTTATTAAAAACATAATGTTCTTAAGTATAGTTTTGAAATATTAATAGGTACTCTTTATTGAATGCCTACTTTGTACTAGACTGTATGCTTTGTGCTTTACAAAAATAATATCTATTTATAAGCTCTCTGAAGATTCTTTGTAACTATTGTCTTTTTACACGAAGAGAAACTGAGGCTCACAAAGATTGCATCTTGGCTAAGCTTCCTCACCACAACTGTTTCCCCAGTGAGTGGTGGCTGGCATCAAACCCAAGGCTCTCCAGGTCCTAACTTCACATTCTTTCTTTTTCCCCTGTATAGTGTCATCTTTCCCCTGTTAGTTTCCTAGGAACCAATTAATCTTCAAAATAAAGGAGAGTGAATGAATTCATTCCTTTTAAGTTACTCCATGGAAGACTTCAAATGACTATCCTAAGATATCCTACAAATGAGTCAGCAAAGAACCAGGAGGCAATCCAGACTCAATAACTGGTCAACAGGACCAGGGTCTAGAAACTATCATGAAAGATTTATTGATGACCTAAAGCATACGCAGCATTGGCTTTAGTGATGTGGGGAGTATGAGGTGAGGTATCTGTCAATAAGGAACTTAAACTCTAAGAGGTAAAACTAGTCTAACATGGGTATGAAAAGAGGGTGTAGCTTATAGTAATGCCTAACACAGTCGGCCATGTCAGAGAATAAAAGGGTTCATACGTTCATGAATAAACAAATCCGTAAGCATCCAAAAACATTTTTCTGATATTCATTGCTTGATGGCATTCTAAACTCTATTACACACTTCCCTGATTCCAGAAACATAGATTATTGCACAGAATTTTCCCTTTCCTCGATGACTCAGGATCATCACTTTGCATTTCAATCACTGTACTGTGGGTGGCAGCACAGTGCCTCCAGGAGTTGTTGAGTTATGAGAAGCCACCTTCCTGGACACTCAGTGGCCTCAGACATTAGAACTTTGGACACTTTTCTATCCACACTGCATAGGTTTTGCATTCTTTCTCCCGTTCAGATGCCATCTCTTGCTGCTTTCATGGTGACTTTGCTCATTCTTTTTTTTTTTTTTAGATGAGAGTCTTGCTCTGTCGGCCAGGCTGGAGTGTAATGGCACCATCTCAGCTCACTGCAACCTCCACCTCCCAGGTTCAAGTGATCCTCCTGCCTCAGCCTACCGAGTAGCTGGGGCTACAGGCACATGCCACCGCACCTGGATAATTTTTGTATTTCTACAAGGTGAGTTTTCACCACGTTGGTCAGGCTGATCTTGAACTCCTGACCTCAGGTGATCCACCTGTCTGTGCCTCCCAACATGTTGGGATTACAGGCACGAGTCACTGCATCCAGCCTTTGCTCATTCTTATCTGCTGTGCCCTGGATAAGCAAGGCCTCTTATGATTGTATCTATGGCTTGCTTGTTTAGTTTCACCTCTTAGTTTTGTGGGTTTTTTTTTTCTACTATTAATGCCATTTTCTACAATTCTATTCAAGTAATTCACAAATCTATATAGCTCCTAAATTCAATATGCCGTTTCACCCTATGTGTCTATGCATTGAATGCCTTTTCTTTTACTTATCTACATTTAAAAATAATGACAATAAATATCATTGTCGGTCTTCAAGCCTGGAGAAATAAGAATCTCCAGAGAAGTCTCCCTGTAGGTACCATTTTCTAAATCCAAGATAGAAATAATCAGACTCATTTCTGGAGAACCACAGAAATGTTTGTATAGTTACGACTCAACATACTATATTATATAGAGGGTAATTGTTATGTTTATAAAATTGTTGTCCCTGCTACAATGTAAGCCCTTTAAAGGTATTATCCACTTTTACATCCCCAGCACTTAACTCATGGTGTGGTATATAGTAGGTGTTCAATAAATTGCACACATAGTAAGTCCTGCATTGATTTTTACACAACCATGTACCTTTTTTTCTGGAATCAAGCAACTGAGTGCTATGAGATTTTCCCCACATTTCTGGATGAAGGACATGTTGTTATTTATAATTAACTATGTGCTACAGAAAACAAATACATTATAATAGGCTTTCAGTACAGGGAAAATCTCATCAAGCAGAGTACCCAGAGAGGCTTCAGGGAAAAAGTGACAGTTGAATTTGGACTCTTCAGTTGATGTGTACAAGATACCTGGGGCAGCCCTGGTGGCAAATGTGTTATTTATGGAGCTTGAATAAAGCAAATAACTGTTTATCTCCATAAAGATATTATGTTGCCATGTTGGTCTATTAAAAATAAATAAAATGTCTATCATAATGATATAGCTTCTCTCACTTTAGCTGAGTCCCTTAGATTTACTGAAAGGTTGGCGCAGGGCCACCAAACTCACCCCAGAAATGAGCTGAAGCAGAGGTATAAATGAAATCAGCGGTGGGAGAAAAGAATGTTGAGGTCCTGTGCAAAAGCTGGGATGCTTGCCCCTGATGCTCATTAGGTAGTAGGGGAGGGCTCCAGTTTCTTCCCAAGCAGCAATCATGCCCCTGGTGGTAAGACAGAGATGCAGGGATTTGACTCCTTTTTGGCTACATTACTCCTAAAAAGTGGTTGACAGATGATGCTGGAAATGGGAATCTGACGTTGGCCTTGACATCTTGCCAACTGCTCAATCGCTAGCCAATGTATATCTTTTAGTGAACTGCATTTTTTTAGAAGCTGAAAACTTCCATTTACTTTTTTAAGTAAATTTTCCCATGAACTCAGACTTTGCAATATTACAAAGTAAACCAGTGACCATTTTCAATTGATTTAAGAAATATAGGAGAAAGAAATATAAAGGCTTCGGTTTTCTTTATCTAACCTTGACTCCAGCCTTCTTCCTCAGTGCAATTTTCTGTTATAATATGCAGCATTAGAAGAAGTCTTTTATGACACAGAAGCCTCAAAAAAATTATGTGAACTGAAAAGCAGTTCATCAAAAAAGACAGTCAAAAAGTCCGTTGCAGTAGGTTATAAATGAGTTCCCATCAGTAAAGGTATAAACATAGAAACCACTTATGTAAAGCACATACCGAAATCAGGAGCTCTTGGAAATGCATGTTACAATACTCAAAGCAATTTGTTTTGTCTATGTACAGTATGTATGCCAACGTGTCACGCAAAATAAAACCACAGACCACACTTCTAAGTAATCCATTTCATAAAGCCGTGCTATTTAGGATCTTTATGCCTCCTTCTTTTAATCTTTTTATAAGATGATTTCTCCAGTATTACATGTCAGGGTCTGATCTAACATTGTTTACTTTATCCCATTTTAGTGATACATTAGCTCTGTGTCACCGACTTGCAGTGGCTTTCATTTGGAACAAACTGAAAAATGCTCTTCTTTTAAGCCTCCTTTCTTCAAATTCCTTTTCTACATTTCCTTTCGAGGCAACAACTCTCCACGCCTTCTTGATCAAGACAGACAAACTAATGGCTGAGTGAGCTTTAATTTCTAAGCTTCTGGCATTCAAACTTGATTTGCATTGTCATATGGAATTATTTGATATTCAGTAAAAAATACTATTTCTTCCTTTCCGTTTTTCTTTCCCTTTTCTAGACAACCAACCGCTGGGAAATTATTGTCAAAGTCTTGAAACGATTTCCCAATGATTGCTTGTTAGTACAATACAATTTCTCGCTCAGCCCTGGTCTCTCTTCAGTTCTCTTCTGGGGATCAGTGAATCCCGTGCGTCTGTAGCACACACTGTGCACAGGCAGTGTAGAGACACCCTCCACACACAGACAGCTCTCTACTCTTCTCTGTGGTGGCACTTAGGGGTATCTCAGTGAGTGAACAGGAGATGAGGAGACAGATGTAAAAAGGCAAAAGTAAAAGAGGAAGCCTGAATTTAAAAAGAAAAAGAAAAATGATTCTTCACAGATTTTAAGGATTTATATGTTGATAAGCATTAACCACAAGCATTAAGTTCAACCTCCTTGAGTGCCTCCTCTATGCAAAACTGTATGTCTGACATTGGAGGCTGGAGGGGGCAAATGGCACCTTTGCCTCCAAGATGCCCACAGTGCAGTCAGAGGGATGGACAAGTGAGCAACCAATTCAAGGCAGACAGTTAAGGAATGTATATATGAAGCAGGATAAAATAAGTCCTATGAAGATACAGGCTATGCAGTGATTCATTCTGACTCAAAGGACAAAGAGAGGAATGTCAGAGATGGTCTCATTCAATGTTGGAGCTGCTCTCATTTCAATAGGCAGAAGAGTTGAGAAAAGAAAAGAGAAAGGTGGACAGATCATAGAGGGATAGAAGGAAATGAGCTGTAGGTGAAAAGAGAAAAGCAAATAGGAAGAAAAAAAAAAAGGAATAGAATGGCAAGAAACAGGGCCAGATTTAATTTCAAGAGAATTAACCTGGGAAATACTTATAACTCAGGAGGCTGTGAATCTAAGGACTTTCTTTTAAGTGCCAACGGCATAAACTAATCTATTTAATTAGAAAAATATGCTTGTATTGCACTCTGAGTAATTTCCCAGAGGAAAACTTGTTTCTTTTACAGTTAAAGTTTTTGTTTAAAGCCTCTCTCCCTCCACTCCCCTTGCTCTACCACAGAACCCACACCTTTTCAGCAGGTGCTAACTCCTATGAAATTATTGTCAGCCGGGATGTGAACACAACCCTTCCAAGAGCTCACGTTTGTTTTTTGGGTACTGAAATAGAAACACATTAACCTAGATATCCCTGAGCCTTCCAGCAGGTACTTTATAACAATAAAGAAAAAAATCCAAAATGTATTTCTTCATTGAGTTGCCGAACCTTCACAACAGCAAATAACTCAAAGTGTAATATGACATATCTTAAGAGCTCACTAAGCAGTAAAACTATTTAAAATAAAGCAGAACTTCTCTAGTTAATTCAACATCTTCTTTCAATATGTTTGTGGTCTAAGAATGTTCTCTCTTATAGCAGTAAGGCAAGGTACTTAGTCTTTCTTGTACCTATATTAAAAGGAAAATAGATTCTGGTGGCCTGCAAATTGAAACAAGATAAGCTCCTTTTTGCACGCCACACAGTAAGGGCTGCAAATAGAAATTTAAATACTTTATCACAATTTTGCCCCTGAGTAAGGAAATTCAAACATATTAATTGAACCAACACAACAATTAATTCAAATAAGATTAAAGTGCTCTAAATATGCTTCCTGCATGTTCAATGAAAAGATTAAAAGGATACATACATGCTCAATTCTAACCTATTTCTGCCTAGTTTTGTATACTACTAGTTCTGCTTACATTTACTTATATAGAACAGTCTCAGATAATAAATATGAAATTGGGGAAGATAAATTCAAAATAAAGACATTTATATAAGAATGAAACAAAGCAAGTGAAAGATATAAAGGATGAGATAGAAAAGGAATTAAGAATACTGCGGAAACCTTGCAAATAGTAACATTTTGTAGTTGAGAAACATTTTAAAATCTTTGTAGTGGTACCATGTAAAATTAATAAAATTTTTCAAAGCCAGCTTAACTTGCCTCCTTTCTTGTAATCTAAAAAAAGAAATGGAGAATTTAGAACATAGTGTAATATGATCTAAAAATCTGCTTTTAGATTCAAGAAACTTTATTTCCTAGAGACACTGCATACACAATCAAGTCCATAACATTATTAAATATTGTGACCAAAAATTCATTTCAGGTAGGTTACCTTACATGCAAGCGACCTGAATTTGAATCTGTGTTCTGGTGGCTAAAGGCAATGTATCTCATTATAAATAAAGGATGGAGTTTAAATCTCAAGGAAAGCTTTCTTAATATCTATTTTTGCACTGAATACTAAATACACTTCAGCATACTTTTATGAACACCTATGATTTATGATTTCAGAAACGTGTACATAATTGTTCTGTTTTATGGTAGGTGAATGTATACCATAATTCTTTACACATTTTGTATACATATGTGTAAGTAACTCAAAAATTCAATGAATGTATTTCTAAAGGTTAGCAAAGGTGTGATGAAAGCTTTATTTTTATTTGCCTTTACTATTATTTACTGCTTCATGCAAACCATAAAACCATCCTTATAACTAACAACTAGATCTGTTAAGATGATCTTACATTAGAAATTATACAAAAACCACTTGCAAATTATTTTTGTATCAAATCAACTCTGGTTTGAAACAGTTTCCCCAATTACTAAAAGGCATGCTCACATAAAAGGATCGCTAGCCCACAAACGTGCTGCCCTGCGTTTTTTCCTGGAAAACTCAGAATAGGATCTGTCAGGTATATCCACTAGCATAACAAACATGTCACCCAGATTTGCATTGGGAATTAAAACATTCTGTAGCCTGACAAAAGGCTGTGTGTTTTTAGCAACCGTGACGAGAAGAAGGCACTGCAATACCTAGACATTGCAAGTTAAAAGTCTCATCAGACAGCTTGAAAAAGCACTATAATCCCATGATGGAGCCTCCCTGAGTAGCAAGTCATGCTACAAAGACCCTCAGCTGCATCCCCAACCCAATGGTCCAGGCAAGTCTAACTCTATATCCTACAAATCCGACATTGTTTTTTATTCTTATAGTTTATACTTCAGTTATATTGGAAACAGGAATGTAAGGAAAGGCACATGTAAAAGGTGAGAAATGTTTTTGTTATTAAAGCTCAACTCACATATTCACTAGCATCAAACGTGAAACAATAATATTTATAAAATAATACTGTGGTCACTATGCAAGCAAAAATTAATACGAAGAAGATTACAGGACAATACTATAAAACTTACCCATTATTTTCATAAAAAATTGCATTGCTTATTTAAGTGAGAAGTAGGGCTGAGAATTTTCCCATTTATATAATGCATCCTTCATAATCTGCCTTAAAAATTTTACAATTAGTGCATTTCTTAGTTTTAAATTAATACCCAGTAAATATTTCTAACAAAATTTTATACATACCAAAATGGATCTGCACATATTTTAATCATGGATATGTGATAACTGAAAGGAAATCTCCTCTACATAAATTAGAAGAATTACTGCAATTAACTCAGTTTTGTTTGAAGTGTGACAGGTTTTGGTTGTTTTTCAGGTCATTAGTGAAAAATAGGAATCAATTTATTAGCAGTTTCATAAAAGCAGTCTTTTTAGAAATATTGCCTATCTCTTAACTCTGTGTGTAATTTGGCCTTGTCATTAACTCTACAAGTAGTTATAAGACTTTCCTGTAAGAAAAATGTGACCAAATAAAGTGCTCACCACAAATGGATAAAATTTAACTTATATTAATAAAAAGCAGATTGTCCAGCAAATGTTCTAATAACTTTACATTTTAAAGCACAATTTCCATTACAGTTATTCATTAAAAGGGTTCCTTTTATAGAGAAAGTGTAACTGACATGCTAGATTACCCTCTGATACATGAAATACAGTTTCCACCTAAATATCTCTACTCTAAACATGATGAGGAGCAATGAACCACCACTGAGAAATATTATTACTAACATTCTATATTTTTATAAAACAAAAAATGACACATATTATAAAATGGCACAGGCTACAACTCTTAAACCAGCATTTAACACCTTTTTTGGCCACTTTATTATATAACACTATCATTTTCATTTATTCTTTATTAGTGATTATTGATATATTATATATGAGTGCATTGTTAATATTCAGAAGTTAAGCATATTTGCATTCTGTACTAATGAGCAAAAACTGAATATATTCTCTGTGCCAGAAACTTACTTTTATGATTTTAATCTTCCTCTACAACCCTTGAGGTAGAAATTTATTATCCCATTTTCAGATGAGTAAATGAGGCTACAGAAGTTATATAACATATCCAAAGTCACACAGCTAATAGTGTTAAGTTCAGCATTTGAACACAGACCTGAATGGCATCAAATGTGATTGCTAATGCCTGTTAGAAGTGTTATAACTAATTCTATTCATTATTTGTTTTCCAAAATATAAGTAAATTGAAAGGTGGCTTTACAAATGAACATTCTTTAGTCTCCTACAGAAGTATTTTCTTCTGTATCATCCTTACTTAATGTACAACTGCTAAAAATTCTCTCATTGTCACCAGAGTCCTGAGAGTACTTAGTAAAGCATGTAAGACTCAGTACATGTGGTCCTCCACATCTGTGGGTTCTTTATCCATGCATTCAACCAGTCATGGATCAAAAATATTCAAAAATATTCTGAAAAAAATTAAAATACAACAATAAAAATATACAAATATTAAAATGCAGTATAACAACTGTTTGCATAGCATTTACACTCTATTAGTTACTATAGGTAATCTAGAGATGATTTAACCTATACTGGAGGATGTGCACAGGTTACATGCAAATATCACACTGTCTTCAAGGTTGCAGATTTTGGCGTCCTAGAGGGTACTGAAATCATTGCCTAGGGATACCAAGGGAAAACTGTACTGCCCCCTCTGAAGGATGGAGGGAGAGGACAAAACACTCCTGGGTTTCATCTTGCCAGAGGAAGCTGTGTTTTATAATTAGCCTGCCCAGGGCAGGTACGTTTTTGCAGTCTACTCTAAGTCATCATTTTTGTAAGCCATGGCTCCAAATGCCGTCAATACATTTTGATTATTTTCTATAATAGGGTTTAGGAATTTATAAATTTTTTTTTCTCTGAAGCAGAACAAGTAAGATATAGGAGATGGGGAAGTCAGTTGCTGCTAGACCAGTGTCTGGAGAGATGTGATTCAGTTCAGTCAATTTAATTAAACACTCACTTATTGATGGGAGTTACCAAGCTGATGGGTCTTCGAAAGAGGAAGAGTTGGCCAGGAGCAGTAGCTCATGTCTGTGATCCCAGCACTTTGGAAGAAGGCCAAGGTGGGTGGATCGAGAACATCCTGGCCAACATGGTAAAACCCTGTCTCTGCTAAAAATACAAAAATTAGCCATGTATGGTGGCACACGCCTGTAATCCCAGCTACTCGGGAGGCTGAGGCAGGGGAATCACTTGACCCTGGGAGGCAGAGGTTGTAGTGAGCTGAGCAGAGATCGCTCCACTGCACTCCAGCCTGGTGAAAGAGTAACATTCTGTCTCAAAAAAAAAAAAGAGAAAAGAAAAGAAAAGAAAGAGTTCTCAGGATCTTTAGAGAAAAAGATGACTGGAAAGATGAATAGTGAATCATCATTCTAGAGAAGAGAATAAACTGAGAAGTGTTAAAAGCTGCTATACCTAGTCTTGGGATATTGTTTTTCTCTCAGGAAGATGTTCTGTATAAGGGAGATGGGGAAGATGTTCGTGCCAACAGAAAAGCTAAAAGTTACATTTTTAATGGCACACTTCTCTTGCCTTTCATTTTTTAATGATTTTTTAATATTACTAAAAATCTTGTGTTGAAAATATATATTCAGTATTCATTAATTCAAACAGAAAGTTATTTGCAAAAATAGATTGACCTTTTTAAATTTTTACCCAAATCCTCTCACTTATAAATAGTAGATAGTCATATCAGTTTAGTATACTCTCATTCTGAATTTCATTTTCTCATTTCTCTGCAATCTAGGTCCAGTGACTTACCTTCTGGGAGTTCTGATTTTTTTTTTAAGATCTCTTATAAAGAAATTGTATCTATAATAGGATTTCTGTAACAATTAAGTGGGGTAGTGTACATAAAACCCTTAGCACAGGGTCTGGAATTTGACAAGGTCTTAATAAGTTGTGACATCATTGTTTGGGTTTGTTGGTTGGTTTGTTTGCTCTCTCATCAAGCATAATAAATCCAAAATGCCTGCAAGAAATCTGACTATATGATGTTTTAAATCAGTGACTTAGCTTCCTTTTCAGTTTTCTTTCCTCAAGTGAAATTTCTTGTTATTTACATAAGTCTTGTTTTTTCATAAAAAAAGTGACTAAAAGCCACCATCTAAAAGCCATAAAGCTGATGAATAAAACCAAAGAAGTACATTTTTCTAATGTTAGTATACAATCACCCTTGCTTCAAATTGATATCTTTAGTTTCAAACTTTGTTTAAGAAACGTCAAGGACTATCATGTCAGGCCAAAATTATGTACTAAAATTATTATACATTCCATTTTTGAAAAAGCCCTACTGTGAAAGAAAAATCACTGGGATTTTTATAAAACAATCACAAGAAGTTTCTTTCTGCCTTCTTCCTTTCCCAGTAAAAATGAGAAAACAGTATCATTATATAAAGAAAAGAGACAGAATTCATAGATTGATGGGCTCTGAAGAACAAAAGATAGCTAACAGTTAAAGATAACTCAAATAGTGGGCTTTGATGTTCTTTTTCAGCTGTCCTATTAAATACTTCTTCTTTTTTCACGTTCCAATTGTACCAAATATGAAAAGCCCATATACAAAAGAAATAATAAAATGCTTGTTAATCTAATAACAGAATGCCAAGAACAGAAAGCCTATCCCACCACAAA
The DNA here is from genome assembly GCF_009761245.1 of Sapajus apella. Classification (NCBI taxonomy): domain Eukaryota; kingdom Metazoa; phylum Chordata; class Mammalia; order Primates; family Cebidae; genus Sapajus; species Sapajus apella. The sequence continues at coordinate 57,713,808 of NW_022436946.1, forward strand.
GTGTAATTGAGATTTCCTATGCCACAGACGGTTTGTGATCAGAAACCTTGAAGAAAAAAAAAAAAGCCATCAATAGAAATGACGCTTCCACTGTGAGCTCATGGTCACAGCAAGGCTAAAAGACCAGGGACATAAAGCCCCATTAATTGTACTTCCCAGGGGTCAGCAAACATCCCAGTTTGCCTGCGAGAGTCCCGATTTATGTCTTTTATTGGTGTAATTATTATTAGAGTACCTTTAACTCCAAAAGCGTCCCAGTTTGGACAATAAATTATATAGTTGCCCTAGGTTTACCCCTACTCCCTCCTTTTCCTTTCCTTCTCTTTCTCTTCACAAAACTAAGGGCAAGCTATTTTAACTCTTCAGGGCAGGTGAGAAAGAAGAAAAAAGTTAGGCTTTTTAAGCTCAGCTTTTCATTGGACCACTGTTCATTTTCTTAAAGCAGAGCAGATTTCTAGTCTGAATTGCTTTTGACATGGTCCTATTTACCTGTGAAACATTTGGGGTAGAATTTCCCTCTACCTTCCCCACCATCCTCTCTCCATTACGAATTGCTGCCTAACTCTATGGCATAGTGTTCAGTCAGCTTATTGAATTCTACCTGAAATTTTCAAGAATTATACCTCAAATGAGGACTCCTTAATATAATTGCTGTTTCTTTAAAATAAAAAAATCAGATGTTCAACTTAGGTTATTCAGCCAAGAATAGCAGTTCATCTCAGCTGCAAGAAAGGCTGAGCACCTTACAGCAGGAGCCTCTTAATCAAAAAGCAATCTTTTGGGATGAGTTAGTGGTACTTTGCCTCCGGCAGTAACCAGATCCCCCACTTTCATTGTATATTTCCACAGGAGTCTAATGATGAAATACATTAGATCTTCTCACAGGTGAAGTAGAAACACACTCAAAGCATTGCCTTTCTAGGGTCACATGGTGCTTCTAAAAACAAGGGGAGGAGATCAGCAGCAATAACAGCATCCAAACCAACAATGTATTCTGCAAGTAAAAGCCTTGAGGAGTAAGGGAAGAAATTCGCCTTTCACAGGAATATTCATAGGAAATTCACTATGTGCAATATTGCAAAGAAAAGAAACACAAAACGATTTGGTTTTCTGACAGGAAGGACAGGGAGAGTAAATCTTTGTTTCACAATAAAAAGCTTACCATTTAGTCATGAGGTTATCCTTGACTCTTATCCAGAAAAGCTTTACAGCTGCAAGGAAAAAAATATATAATTCATTTGAGGAAAAATGTCCTAGTATTGGGGGATAAAGATTTACACCTATCCAGTGGGTTTTGTCTGCTCTAGATTCACAAAGACACAGCATTATATAGTGGGTAAAAATATAAGAAGGTATAAGTCTTCATTATTTGTACACAGAGAACATAGATTGCATTTAATTGAATTATTTTATTTCTATTTCATTTATTTTCACATAGGCATACAAACTTACGTATGGTATATACAATGCGCATATCTATACATACACAAATAAGATGTTTGCTCTCTTTAACATATACATAAATGTGAGTACTTTCACACACATCACTGTTTTATAAAACAAGTGGCAGACACAGCATCTTTCTTTCCCACTTCATGGTCTCATGACCTCCCAACAGAGCAGGGATTCAAAAACAGGTTAGGTGGTAGTGTCTTAGATTTGTCGTGCCTTCAAAACACCTTATTGACTTCTGTTGTGCTCTGCAAGTAGCCTCAAGCTAAACAGGTAAAAGCAAATTATGAATCAGGGTAAAAGGCTATATAAATATGCCTTATTTGTTTTTTGTGGTGGTTTTGTTTGGTTGTTTTGTATTGTTTTTAACCTTCACTGATTCCGGTAAGGTAATTAAGTAGTTGGACATAAAAGATCTCCAGCTGGGTGATAGGCTTTGTGGGAAAGGGAAATTAGACAAAAGGTATTGAGTAATAACCACAAATGGCTTTACAGCCCATTCCATTTGAATGTCAATAGAACTCACAAAGCAAGATTTCCAGAAGATAATCAGCAATGACTCCCCCAAGTATGATCAGGAAATGAATATAATTAGCCATTTGCAAGCCAAGAGGTCTGCCACTATGATTTCATATTCAGTTATATATATATATATATACACACACACACACACACACACACACACATACACACATATATATTTGTATATATATGTGTGTATATATATGTATATGTATATATATATGTGTATATATATAAATATATGTGTGTGTGTGTGTGTGTAT
>NW_022436946.1:57716444-57906321 GCF_009761245.1 Sapajus apella
AATGGCAGAAGTTTCCAGATTTGGAGCAACTTGCTTTCATACACAGAATTATTTGTGGTGGATGTAACTTGGCAGATTCTTAATGACTTTGCCAAAGTATATGTATCACATATCATTGTATGTATTATTGTAAGTTGCTTCTAAGCTTTGAGGCATGAGGGGTGGTGAAAAAAATAAATAATAAATATAACCATACATTGTTTGGATGGCTGTATAAATAAAAGTTATATGAAAATAACTTGAAGTACAAAAATAAATAGCCTATTATGCTTTGCACTTCACAAGATGATGAAAATTGTGTATTTGTTCCTATGTAAAATATTCACTTAGGAGAACACATTGAAAGAGAAGCTGATAAGAAACAATAATTGTTTTATACAAAAGTAATTTAGTTACAATGACTTTCACCCATATACCCAAGCTAATGAGCTTAATCAAACAAGGCACTTCTAAAAATGGACTAATGTGTTTGAAATTACAAAACTCTGCCTTCCAAATTTAGATATGGATTTTTAGAGGACTTTAAAAAAAATTCCAAGTTATGATTGATAAGAAAAGATCTATCAAAAATCATGCCATATTTCCTAAGGGAGACTGTGTCTATATTTTATCAATATGTCTAAATTACAGGGAAAGAGTGCAGTCACTGACAGATTTTTTTTAAATGCAATCACTTTGCCCACATGATATTTACCATATTACAATTCCTGGGCATGCTGAGCATTAGGAAACCCTGGGTAAGCCACCTTGATGGTTATTAAGATACAATGCTAAAGAAAAATATTTCACAAGGGGGGTGCTAATAAAATAGCCAACAGCATAAGAAATACATCAAAATGAGAAATAATAAAAAAGGCAGCAACTGTGTTGAGGCTGCATACTTCTTATTTTGTAGCTAAAACATTGCTGAGATACAATAATCTGTTCCTTAAAGTCCAAGGGTTTAAGCCAAATAACAGATATAATTTCAAATTTTATTCAGTTTAACAAATAAGTGTTGTACATCTAAAATGTGCCCAGTTATATTCAGAGGAACCCAAAAGAGATAATTTTAACATGAAAGGCATCATTTGAGCCAAGGGTTCTAGATATTTGCAAATAGAAACCATCAGGGAAAAGTATGCAAATATTTTACATAAAAGCAGTCACTTAGTTTAATTACAAGTCATCTTCTAGCACCAAATTTAAAAATCATTGCTATATATTAGGGTATTCAAAATGTTATGCTATTTTGGAGTTTCACCAGGGACCAGATTATCCGTAGTTAAAAAAAGAATATATTAAACCTCCTGTGGGTAATCACCTTAGCTAGCCATTCTTACTCTTTCTTATCACTCTGCAGGGGCCCAATCCCAAACTCTTAGTTTTGTTCATCTACCTAAAGGCAGCCTCACATCAGTTAGTTTTCATAGTGACCCAATGGGGGAAAGACCCAAAACCAATGAGTTTCCTTTAGAAATTCCACCCAGTACCTATTTCTTTCGGACCAAAAAAATAGAGTCTTTTAGAAGTTGAGTTGGAGGATCTGTAATGTTGAGGTGCAGGAGAATTACATTAGGTAGGGATAATAAGTCGTCTGCTCTCCGTGCAATCATTTTTTGTGCCCTGCCATTCTGCACTTTTTCCCCTACTTTTACTTTTCACACCTCTTTGATGTTAAACTGTATTCCCTGGAGAATTCCATGTGTCTGCAGGGATCTGGAGGGCTGGCTTTGCTAAGCTGTTTGAATTCTATTTGCATGACAGACTAGATATAGTCTTGAAAAAGAATTTATTCTTGGAAAGGGAGCATCGAGCCACAAAAAATATGTCCAAAGCCAATGCTTTGGGGTCAGAAGTGAGGTTTTTATTTATTTTTCTCCTGACTAGAGCAGGAGAAGAATCCACTGCCCCGATGCCCCTGGGTTCTGAAGAGAGGGAACACCTAACCAAAAAACTTTCAGAGCTATTTCCTCTGTGAGAAAGCGAGAGCATACATCTTCTCTGATTGGTGGCATATGCCATAGATGGCAGCAGGAACAGCGGGGAAAGCCATCATTCAAAATTAATGTTGCAGCAGGCTCAAGCACAGGATAAAAAGAGATGAGCAACAATCCAATTCATTTCAGCAGCCTTTATTCTGTGCCGAGGCCTGTGCTAGGTCTAGGCCAGAGATGGTGGCTTCAGTCAGTCCAACAGCACTATCATATGAATTACAGCCACAGCTTCCCCTGCAGACTTTAGCAGTGACAGCTCAGAGGCTTTGCCTCTCTGTGAGCAGGAGCCAGAGAGAATGCAGCACCACGGCTGAGGGTAAAACAAGAAAAGAGAAACAACAAATGCAAAACCCCTACTGGGAATCCCCAGGATGATGGAAGATGAGCTTCAAGCAGGAGCCCTGGCAAGTAGAAGTCCCACATTATGAGCCCATGTGTTTCTCTCCTCCAAGAAACCTAGCTTACTCTCTTTTGTCTGGGTTAATTGTCCTCCTTTTCGGTTTATTGATGCACAGCAGATCCCTCATCAGACTGTATCTTAGTTGTGTCACTTATGTGTCTGTTGTGCCGCTAGGCTATGATTTGTTTATTCAATGGGTGGTCAGTGGAGATGGGCACACCAGTGCTTAGCATAGTCACTGATAGATAATAATTTGACAAATGTATGTTGAATGAATCAGTGACTCAACAAGCAAAACAGCATCTTTCCTTGGAAAATATCTCCAGTTACACAGGACTGTCATTCATTTAATTTCCTATCTTTACTAGCCGTGATCTCTTGGGCTTCTCAGAGGAGAAAATGGGGTCCAAAATTAGGGAACAGAAGAAAAGAGTAAGAAAAAAAAAAAAACCCTACACTGCATCTTCCCTGGACCAGGTTTACCCCCTTTTTTTAAAAAGCTAACATGGTCATATTGTTTGTCTAAGTTTGCAAAGGGGAGGGAAGAGACCCTGCAGGATATAAGTGCAGAAGGTTCCAGCTGAGATGCAAAAAGTGTATGAAAGTGCCAGCATTAATTAGCTGGGGCTCTGACAGCCCACGAACGCCTGTGATTTTATGTGTTCCTCTGGCTTAAGAGAGAGAACCATTGCCTTCCTTAACATCTTAGAGAGTTTTCTCTAGGTAAATATTTATTCTAGATTTGGAAAGCAATTAGCATTACCACATTCTCACAAACATATACACACCCCACCCCTGCTTTTAAATAAACATTCTCACATGAGGCTGCCGGATGCAGGGGATGTCCCATCTCAATGGGGCTGAAATCAGATTTACTTTGGTTTCCCTCACAGACCACAAACCAAATATATGATCCATGTCATTTTATAACTGCACCATGTTAAATTATTTGGCAGAATCACATCAAACATGAAATTTGTATCTCTGTATCATTAGACATGATACTAATCATGCATCTGCCCATTATGATAAATTATTAAATCCAATGCACAGGGTAGATATGCCTAATACTATATGAGACACTTGACTTTACTGAACCTTTTGATATTCAGATACTTTATATATCACATATTATTTGAGTTCTTGGGGGAGGGAAGCATCAGGTAACAACTAAAAACACCTTGGCCCAGGTTTCAACATTTTTGGGGCAGAGATAGCAGAGAGCTTATGGGATGAGTTGAAACTCTCAACAAGAGGCTCTACGAATAGCAGCAATTCATCAAAGGCTGTAGCTTATATAGCTTAGTTTCTTTAATCACACTCACACAGGGAGCTAATGGCAGCCTTAGTGCAATTTTGTCAAATAAAAAGGTAATATGGTATACCAACTGGAGGAGCCTGTGACTTACTTGGACTGAAATGTAGCCCATGCCTAGACATCCTGCCAACTGAGTTGAGGCAGGTCCCTACACATCTTGGCCCTTGGTTACCACTCCTGTAAAATGGAATTGATGTTAACACTGCACTGTTTAGTTAGGCGAGTTTAGTCAAATGTGGCATGTGAAAAAAATATTTAAATAGGTAAAGACCTCTAGATATGTGAATATGTGAAGACATCTAGATAATTTTTTTCTTCCCATTTCATTTCTGTGAAAGCTGCCAGGATTTGGGGTAACTATAATAAGTCACATTAACACTTCTCTTTTTCAATTACATTAATGTTTCCATTGAAAAACTGAAGTGCAATGACACATTTCTCTTTCAGGGAATTCCACCCATGTGCAAGGTAATGATGAGGTGGTGTGGTGATAGGGTGTTACTTTGGAGGAGCTGTCCTGAAAATAATGAAAGAATGCATCGAGTATGGCAAAAAATCGGGGAATCAACTACAGATGGAAAGAAGTACTTGTCAAAAATACAGAACTCTCAGGAGAAAAGAGAAAACAATTCAGGCTATGTTCTCGACAGATATGCATACGAAGTATAACCGTCCTTCATCCTAAAATATTGAGCTGCTAGATCTCAGTTTCTGTAGCTAAAAGCTGCAAATGAACACTTGAATGATATGCTTTTGGGGGTAGCTTTGAGTTGCTGTTTACATTCTGCTGCCACGGGGGCTCTGCCTCTTCCCCTCCTAGGGTGTGTGCTGCATTTGTTCACAGGACAAACTCACAGCCAGGCCATGTGTTGGCGGCTGTTTCCCAGCCTTCTGTAGCTGTTCCACTTCACCTCTTGCTTCTGGGACTTCCTAGAGTTCACACTTTCTCCCAGGATTTGTGCTTCCCCTCATTTTAAGCACATCATGGGCCCTCCATAAAGTGAATGAATGAGTAAAAGAGTTATGCTGACATCAAATAGGACTTAGTGGTTGGATGGCAGAAAGCATGATTTCTGAATAGGTGGATCTCTATTCATGGTGATCCTCTCTTGCATTTTAATAATATTGAATATTATTGAAATATTATGCTTTACTTCCTAAAAACTAAAGATATAAAAAATTTAAAATAAATAAGGCTGTTTTAAATGTTACCTCTTTGTCATTCGCTCCTTTATTATCTGACAGGGTCTCAAAGTATGTCAGCGGGGTTAAGATGCTCATACAGAAGAGCAGAAGAGTTCAGAGAACTGTTCCTCTACCCTGTCCCAGCCCCCCCAAAAAGAAGACGCCTTACTTGGAAGTTATACAGAACAGAGATCAGCAAACTACTGGCCACAGAGGCCAAATCCGGCCTGCAGTTTGTTTTTGTGTGAATCTCGAGCTAAGAATGGTTATTACATTTTTAAATGGTAACATGTGGAAAGTACAAGAAATTTAAATTTCAGCATCCACACATAAAGATGTATTGGAATGAAGCCACGCCCACTAATTTCAGGATTGTCTATGGCTGCTTCTGTGCTTCAACAGCAGAGTTGCAGTTGTGACAGACATGGGATGGCCTGCAATCCTAAAATACTTAATGTCTGATTCATTACAGAAAACATTTGCCAATCTCTTTTCTGGAATATGGCATCATTCAATAGTTTACATATTGGCGTTTTCCACAAACAATGTGTTTGTAAATTTAATAATTATGGGTATGACCAAAGTCAGCTTCTGTCTGTGTAAGGCTATTTCAGGAGCACTGGTATTCAGAAAAACTTCTGTGATAAGGGAAAAGCTATTATTATAGATCTATTTCTTTTTACCTTAGGAGAAATCATATGGAGCCCAGCTCTAGCTTATGTGGTGCTTTTGTGCAAATTAGGCACTGACATATTCTGTGGGCAATGAATTTAGGAAAAACAACCTGTGCCCCCATGCAAATCCAAACCTGACGCAAGGTGCAGAGCTAGGTGAAGTGAGCGTACACTAGATTTTATTCTCCACTCACTTCTTGGCCTGATGTTTTTAGGCAGTACACAAAGGTCACAACCATAAGCAGTGGATCTGGGTATCCATAAAATCTTATAAGAAAATATTAACACTTTGAATGTGACCAAATTTATCATGATTTCATAAAGCTGTTTGTTATATACATTAAAAGATTTTGGTGGAGAAATAGTGCAGACGGCATGAATATAGAAGGGGATTTCAGATTCTAGACCAAAACAGGTTTGTGGGTGGAATTTAGAATAAAAAACTGTCACTCTCTATCATTTTGCCAAATACCAACTAATACTGAATGTCCAGCTATACCAACTGCATCTTTTGAATACATTAGAATTTGCTGTGTTTTTGAGAACTAGGATCTTTTAGAAATCAACACTAAGGCAAAGTGTTGTGAATATATGATTTGATCTTTCAGTTCAGTCAAATGGCTTATGAGGCAAATGACTGTGGTCTAGCTATTTTCAGCAGAACTGTGAGAACTGTCAATTCAGAGCAGTACAGAAGAGCAAGACCCACTCTCCCACTGTTGAATGAAACAAGAAAAAGTTGGCAGGTCAAAAGATTATCATAATATGGAGCCTTTTAAATTACAGTGGAGACTACAGGCCTGGCCATTTGCTTTCCGTCCAATCAATAATAAACCAGTTCTCATCTTCCAAAATGAGACTGGTTTTCCACGTTAGCCTTGAAACAAAAACACAATTCTGGGCAGGATGTCCAAGACAGCACTCACAGCCTGGCCCTGGGCAGCATGGTAACACACCCTCACCAGATTCAGTCCAATTTTTGCAAACTCACTTCTTTCTATAAACAAACAGCTTATTGCAGTTAATGGAAAGAATATCTGATCCAAGCAAAATAAAAGCAATGTAGGTCTCTCACTAACTTCTGGTTGCTGGGCTGCTATTCATATCAACTCTCTTAGAGCCAGATAAACCTCTGTTGGTTACAATTTCCAAATCACAAAAAAACAGTGATTATAATACACAAGTGGTCAATGAGGCGGCCTTTAAGGAAAAACACTGTTGATAAGATAAACAGCTTGTGATGTCCTTAATTATGATATTTCATACTCATTTAGCCATCTCCACATCACAGAGCTTACAAAGTGGATTTCAAACAGGAAATAAGACTCCTTCCCACCAGCCCAGAGGCCTAATTATAAAATAGCAACCTACTTTTTCTGTAGTGAATACAGGGCTTTTTTTTTTTTTTCCTCCTCCAACAGAATTTATTGAGCTCATTTCCAGGCTGCTTATGAAGTGATTTGAAATGAGGCAACATTAAAGCATTCCACAAATCCCTTGTACTTAGTCATCCTGACACTTTATTTGAACTCAGAGCATTGATATGGAATAACTGTAGCAGCCCCACTCTTCTGACTCTATTATCTGACAGGAGGTCTGGAATCCAAAAAATGACATATCATCAAACTTTCTTAATCATCACAATAATTTGTGGGAGAGAACCAGGTATAATTCGGGCAACACCAGAGGGGCCTGGCTGCTAGAAACAAGGAGAGTGCAGTATGTGTTAGCCTGGAGGAACAGAGCCACATTAATCAGTCAGCGAAAGGACCGAAAGCAGTGTATGTACGTGTGTATTTTAAGAAAAATTGACAGACAGGCTTCAAAGCAGCAAAAGCACTGAACTCCCTGCATGCTATTAGTTCGACTCTAACTTCTGTTCTCTTGCAATCCAAGAGGCAGTTATAGGCTGACCCTCACTGGGTTATCACTGAGGGTAATACAGCATAGTTAAAAACTATATCTGTAAAAGTTTCAAAAAGGGGAAAAAAAATCTCTGAGGAAGGACACAGAAGTCTATGGAAGTTGACTATCTGTTATGTGAAAATGTGGCTCATTTTTGCCTTTTATTGCCTCTTTCCCTAACTTCCTGAACCAGTAATGAATCAGAGTCTAAAGAAATGTCTCTTGTTGAAGAAGAATTATGTTTGATATCACAAGAGGTCCTACATGTATCCTGATGTGCAGTGTGCCTTAGAAAAAGCGTCAAGTTTTAGGGAAAAGATTCATTGAGGAAAGGGTATATGTGTACCTGTATGCATATGTGTGTATCCATGTGGGCGAAGGTGAAAATAATCCAGCCTGTAAGAATAATGAATCTCAAATGCAGTTCTCTCTTTAGCATGAGGCTATGCCTCTTCAGTTATAGCTACTACTAATCCTTGTAACATTTCTTTCTGAAGTCCACAGTCCAGTAGCTATAACTTATACATTAACTGGTTGCTTCATCAAGGACACATTGAAAGACACCAGAGCAGTGGGAAGAACTTCCAAGTTCCTCTAGTTCAGGCTTTGAGGTACTGGTGCAGTGTAGCAATACGTTTTCAGGTGGAGCCCTATTTAAATAGAATACATGATGTCTTCTCTTACCCATGAGATCTCAACCTTGATCACTAAAATTCCAAACAAAATCTCTTAGATATGAGCTGAATGCATGTCCCTCAATTACTTCCTTTGGGAAAATTATTCATCAATATCTTTTAAGAAAGTATTCATGAATGGAGGATACCTGCTGTAACATTTTCTCAGAAGAGAGAGGAGCCCTCTTATGCAGCACAGTCTCCATGATGCACATATTTACTGAATGATTCCTACCTATAAGTCGTGGGACTAGGTTCTGTAGAAGATTTTTTTTTAAGTGAATCCTGTGAATTTACATCTAGAAGAACTTCTCTAGACTCACAACTGTAGCACCGGATGAAGCCAACATGGGATTTAGCACCCGCCACAGATAAACTCCCAGACAATCATCCACCATCGTGTGAATACCATTAGTATGTAACATGTGATGCTATCAATAATTCTGAGACACTGTGTCTGGAAAACAGAATTCTTCATTGTCTAAGTTTGTTTTCAGAAGCTTGTCTCTTTCAGCCTTTTTAATACCCTGCTGTCATAAGTGTTAAAATGTTCAACATTCGTAACCTCCAGTTCTACTCATCATCACTCATCCACTAGTGCAACACATCTCAGATCTCAACATCACTCAGAACCCCTGGTCCCCCCAAAATTTGAATTATCTATACTTCTCCCACTCTGCCACTGCTACCAGACTTAATATTCGTCATCAAATTCTTTGCTGCTTTAATCACTCACTTTTCTCCCCATTTACTATTTCTAATTCTGTTTTTTAACATGCTGTCAAAACTCAATCTCATAGATAGCCATACATATCAAGCATAAAGTAACTGGAGGCAGTGTGGTATTGTGATTACAAATAGGCTCTGGACTCAACGTGCCTGAGTCAAACTCTATCTCTACCACTAAAATTAACTCTGTGGGGGCCTTGAGCAAGTGACTTCATTTCTATGTCTCAGTCTCTTCATCAGTAGGAAAGTAACAAACACCTCACCCTGCCAGACATTGTAGTAGACACTAGGATTCAATGTGGAAACTATTGAAGGATTTTAAGTAGATGGATGATATGAGCAGATATATCTTAGCTTCTTCCATGACCAGCTATATGACCTTCAGCAAATTTACTAATCTCTCTATGCTTCAGTTTTGTCAATTTTAAAATAAAGGTAATAATAGTACCTCTCTCATAGGAATGCTAATATCTAATGAAATAATATTAAGCTACAAATAAATCTTAGCTATTAGCAGTAGTAACATATGTCCATGATATAATTTTTGTACCACTGCAATTATCTTAGAAAAGTGGCCTACATTCTCTAATTTTTGTTATCTGTCACCAACTCATTTATCAAACCTTAGCCATCTGATTTTCACCATGAATGCACTCACAAAACTATTTACTAAATAGATCATGTATGTGAGGCCTCTAGCAGGTGACAGTGACATAGTGAAGAAAACAGATACAATCTCTACCCTTCCACTCCTCACTGACCATCTCCTCAAAATTGGCATTTCTAATAATTAGTCATGGTCCCTTCCTCATGGCCTCCAATAAATATTTTAAAATATTGAACAGCCCATCTATATGAAAATATCAAATCTCTCATCCTTTGGAATCCATAATACTACTTTTTTTATTCTTTAATTTCTCTGACCCTTCCTTATAGCCCCCTTCTGGAGCCCCACTTTCTCACAACCTCTTAACAGGAGAATACCTACCCCTCTGTCTCTATAGTATCTTTCTCATCTAAGACCCTCATTTTCGGAACTACTATTATTACTCCCTTGCAAATGCTTCTTCATCCTCTAACCACTTGATCTTCTGACTACTTCTCTGATTTCATTTAACGCTTCTTGTCATTAAATGGGGTGCCCTCCCAACTCCTCAAAGTCAATATAAGCTTAGGCTAATTTATCATCTTTTATAAGCACCAATTTTCTCTCCTAAATTTCCTAATTTTGTCATATATGCCTGAGATTGAACCTTCAAAGCCATATTTCATTTTGTCTTTACTTAATGAATCATCTTCATTCTTAAACTGTAAATTCCAAAGATTCTTAAACTTAAAATTCCAAAGATTCTAGTTCTATAGTATTTTTTGCATCTATCTCTGATTTTTTTAAAAAAAATATTATACTTCACTGTGTGCAGTGGCTCACACTTGTAATCCCGGCACTTTGGGAGGCTGAGGCAGGAGGATTACTTGAGCCCAGGAGTTCGAGAGTAGCCTGACAACATAACAATACCCTATCTCTACAAAAAAATTTTAGCAGGGTATGGTGGCAAGTGCCTGTAGTCCCAGCTACTCAGGAGGCTAAGGTGGAAGGATTACTTGAGCCCAGGAGTCTGAGGTTGCAGACAGCAATGATTGTACCACTGCATTCCACCCTGGTGAGAGAATGAGACCCAGTTAATTACCTGGTTCAGACTCTTCTTTATCTCTCACCTGAATACTGTACTAGTCTTCTAACTACCCCTATACCACAACCATAATTCTATTTGTTTCTTGGCCTGTCACACAAAATACTGCTAGGTCAATCTTCCCCAAGTTCTACTTTGGCATTTGTACTGCCTTTTCTAAAATCTCTCAGGGTTTTCCCATTATCCAAATAATTAAGTCAACACTTATAAGCCTAATATTTAATGTCCTCTCTATTTGGGCCACACACTACCTTCAAAAATAAGACCATACATTGTATAACTCACTAGAGTTTGAGAAGCATTTTATATTTATTATCTTATTTAATCTAAATCTTACAAAATATCTTCTGATGTAAATATGATATAACATAAAAGCCCTGTTTTATTAATAAATCACAAAAGCCCCACAGATGAAAAAACTAAGAATCAAATATATTTTACATTTTCTTAAGTTACATAAGCACTTCTGAACCAGGACATAACCAGATTTGATGAGAGGACTTTGATCTAATGACACAATATGTTTTACCTTCACAAACAACGATATTAATACCTGTTGTTATTCTCTTTGCTGACTCACAGGAGAAAGGATATCAAAAGCCATGAAAAAAAACTGATTTAAAAAATTAAAAGCCAGTGAACCCACATTTAAATTTGGATTTTTATTAAATTTCTACCTAAGCCTATTAACAATGCTATGCTTTATTATATTTGACTGCATGATAGTTTCATAATTCCTGAAACACATTTTCTTCACAATGAAATAATGGAGAGTAATGAAATTATATCCATTTTAAATATTCAATTCTAAAGCATGTAGTTATCTTACTTCATTTGAGGCATCGGAGCCTTTTTAATAATCATTAGGTAACTGAATCATTCCTACTTCTACAGATAGGCAATGGTAAGGTCAAGTACCTTCTTCAAGGTCATATACAGAGTCATTCATTGTCAGATGAAACTGACAGTCCAAACTCTCAATTCACACACCCAGGTAACTTTTTCATTTCAAAGTAATCTATAAAATACCCTTAGTTGAGAAAAGGGGGGGAATTTCATAATATCAGTTCACATTTTATGTTTCTAAATAAAGCATCCATATATGATGCATGGGTACAGAAGACAGAGTTAACAGCTCAAAGCATCGTCACATAATTTTAAGGGCATTTATAATAAATCTTGGAAGTTTGTATTGAAATTAGATACTTTAGAACCCAAATATTTCCCACCATTCATTTCTTTCAGAAAGAAAGAAGAAGGGGGAAGGTGGGAGGGAAACAGGCAGGGAGGAAGGAAGGAAGGAAGGAAGGAAGGAAGGAAGGAAGGAAGGAAGGAAGGAAAGAGGGAGGGAGGGAGGGGAGGGAAAGCAGCATTAACTGAGCAGAGCAATTGCCATGGTAACACAAAATGTGCAATCATCAATTGCTCATTGCTACAATAGGGAAGGGGCTACATTCTCAGTTTTGTCATTAACAGAATCGAGCAAAGAAATTTTGAAGAAACAATAAAAGCCACTACAGCTACTCTGTTTAAGATCAACTGATCATGTTCTAGTTAAACACTCCATAAAAACTTTTTTCAGCTCAGAAATGGGGTTCAGAAAAATTACTCCCCAGCTGTTTTTGGCTGATAACTTAGGAGCAGTAGAAGAAAAATATACATATGTCATCCAGGAATTCCTGACCACTAACTAGCTCATTCAACACTGAATACAGAATTTTCAAAATTAAGTTCAAAAGTATTTTGAGCATTTTTTGTTCTTTGGGCATAAAGACATTACCTTCATAAAGACTCACATTGGCATGTTGTTAGTTACAATTTGAAAAAATATATCTGTCCCATAACTGGAAGGGAAACTAAACTTAAAATGAATAAATAACAAATTTTACACAAAGATAAGACAGTAGAGGCTTTATGGATCATTCATTGAGATATGTGCTTGTAGTAGGTTTACTACCAAGCATTACTCATTATAATCAATATGAATACCTGTACTTGATAATACTGTGTAAATCAACTGCATGGTAGTTTACTTACATTTATTAAGCAAGAGAACATACTCATGACTTATAGAATTGCTCCTGGTACTTAGTAAATACTTAATAAATCTAGGTTTTATTCCCTTTCATCTACCTCTTTCCAAAATTTGAAGTAGAATTCAATCCATGGCTCAAGTTTTTGCTCTTCAGATAAAAGATTAAACTTTGATAACTTATTATTTTTCTAATCACCACACACAGAGGTGGTGGCAAAATAAATCATCCTTATTTCCCACCATTTCTCACAGACTTTACTTCTCACCTATTAGCATGTCCACCACCATTTTGGGCCAGATATATGCCAAAGTGATTTTTTTTCCTGTTTTGTTGTAAACTAGAAATATTAATTTTATAGGCAAACTAAGCCATCGAAAGAACACACAGAAACATTTTTTTTAAAACTAGATATAGAAATTAGAGGTAATAAAATTCTTCTTCTAAAGAATCTTGAAACTTTTTGTTTTAAAACCAGTTCATTGCCTAATTTGAGATATGGGTCTGCCAACATTTACAGTTACAATGCATAATTTTTAAAATGAGACATGTTCTGATAGAAACATTATTCCAGTTTGACATAATAGCTAACAAGACTTCAGTCTAACTGTGACATTCTTTACCACCGTGGAAAGAAAATATGTTTGCATTCAAAATAGTTTCTTTGTTGTTCACAGCTACAGCATGGATTCAGAATGCATTTTCTATTAGTACTCTTTATTCCTCAAAGTTTTTCTACCCTGAGAAGCTAGAGTCAAGTATATAGATTTCAGCTTTTGGTGCATAGGTTTCTTCCTTCTGGTAATATATAGCTATACTTAAGATATAAGCAACATCCATCAAACAGACATAGTTAGGAGTGAATGTTTCACAATGTCCAACACTGTATACTGATAAAGCATAACAGTTAATCTGAGCTTTTCATGAGTCTAAACATGAATCATGAACAGTTTATTAAATAGGATTACATTTATAATTTAATTAATGTGTATAGATATACACATATACTTTTTATTAATACATAAAATTATTAATGGAAAATTTAATATATTGGAAAACATACTGAATAACTATTAGAAATATTTTTCTAATTCTAGCAATTTTCCAGAATGTGAACTATGTTGCTAAGAGCTAAGAAATATGGAATTATATAATAATTATTAATAGAGGTATTAAGTAGTTTTTTAAATTAGCGGATTAAAAATCTATCTACACAGACAGACCATCAGTGGGATTAATATAGTGAAATATCATCCTGGCAAGGAATCAACAGCTGAGTGAATAAAGGCAGGTCCTTGGGGAGCTGAACGTCACCACAAAGATGTTGAGATACACAGATGTCACTAGCATTATGGGATTGTGTGTTTCTCTATTCTAACCTCCATGTGTATTTTCAACTTATTGGGGTCAGCACAGAGGAAAATGCTTGCCCACTATAGTTTTTCTAAGGTATAGAAGTGGGAAGAGCAAAAGAGAGATTGTGAGTTTAGCAGATATAATAGAATTTGGAGGTAGAATGATAAATGCAAAGGCAATTTTTATTTCTGACAGTGATAAATCACACATTGAGTAGGTTCTGTCCAGAATTACTGCAGTGCCTGAACCAGTGACCCATTCACTGTCTACCTATAAGAATAAAGATCATTTTCTATTCCTTCATTTTCTTTTCCCAGGTAATCTTTCTTAAAGTTTTAAACTCTGTACAACCACTCATGGTCTGTTAAATTCCACTATTCTTTTCCAAGTCTGAGACGTTCCACATGTAGTCTAGAAAGTGATTGGGGGCATCAGTGAAACTAATTCAGACAGCCTTCTCGTTGTAGCAGGCCCAGGTCCCAGAAGGGCACACTCAGCACAGTCTGTAATGAGAGGCTGTAAGCCAAGCCCTCACTATCTGCAGCAAGAGCTCTGCAGCATCTTCTCCCTCAGTTCACCACAAGCCTCTTTCAGGAAGAGAAGGAGGAAGGAGAAGCAGGCAAGGGAAAGAAATGTGGCTCTTCTCATATATCAGTAGGTCATTTTGTTTATGACGCAAAACTCTTGAGCACTGGGAGTCAAAAACCTCAGTTCTTTGGGGGAAACTGCAATGGCAGCTTCGCTGGCTTCAGTAATGGCATTGCCTAAGATGCTTCAGTAACCACATTTCACTCTTTTTTACTACCTCCCCATCAGTCTCCAAAACTCACTCCACCAACACCTCAGTCTATATGTCACACTCACTTCTTCAACTTGCAGAAGTAGAAAAAATATATTGGCAGAAGGAGGGGAATTAAATAACAGGGCTCACACTTACACTGACCTGGTGGAGGCCCCTCTTTATTAGAGGCACATTGAGGATGGAGGAGTACTTTTGAGAAATACGTACAGAGCTGGTTCTTTGTTCAATGACTAAGCCACTTACAACATGAAAACTTCAACATAACTAAATATGATGAAGAAAATATTGTGTGTCACTTTAGAAGAGAAACTACTGAAGAATAATTAGAAGGAGGGGTTTTGAAGTCAAACTAACCTGGGTTCCAATGCCACCTCCCACATTTATGAGCTATATATGTTCTCGGATATGTAACCTAATCAAATCTGTAAGAAGAAAATAATGGAACTGAACTCATTGAAGGATATCGTTAAATAAATTGAAAGTGGCTAGCTCAATTTCTGGTAACTATTGTCAATCAAAGAAGATCAGGAAGAAATATAGTAATAAAGTAAGTGTTCAATACAGGTATTTAAATTGGAAATACATGTTGAGTGGTTGTCATTAATTAGCTAAGCATTTCCTTCTCGGAAATATATATGTCCTTGCTGACTATATGGAATATGGGCTTAGTCAAATCAAATCAAACTATGTAATTCAGGTCATCTGAATTTTTATTCCCTGTCATTTCCAATCATGGTTTCCAATAGAAGTCTTGAGCCCTCTTCCTTCCTGGGTGGCATACAACTCTCAGAACACTGAGCCATCTAACAGGGTGGCCTTGCTCACATAGTCTGAACTCTGCCTTAAAGAAAGATTATATGACACTTACAGGCCTGATGCCATGAATGTAATGTTAATACAAAGTACAAAGGCATTTTCTCTTCTACCAACTAAATTTATGTGCTCTACCCATTTTCCCCATAACATTTAAAATTTGGCAGAGTATAGCTACGAAAAGGAGATTAGGCTAAATGCAGACCCTCATCATGGTCTCCTCAGAGTCTGTGTCTGTAACTGTCAGTGTCTACATTTGTTTTCTGATGCAAGAAAGAAATTTTTCTCCCTTCTATCTTTGAAAGAATTATGGAAACAAAGACTGGCTTGCTGTGTACTACCAACTCCCCTTACATGTGGTCTGCACAGTGCCTGGACTGCTGACAGCCTCTGTGTAGAGACCTTGGTGTGTTTATTTTAACATTCTCTCAAGGGCCAAGAGAAACAGCAGGGCGATTACTACATTTCTTCCTGTGCTCCCACGCCTACAAGTTGGCTCCACATTTTTCATAATAACGTCTCCATCAGCTGTAAGACTTAAAAAAAAAAATACAAGATTTTGTTCCTACTTCCTTCCTGGTATAATGTTCCTATTTTCAGATCTGGAATTTGTATGACCCTTCTACCTTATCACAGTTCAGTAGCAGGAAGCTCTCGCTAAAGTCTCCCTACCCTCTGAGCTTGGAGCAGAAGTCCAATGGCTATGCTATATTTATTACCAGTCCTTAATGTGTTTTAAATGTTAATGAAACGGGAAATGCCCTTAGCCATGTCTAAATCTAGTATTTCATACTAGTTTCTCAGGATTGGCAGAATTTGCCAGCTCTGCAAGACAACCTTGCCAAATTTGGAAAGACAGGATTTAAAATTATTGATTTCTTCAATAGAAAATGTATGCAGGGCTCATTGCTTATAAATAAGTTTTAAATGGTAATGGTCAAGGGTTTTTAAAAGATAAAGCCAGAAAATACATGTGACTAACTTGGGATCAAAATGCACAGACCTAAATGCCTTTCCCAGAGTGTAGCTCTGACCAGGGAGCTCTGATAGATTTACAGCTCTGTATCCGCTGAGGATTTTTTTTGTTATTGTTGTTCATTTGTTTTGCACAAGAAAACCACTCACTGAGAATGTCAGCAATTAAAAGCAAAAGTTCATTTTTTCCCTGTTGTGAAGGAGGGCTCACAATTTCTTCTCATATTTTACTTCTTCATTTTTTAATCAACCTGTTTCAGATATCTCAGGTAACAAAAGTACAATTTCTTTGACAACAGTATTGTGCATTTTAATAAGATTTCTTTTAATGTATTAATTGGGCAATGTTATAAATAGACATTCTAATTCTGATGGAGGGGGATCAACTATGATAGCTTAGAAACAAACAGAAAGAAAAGTACAGGAATAATTATCATAAAGGAGCCTGTGACAAAATGTACATGGGTTTCTGCACAACTCAACGTTTATAAATGAGCATAGTATAAAAGGACCAAATAAAACCTTGCAAATACAAGAGTCCTAAGATGACATTTGTCATTACTGTATGCTTCAAGACTGATACAATTTAGAGAAATTCCATTATCTTATTTTATTCCAAGCTGTGAGGTTTTCATTGTACAGTGCTGTCTTGGTTTGTTTTGTGTTGCTATAACAGAATATCTAAGACTGGGTAATTTATAAACAAGAGAAGCCTTTTGGTTCATGGTTCTGGAAGCTGAAAAGTCCAAGAGCTTGACACTGGCAAAGCCTTTGTGCTGCATCATCCTGTGGCAGAAGGTGAATGGGCCAGAGAGCACAAAAGCAAGGAAGGGCCAAACTCATTTCTGTAACAGCCACTCCTGCAGTATCAGCACTAATCCATTCATGAGGGCAGACCCCTCATGGCCTAATTACCTCTTAAGGACCCTACCTTTTATTACTATCACAATGGCAATTAAATTAAATTTCAGTATGAGTTTGGAAGTGACATCCAAACTATAGCAAACATATATCTATACCTGTCACCCTCAGATATCTTAATGGTGATGTATGGAATGTCATTTCTGTAGGTAAGTATATCAGCATTTAAAGGACCCCCATAGATGATTCAAAGAAACTTGGTACCTTGCAGAAGATAGTTTAATGACCACTGTGTCTATATAATTTTCCCCTCTCTCAAAAAGCATAAAGCAGAGTGCCCAGGTCAAGAAAAGGAAACTGAGTGAAGGTAAATTGCTCATTATGGCCCTTAGCTCTTCAAATAAGGTCAAAAATATGAGTGAACAAATATTTAGAGGCTCCACAGTATCAAGAGACCCAAGAAAAACTTAATTACTAACAGTAATAGAAACACAAATAATATTCTGCTGAAATAACTAATAAGGTTAATGACAGTTCCAAGGAAAGAATTGGCCAATCTTACTATATTTTGCTGTATTATTATGTGCCAGAATCACCTGCTACTGTAGAAAAACTTACTTCACAAGACAGAGTGTTTGTGTGTTAAAAGAATTGGGTGCATAAACAACAAAGTTTGGCAAGGCCCAGTCCGCTTGTTTAGTCTTGGGCACAAAAGTAACTAATGGGACACAAAGGCAAATGTGATGGTTGGTACCAGAAAGAAAGAAGACAGTGGATACTGACTAAACATCAGCAAGTAGACACATTAGAATACTCAAAACAATATAGTAAAGACTTTATCATTTATCACAAAATTGGGTGAATAAACTACAGTCTGGAGGCCAAATATGACCACTGTCTGTTCTGTAAATAAAGTTTGATTGAAACACAGCCAAACCCATTGTTTATGCTTTGTCTATGCTGCTTTCACACTATAGCAACAGAGTTAGTTGTAAAGGATCATGTAGCCCCAAAAGTCTAAAACATTAGCATTTGACCTTTTACAGAAAAATTTACTGGCCCCTAAACTAGACAAAAGAGGGGTGCATGGCTGAGACTGCCCATGAGAGTCATGTGTTACTACATCCAGAGCCACAAAACAAAAGAAAAAAATTCCGCATCCAATCAGCAGAATATATACTAGCAGAGGGGAACTGTCAGATGGCAAAGATGATCTCCTCAACAATGACTCCAAGATTACCAGGACACAGTCCAGCAATTTGAATAAAGACATTTCAGCAGGGAAAAGAAAAGATTGTTTTCCCAGAAAGTCAGATAATACAAACACATAGCTTATTTCATTTCATGAACATTTATTGAGCCCCTACTGTCTGCCAGGCCTTGGCTGAATAAGCACGGGGGATCAGAATGGCTGCGATGTCTGAATGTGCGGTGCTGAAGGAGAACTCCAGACTGGATTAAAATAGTGCATGAGCCTGGTCAGGCCACTTCTCCAGTCTCTAGGCATCAAAGCCAAGAGCAATCCTTCTTCTTCGGATAAAACTCTTTGTTCTTACCACTGTCAGAAACATCGTACTGGCTCAGCAAGGCTTTCCCAAGGAGAGGTGTCTCTCAAACATTAAAACGTAGATTTTCCTTTCTAGAAATTTATAATCAGAAAGTGCCAAGAGATGATCCTACACAGAATAGATGGTTTTCAAAGGATGCTTTTTAATCCAATGACTTTTCAGTTAAACTCAGTGATTTTTGTTCCAGTCCTCAGAGTACGTATCTCCAGACTGTCTTTGGCTGTGTGGCCAGCATCTATTGGCTTGGGTTTACTTAGTCCTCTAATAGAGAAAGAAATGCTGAGAGGTGGGAAGACATGGGGTGATATTTGTACTCATTATTGACATGAAAATTGTTTTTTACATAGTGGGTTACCTTTAATATCCCATGCACTAGAGCTACCTTATAATTATATTTAACTGCAGTTCAGCTGTAAACATTAGGAAGTTTCTTGAATAGGTCATCACATTCTTGCTCTCGTATTTGACATTCCAACTCGTACTACTGCTGCAGTAATTTTCCCTCAAACTCTCCTTTCATTCAATATCTTCTTGAAACTGTACAATCATTCTGTGATGCCCATTAAATTAAATTTCAAAGTCTCAGTCTGTTACATTACAACCTGCACTAAGTAACCTCTCTTGTTCCACTGACTCCATCTTTCACCAGCGACCCGTGTTTTGCTCAAGTTCACGGCCGACCATACCCTGAATAAAAAAGTCAGGCCTTGCCTCTTGACCTTTGCATCATCCCGCATACTTTCCAGGTTCCTTTATAAGGGTCATTTACTTCTTCACAGCCTGGATTATCACTAATTTCTTTCAAGAACTTTGCCATACTCTGCTACACTGTCTCTTTCAAAATACTCCCTGATTTTGTTCTCTTTCTACCTGAGTATTTACTAAAACATGTATGTTTGTTATCTTACACCCCCAAATAAATTGTGGCATCTGGATGGCAAGAGCCCTAACATTCACAATGTCCCCCACCCCACTGCAGTCCTGTCCCCAGCTCCTGGCACAGTGGCATGCAAATCACAGCCTGACTGACAGACATGACGGTCTATGCTGTGTCATTTCAACATCCCCACTTCCTCTGAGTCTATTTTCTATCTGTTTCTCATGGTTTTACCTATTTAATGTCTTGTTGTGCTCTCTTGAGGTCCTAACACATTGCTAAAAATGAGACATGGATATGAAATCATTATAATAGGGGCACTTAGGCATTTTGCTGCAGGATTTTTGATTTAAACAATTTTTTGTACTAGTGTGTGCTATTTTGTCTCATCATCCATCATGTTTGATAGTAAGCCATTGTCTCTGCCTTTTCCTGATTTGCACAAGAGCCGGGTAAGATATTCTCAGCCTGATAGAGATATTCAGAGTCTTGAAATAAATAGGTTCCATCAATATTGGTGATTGAAGACTAATTCAGATATGTTTTCCTGCAAAGTATAGCAGGCTTTGTTTGAACCTCATGTCTGATTATCCATGTTAGTGGTGATCCACGCAGAGATGGGCACTGGTTTCTCAAAATATCTTTTAGCTATTACCTATAAATGCTTGAAAGAATACACAAATGCAGATACCTTGTTATGCATGCTGCTTCCCGAAACGCCTCTGAGACACCAGATGGCACAGCAAGAGCTGTACAAGTGACAGATGATAAAGTATATCAAGCCACATAAATTAACCTTATCATGGCCATGGTATCAGATGCCACAGGGAAAAATAGGAGGACCGAGGAGCAACTGCACTCTATTACCCACAGGGATGAATTTATAATCCATCTGGGGTCTCTCACATGAAGATACAGGAACCCCAGATGGCCTGTGAATTTTGAACATTTGTGTATGTGGGGATAGTTTAATCTTTCTGGGAATTAACTGACACTTTGGTCAGGAAGGATGCTTTAGCCAGCACCAAAGCCATGTTTCACTCAGCTCGGACAACCTCTGAATATCATTAGAGGGAATATCTCCAGGCTCAACATGCCAGTGCACTGTGACGGCTTTCAGGCCAAAAGAGTGAGTAAGGGGCCTGTTTCCTGGATGTGCTTCAACCCAGAGCTAATGAAGCCTTACTGTGTGTGGTGTTGCTAAATTTCATAAAGATACCAAGGGACATCACAGGGGACCGAAAAACTGCCCACTACAGTTATAAAAGTATAAAAACATTCATAGCCGACTCAAGCAAGTACAGAAATAATCACTGAAGGATTATATTTCTCAAGATTATAAATGGAAATTTAGATCCACACAAGCACCACTACTTCTAGAAGGTATACTGCTTCCTGCTGAGTGGTTCTGGAGAGAAGCAATGATTTCAAAACCATGCTTGCAGTGGGCATATAGAACAGTTCTTAAAAATAGATCAGCTGGATAGAAAGAAAGGAAAAATAGATAAATTAAGAGTGTGACATGCGAAATGTTAATAAAAGCCAGGGCAGGAGACAGGCTAGAAGGAGACACAGTATGTTGACTGACGATGTTGAAAGAGCCCGCATATGGGAGGAGGTCTTTTGGGAGGAGACAAGACTTTAGAGCCTGGCAACCTGACATAAGCAAGGCTGGTGCCAGTCTTTAGAGACCAGGTACCAGAATAATCCCTGGAGCCATAAAGAGCCAGGTCCAGCAGGTTGTATCATCGAGAATATCAGAGAGATAAGGAACCTGGGATTACCCAGAACCACTGTTGCCAAGAGGAGGGAGGAGCCTGCTGGCAGTAGGGCTACAGCTTGGGATTGAGGTGTAGAAGCCCGAGGCCAGGACTGCCAGGGAAACTGTTACTTCAGGATGGAGTTGATCCTGGGACCTTGGGCTAGTGGTAAGCTTACCAGTGAGAATTCAAGTGAACTCCTGGGAGGGGCCTCCTTTTATCATCAGTATTCAATTTAATTCCACTCCTGCCCCCCATCGAAATTGATGCTTATCCTTATCCTGCCATTGTTAATTGTTTTTACTTTTGTTTTTCTTCTCCAGAAACTGTGACTACTTGAAGATAGGAGCCATTATTTATATTTTAAGTGCTGGCATGTAGTACATACTCAAGATAAATTGTTGATGCAACAGATAAACAAGGATTAATACAAATCACAAATCCTTAAAAATAGAATCAAACCAGCAGAGACATCCTGGAGCTGGGGAACCATGTGAAGCCCTCACCTAGGACAGGTCTCAGCAAACTATGGCCACATCTGGCCCACTGACTGGTTTGTAAATAGCGCTTCATGAACATAGCCACACTCACTTGTTTACCTATTTTGAGCTGCCTTCACAGAGTCAAGTCCCTAGACACAGACCCCATGGCCCACAAAGTCTAAGGTGTTTACCATGTGACCCTTAACCAGCCAACTCCTGAGCTTCAGAACTTGAGAAAAACCACTGCCTGGACTCACCCCCAAGATTCTGATTCAGGAGTGAGATGCAGGCATATGTGTGCCTTTATATGTGTTTTCAGAGGTGTGTGTGTGTGTGTGTGTGTGTGTGTGTGTGTGTGTTTTCACGTGAATGTATTTTTAAAAGCTCCGCCATAAAGTCTGATGTACAGAATTCATGAAGAAAACTACCCAATGACAGTATGGAACAGTCCTACTGTGAGTAAAAGCTGAAGGTTTAAATTAGGTGGTGTCATTTGGGGGACACTAAAGGATCCTCCCTGATTTAAATAATGATCTTATTGGCTTGGCCACCATCTTGGCCCTTTTTAGCAATAATTATTCCATGTTAAAATGTAAATGTTTTATTTTTTAGGGACATTTTGAGGTAATTTACATGCATTAAAAAATGCCTTTAAAAAAATAAACTTTAGTCACTCCATAGGACCAAAGGAGACTAAGAATTGATTATAGGAAGTGACTTAAGAAATAAACTGATCACAGTGTTTTCAGAAATAAACTGATCACAGTGTTTTCCTAGAGAGCTCTCAGCCACTACGAGCTACATGGGGACACTGATGGCAAAGGAGGTAGAGAAAGCGAAAGGGAATGGAAAGACACAGCTCTTCAACAGCATGGATTACCCAGGCTCATCCTGTGATTTTAAGAAGTTGTTAATTGTTGTTAAATTTTTGTGGCTGTTGTTGCTCTAATCAATAAAAAAGTCTCTTTGCCTCTACCTCCAAAAGAAGATTCCAAATCTGTACCCTTGTCACCCTCTAGATGATTTCCACACTGATACTCACCCACCCACTGAGGCCCCAGGCACACGATCTCTCCACTGGACCACTGAGCTATCCTTCTAATTGTTTTCCCTGCCCTTCTCCTCCTTCAATCTGCTCCCCACCTGGAAACCTGGGCAAACTTCCTAATCATAATCCAGGTCATGTTACCCCTTTGCTTAAAACCTCTCTTGATGTTCAAATATGCTTAGCATACAATCCAAACTCCTTATCCTAACTTGATGTGGTTAGGTACACTGCCCAAGCTCACATAGCCAATAGAGATGCAGCCCTATTTTGATATTAGATAATTGACTGCTTTCTATTGCAGGACCAACAGAGACCTTACTCTGCTTGCCAGGAATTGACTTGTTCCCACCTCCCACCTGTACCCACATCTTTTTCTCCTCTCTCCATGTCTGTCCCTGACTCAACACAGGCTCCTGCCCCAGCTTCTCTCCAATCTGCTTGTCCCAGTAGAGTGAAACGAGCCAAGCCCATCAGTGATATCACATGAAAGGGTAGTGGACAAAATGGAAAGTATAGACAGAGATAAACCTTTCTTCATAATAACAAGAACAAAGTCAATATTGAAGGTCGTAGAGCATCAAACAGAAGGTGATATAAGTATGATTTGTGTTGAGATGTGAAAGACAGATCTCGATATGTACAGTTCCATGTTTTGCTTCTTATCTACACATATATGCCCATTTAACAATAAATCTTAAACATTTATCCACACAATTAGATGGCCAAGATTACATCACATAACCATGCAAGTCTAGCCATCATGAATCAAAGTGTGTCCTAAAGTTTGACATGAGGGAGACTAGTGGCCTATCACCTGGCTTGGCACAAGCACTACTCAGCAAGAGATGTAAATACTGGACAAGCCTACTCAATTGGATCGTCTCTTGAGAAGTTTGGATAAAAGGCAAATAGACACAGATGCACAGAGAATAAGAAGATAAGAGCATAAAGGCTTTTAGAGAGAAGGTGGTATGCATGAGCTTACCAAGAGAGCAAAAACAGAGAGGCAGAGGAAGACGCCAGGCACAAAAATAGCAGTTTGTCTTGTTGAAAGATTCTGAGTAATGTCCCAGTATTCTAGGGGTCCATTTGTTATAAGGGTCTGTGCACTTCCTTACTTCCATGCGTATAATACACAAACATTGCCTGGGTAGCTAGAAGTTATTTTGTGATGTCTCTGTTCCTTGAAAGATGCCAAATGAAATAGAATTTTTCAGTTTTCCTGTACCCATTTTTTGGACATTTCATGTAAATTTCCTGAAGGAGGTCTGGCAGGTTTCACAGGTATTGATACTTTTTTATTCCTATTTCCTTGAAGAGAAAAATGGGTCAGAAAACAACTATGTAAATTTTTGTGCATAAATAAGTCATAAGCAAACAAAAACATTCAAGTCCACATCTATTATATTTTGCCATACCTCTGATGTTTACCGTAATACTTTCATCCATTTTAAATCAATAAAACCTGTTTAGATTCAACTATTAATAGGCATAAATCACACACACAAGAAAAGTGGAATAGATTAAGACTTCCAACTTAGTTAACTACCAGTTTACTTTACACTTTTATTTCTCACTATCTAGACAGCATGTTGAGTCACTCACTGTCTTAATCTGCTCAGATGGCTATAACAAAATAACATAGACTGAATGGCTTAGGCAACAGAAATTTATTTTTTCATGGTTCTGCAGGCTGGAAATCAAAGATCAAGTTACCATCAGGATTGGTATCTGACAAGGGTTCTCCCCTTAGATTACAGATGGCTGCCTTCTTGCTATATCCTCATATGATAGAAAGAGAGAAAGAGAGAGAGAATTTCCTGGTGTCTCCTTATATAAGGACACATTTTAATGAATTAGGGCCCCATCCTTATGACATCATTTAACCTTTGTATTAGTCCGTTCTCACACTACTATGAAGAAACACCTGAGAGTGGATAATTTATAAAGAAAAGAGGTTGAATTGACTTACAGTTCCACATGGTCCAGGAGGCCTCAGAAAACTTACAGTCATGGCAGAAGGCACCTCTTCACAGGGAGAGAGAATGAGTGCCAAGTGAAGGGAGAAGTCCCTTCTAAAACCATCAGATATCATGAGAACCCAGTCACTATCACGAGAACAGCAAAATGGGGGTAACCACCCCATAAGTAAATTGCCTTCCACTGGGTCCCTTTCATGACACATGGAGATTATGGGAACCACAATTCATGATGAGATTTGGGTGGGGACACAGCCAAACTATATCAACCTTAATTACTTCCTTAGAGATCTCATATTCAAATGCAACCACACTGGGGAAGGGAGGGGGTTAGGGCTTCAATATGTGAATTTGAGGAGGGAGCACAAATATTGAGTTCATAACAGTCACTGTGAAAATGGAGGGACAATACATTTAAGGCATTTTATGTCTTATACCTTCTTGTGAAAACAATTTTTCTCAAAAAGGAACAGAATATTGAAGTGATTTTTCCATCAGTGTTCCAACATTGGTACATCAGAGAATTTTACCACTCTCCACTTTCTAAATCAGTTTCCACCCTGAGATCTCCTTAGCATCCACACTGAAGATTTTTCTCCTATGAAGTAACCTTGCACTGATACAACTGCTCTAGGCATTGAACATTGTGGCTCTGCTTTAATCAGATCTTACCTGAGAGCTGCCGAGCCTGCTGCAGTCACTCAGCTGGACATGCTGCTTAGTGTCAAGATTATGTCAAGAGTTTTTATGTAAATTCTGGAATTTTCATCACAGATTTTATGTGCTAAGCCTCATTTTGGCTGATGCCTACAGCTGTGTCTTCATGCTCACAGTGAAAACGCTGGATACCTATTTTCTCAAACAGAGAAAGACAAAATGCTTTCCACGTCTTTCAGAAGAAAATAGGATTGTCCCATTCATTTCCAAGTGTTTCTCTCCTGCCCAGTTTGGACAAACACACTTATATCATTTCCTTAATGTTTCTCATTCTCTTTTCAAATTTGAAATATAGGCAAATGAGAGCCATCAGAAGTTTAGATTTTTTTAATTTAATATGAAAAATCATAGCTTAAGTAACCTCTAACTCTCTCACAGAAGGCAACTGGCAATATCCATCGAGTTACCAATCAAATAACCATAAGCCTGTAACTCAAACAAAGGCTGTGTATACTTATCCCACATACAGTGTTCTGACAAATGATGCATACCATAAATCATTTCAGCCTTTGCCATTTACAGTTTTTTCTCACTTTCTTTTCTGCTCTGATTTTCAAGTTCATCTGTCTACAAACCCTATTTCTTTTGGAGAATCCCATTATCCCAATAGGGTCTCTTTCTTGTTATTTATGAAAAATATGTATAACCTTCTGGAGGATCTTGCCATACTCTAAAATTCCAAGAAATCCATCAGCCAGGCTTCTATGTCAATCATAACGAAGAGCAGTAACCCATTATAGGTTCCATAATCCCCATTATATCTACAAGGAAAACCAGAAATTCATTCAAGCTAGTTAACTTTCCCCAAATCTAGCAGCTACTAAGGGTCAAAGTCTAGGTGATAAAAAGTTTTGTTTTGAAAAGCCAGGGCTCTTCTGATCAAAATCAAAACTGTTATCATTAAAATTCAAAAGAAAAAAAGCTTTCTTAGAAAACAAGTAAAATAATTATTCAATAATGTGTCTAGACAATTAGAAAACATTCTGTATTAGGACATTCTCATATTCTTGTAAAGAAATATCTAAAACTGGGTAATTCCAAAAGAAGAGAGATTAATTTGCACACAGTTCTGCAAGCTGTACAAGAAGCATAGTGGCATCTCCTTCTGGGGAAGCCTCCAGAAACTTAAAATCACGGCAGAAGATGAAGGGGAAGCAGGCATGTCACATGGTGAAAGCAGGAGCAGTAGAGAGTGAGGAGGCTGCCACACAGTTTTAAATGACCAGATCTCATGAGAGAAGTCACATACTATCGCAAGTACAGTACCAACAGGATAGTGCTAAACCATTCATTAGAAATCTATCACCTCCCACCAAGCCCCACCTCCAGCATTGGGGATTACATTTTAATATGAGATTTGGACAGAGACACGCATCCAAACTATATCAATTTTCCTCCCTACCACCTGCTTTTAAGGAAAAGTATCACAAATATTCTTTTTCTTCCCATCAGGTCCTTTTGATTACAAATATCAGAGACAACCTCAAGTTACCTCCAGCAGCAGCAATTTGTTTTCAGGATATTCACAGCTGATAAAGCTGACTTGAGGTCTCAGGACCAGGAAGAACTGAAGTCTTCTTATGATTGTAGGGACTAAGCCCACAGAAGCCCATCAACTTGCACTCTGACCAGCCCTGCCTTCTCCTTGACACAGCTGCTCTCTCTTTCCTTACTACATCATGTGTCTCTTGTATCTCACACATTTTGCTAACTCATAATTTTGGCTCCCATGTAAGTTGGGAGTGTATATTACCTGGGATAGTAGACCAAATAATATCCTTCAACATACCTATGTTCTAATCCCCAGAACCAGAATTCATGAATGTCACCTTACAAGGCAAAAGAGATTTTGCAGATGTGATTAGATTAAGGATCTTGATATGGGGATTTACAGATGGGTCCAATATAATCATGGGATCCCCATAAGAAGGCAACAGAAGATCAGACAAAGATGCCCTAATGTTGGAAGTAGATCCAAAGATGAAGGAAGGGACCGTGAACCGAGGAATGCCAGGAACGCAGCTCCAGAATCTGAAAAAGGTACAGACATAGATTCTTTCCTCAAGCCTCCAGAGGGAGTGCAGATACCTTGGTTTTGTACCCCCCCCACCAAAAAAAAAAAAGAAAAAAAAAAACATTTTGGATTTCTGACCTCCTAACTGTGTAAGAATAAATGTGTGTTGTTCTCAGCCACTAAGACTGTTGTAATTTGTTGCGGCAACAACGGGAAACTAAAATGTTCAGCGTAGCCCCACCTGCCTATCTCTATACAAGACAGTTTAGGCTCATCTTCCCTTGCTAATGGGTTCCTTGTGTTGGTATTCCCTGGCTTAAATTGAAAAGAGATTGTCTTACAACTAATTTATTGTGTATGTGTGTTTGTGCACATGTGTCTGTCAGGTAGCATCAGAGATGACTCATCACCCTAAGAATTGGCTTAGCCTGGGTGTAATGACTGCACATTTTCCATCAGCTGTGGCTGAGAGGATGAAGCCACGTGATAAGAAACATGACTGTTGAAATAATTCCCTTCCAGCAGGAGCCGGAAGTAAAGCACCCTTATGTAGAAGCTGAGGCAGACAGAGCCTTCCATGAGAACTCAATTATTTTTTTAAAAAGGAACTTGTTATCTTTGTGTCTCCACTATAGATGTCTAACTGATTAGCCTTCATTTAATTTGAAAAGAATGATGTTCACCGAGAAGTAATTTCAAGAAGAGACAGATTCTGAAGTTCTTGCTTGGTCTTTATAGCTCCATCCTCTAGCACACAGATTGAAAACTGAGAGTTTCCATGAGCCTAAACGCTCAGAATAGGAGCTCACAATTGTAGTTGTGAAATAGCCTCAGCTCTGAGAGCAAGGTGGCGGTTGTAGAGCCCAAGTGAATTATCGGCTGTTTCTCAAATAAAACTGTAGCAGGAGCTGCTCTTCTAGGCTAAATGCCCTCATGCAGCAGAGAACACTAGAGGCACCTACCAAGCAGCCCCACCAGGGAGCTATGACCTGTCGTTTCATTTATTCGCTTCTCCAGAAAGGAGCTGATTTCTTTCATGAATAAGTAATTACTGTTTTTATTTTTATTTCTCAAAGATATTCAGAGGAAAAGAAAATGTCCTTGAAAAGTCATAGAAGAGACATTTTTCTAAACCTGAAAGCCAAAGTGTCAGTTCCTTTCTCCTTTATCATTCTCTGCAATAAAAATATTTCCTTTTGTGGTCATATTTAACATCATGCAATTGGTTAATCTACTGTGGGAAAGCGGAATGTGTCCATTATGGAAGCCTGTATGCCTAACCTTTTTATTTTTTTTTAAAAAAAGGTTATTCCTTCTATTATTTTCACTTGAATAACTAGTAAAGCTGATAGGACCATTAGTGTTTGTTAGTTATTACATGGTTTAAAAGACAACTCCCTAAAGAATACGAGCAAATAATGTATCTGAATGCAAAAGATGTGTTTATGCTAAACTATTTTTACTATGATTTTAAAGAAATGTATTTTAAAATTACATCAGGTAAATTTCCATTGGGAGAATCAACTGAACATAAAGTCAAACAATTTAGAAATATATATATTTCTGGAAAAATGCCAAATTGAACCAAGATACCAAAAATATATGTGTATATGTATAAAATTTATTTAAATACATATGTATTCAGTATATCTGTATTATATATTTGTCTGTATTAATGTGTACTTCTGCATAATAATATATGTAAAATAATCTTTCCTTTAGATTTAAATCACATACAGTCATCCTCAATATCCATGGGAGATTGGTTCCCAGATTTCCTAGGAATACCAAAATTGAGAATCTCCAAGTCCCTGAAATAAAATGGTGCAATGTTTGCGTATAACCTATATGCATTCCCCTGTATATTTTAAATAATTTCCAATTACTTATAATATCTAGTACAATATAAATGTTTTATAAATAGTTGTTATACCCTATTGTTTGAGGAATCATGGCAAGAAAGAAGAATCTATCCATGTTCAGTGCAGATGCAATATTTTTTCTTTTTGAATATTTTTGGTCTGAGACTGGTTTTATCCATGGATGCAGAATGCTTTGAATATGGAAGGCTGATTGCATATTCAGAAATATTAAGTATAATAAATATTATGGTTTGCCTGAGATTCTATCTTAAACTATTCAGTTAAAAGAACACTCTTTTTCTTCTTAGGAAACTCAATGGTGAATTTCTGACATGTTTTACGGTAATATGTAGAGTGGTAAGCAAATATCAAAGATAATTCACAAACTGTAACTTTTTAAATCCATTCAAATTTTCCCTCATAAAAAATATTTCTTTTTTTTTTTTAACATAGCTTCTTACTAATACCCATTTAAGTTTCAATTCTCATCACCCCTCCCTTTGATCTCTGGTCAGTGTTGACTAATGATACTTAGATGCAGAAAAATCCAAAATGAGGGCTCTTGAGAAAAAAGTTGCATGCACTGTAATATTAACAGTTCATTCTTGGATAAAAGAGAAAACCAGTAAAATTTTATTGCAGAATCTTCTTCCTAATATTTTGGAAAGGTGATGTGATAATACACATTTAAACATCTCCTTTTTTACTTTTGAGTAATCAACTGATTTTTTTTTTTACTTCATAAAGATTTATCTTACACTGTGTCCTTCTTAGTAAGCCTGATGTATATTCTCTGAATACACAGTAGCCGGTTTGAAATGACTCAGGAAGATGATGTCAGTCAAGAGAAACCAAAAATCTGCATATTGAGAATTAATTGTTTCCATAGTCACGGAATAGCTGACAGTCTAACTCATTTGTACCATCTTTCAGTTTCCCCAATGACATGCTTACAGACCAATATTTATAAATGCATCCTATTTATTACAGTTGTGAAGACAGCAACTTAATGTCACAAAATAACAACATGCAGCTAGTATAAGCCCTTACCTCCATTTCAGTTAGTGATCCACTCCTTGCCCCTAAAGCAGTTTCTTATTCTTTTTTGGCCATACCCTCTCAAGTGTTTTCTACTCTATGTTTTGCCTATCCCTACCTGTTAAGATTTTACCCAGCATTATTTTTTATAATATATATTATGAAGAAAATAGAGTAGGTATATTGACTATGGTCTTTCAAAATACAAAACCCACCTTACCCCCTCACTCACACACAATCACATTCTCTCCCTAACATTTCCCAGGGATCAGTGCCCCTCCACTGTATAAATCACCTGTTAAAGTGCCGCTGCTATTAATGAACAAAACACTTCTGACATCTGGATAAGATACGGCATTAGGCATAGATGATCTTGGAGAAAGAAAAGATCCAGTGGCATTGGGATACATAAAGGACTATTCGATGACTTCAGAATTAAGAAGAGATATTCAGTAGAAGAATGACTAATTCACAAAAGCCATAGCATAAAATATGAAAAATGATTACCAAGGTGATGAATTTGAAATAAGCGTCCTGGGAAAAAATGTTTCTGAATCATCTGCAGAGCTGCTATTAAGTAGTGTTAGCTTGGTTAAAGAAAACACAGAAAACCTGGTAGATAAATATTCTTATTTAAAAACATGATGAAAGTACAGTAACTAGTTTGATTTAAAAAATTGTCAGCACTTGTCTCGTAAAACAAAATGATCCAAATTAATACATATCAACATTGCCTTTCTGGTTATACAAAAAAGAAAAACAAATATAAATGATATCTGCATGAGGAAAGGAAGAAAATTGATGTTTTAAAAGTGAATTCGGATTTATAGATTACAATAACAGACAAGAAAATATATTCATTATAAGTTTGTTGGTGTCTCAGCCCTCTGGTCCTTCAAAATACAAAGGATACACTTACTTCCTTATTACCTACCCTTCGTTTACTGAAAAAGGCTTATCAGTATGCAGTCATGGTATTCCGAGTCACTTCCATCACCATTGAAACAAAATGTTTATTTTGTATCATTTTAACATAAAAAGTCTATTGTAGGAAAAAATATTTCCATGTGTAAGGAAAAGGTCCTTAGTAATTTTTATTTGGGAATAAGTTTTCAATACACCCTTTAGAAATGCAACAAAAGCCTTTTCAGATTCCATCTTTATAAATAGCAATCCTTAAGAGTATCTAATTATGTAATATTTATGTTGTAGTCTAAGAGGAATGATGTAAGTTGGCTCAGTAATCTTTAAAATTCAATTTTTAACAACTTGATAGCATTGTGCTTAGCTATCCTTCATTCTTCCTCACTTCTAGAATGCCTTCTCTAATTCCTAACCGCAGTTGACTTCTATTCACTCATCACACTCAATTTCCATCAGAAAAAAGGCAAGCAAGCGTCTGTGCATGACACTTCACTTTATCTCCTACGAAGTAAAAATTGTTTTCATGCAGCGAATGACCAAAGAAAGGCACATTTATCCCAAGTTTTGCATAATGAAAATGTGATCATCATTAGAAAATGTCACTACAACAGAACAAATGACTGTCCTGGAAATACATTAAAGTAGATTTTCATCTGTATACCATTTAGAGAAATATTTAAGTCTCACTGTTTTTTTTTTTTAACCACTAAATTAGGAGAATGGAGCTTTTATTTCAGCCTCACAATTTACAATACTTAACAGTTTGTCTTCATCTTGAAGAACAACAACCAAAAAAAAACTTTCTTTCTTGAAATAAGAATTAGTCTAAGAAAAAATAGTCTTAATTTTGAGAAAACTATTGGAGGACTCGAGAACAGAAAACAGACTTCTCAAGCAGCCCTTAGGGAAGAACACAGTCTGATGGTATTTTGTGTCTTTAGCTTCCTGCTAAATGTCAACCAGGACCAGACTTCTTCAATATCAGATATTTGCAAAACCGGATTCCCCATCCTCAATTCCAGGGAAAGATGTGAAAGGCAGAGAACTATCTACCTCAGAAATACTCTGAAGAACTAGTACAGTCCATATGATGAACATTCAACTCAAAGGGTGGAGCAGCAGCAGAAGATATGATGTCTCACCTGCTCAAATGGGAGCAAAATATATTCTATAGAAATAATGCTGAAGCCAGGACAAATAAGATGAAAACATGTAAAGGCTACAAGCTCAACCTGGAGAAGATGGAATGTCTTATGCAAATCTAATTTAACATGTTGCTCAGTTGTGAGCCTCCCATCTGATACAATGGTTCACAGATGGGCTCCAGAGAAAATATCATCAAGCTTTTTGATGGATGACAGCCATCACCATGACACATTCGAGAGATTGAGGATGTAAACTAGGACAAAGGCAGGGTGTCACCAAACTTTAATTGCATATGCACATATTGTCAAGACAAAAAGCAAGATAACTTAAAGTTCCTGATATTTTTAATCCCAACCTCATAGCTCATTCTTCTGTAATAATGAGGCATCTAAAGTTCTTCTAGTATAACAATTAAGTCTGTTCTTCCTGACTGACTACCAGAGCATTTGAGTTTTAGTTTTTTGGATCTCTTTCTTCTTTCCAACTTCTTTTCAACCTCTGAAACATTATTTATTAATGATTTAGCTACAGATTTTTTTCCCACT
The DNA here is from genome assembly GCF_009761245.1 of Sapajus apella. Classification (NCBI taxonomy): domain Eukaryota; kingdom Metazoa; phylum Chordata; class Mammalia; order Primates; family Cebidae; genus Sapajus; species Sapajus apella. The sequence goes on from NW_022436946.1 coordinate 57,749,797, forward strand.
ACTGCCAATTAGTATTGGGAAACTAGAGAATTACAAAATATATATCCATAAAGCCCCAGAGGTTAATCACTCATAATATATACATAAGGAAAGAGTTAGGTAAGTGCCAAACAGTAATTCCTCAGCAGCTGGAATGAGTTTTAATTGAGGTAGTTGAATAATTAAATATTAACAGACAGAAGGAGTAAATTGGCAAGCCTATGAGAAGAGTCAAAACAGCACATGGCTAGGCAATTAGAGACCCTTTCATAGGCAGGAAAGAAGAGGGAAAATCTCATGGAAAGGACTTTACCCAAAGGAGACTAAGAGAGAGAAGAAGACATGTCAGGTAATAAGAATTGTCTTTTGATGGTCTCTAATTTTCCTGGCAATGAAATATTTCTTTTAGATAAAGAGTATTATGAGGGCCATTGTTCCTAAATTTTATTCTGTAGCAAAGGAGAAAGAAAAACATTTCACTAGAATTTTCTCTCTATCTGTATTAATATATTCCTATTCCTTATAGACTATAAACCTTGATGGTCAAGATAATGTTTCCTTTTGGTTGGTCTGTTTTAGTTCAAGTTGTTTTACTTTATTAACATTCTTTTATTTCAGATTTAGCTCAATTGCAGGAGCTAAATTTGAAACAGCAGCAGAAAAAAAACACATATTTTCCTCCATAATGAAAGTGGTTCAATTCATAATTGTGATGGACCTCTTAAGGCTAGACAAAGTTTGATGAGACTGTTTAAGTGTAACATTTCAAAGAATAATACCAGCATATTCACTAATGTGCTGAAGCAGTCACCTGTTATAGTCTTTTTACTACTAACGTATAACCAGGCTGGGCACGGTGGCTCATATATGTAATCCTAGCACTTTGGGAGGGCAAGGCAGGAAGATTGCTTAAGCCCAAGAGTTTGAGACAAGCCTGGGCAACATAAGGAGCCCCATCTCTACAAAAAAAAAAAAAAAATTAGCCAACCATGGTGGTGCAAGCCTGTGGGCCCAGCTACTCAGGAAGTTGAGGCAAGAGGATTGCTTGAGCTGTGATCATGCCACTGCACCCTAGCCTGGGTGACAGAACAAGACCGGCCTCAAAAAATTAAAAAAAAAAATAAATTAAAAAGTATAACCAAAACAGGCTACCTAAGTACAGGGTAATTATTGTTGTTGTCAGCCATTAACTCCTTCTCAGTCCTAACTTAATTCCCAAAAGCACTCTCTCTCTCTCTCTCTCTCTTGCTCTTTCCCCCTCACTCTCTCTCTCTCTGTCTTCATCTCTCTCTCTTTCACACACACACACACACACACACACACACACACACACACACACACACGGCATTTCTACCTTCTGAACTCCAGCCAAAATGCTAATATATTGGCTAATCAGTAAAGGTAGAACCAACTTAATTATTTCAGTAGACCAATCAGTCTCAGAAATAATAAATATACCTAGAAATGAAAGCAAAACCCCAATGTGTATTTTTCTATGGTTCTATAATATGAAGGATAATTTATAGTACTTCTCAGGAAACCAGTAATCACAAATTTATCCGTATTTCTTCCTTCATGTTGGTCCAAGAATATGTAGAAAATTGATAATCTTTACTGCAAAGGGTTTGGGAAACAGTCCATTAGGATCACTGAATGGAGAAATAAAATCTAGAGTTCTCATTTACCCTGAGAAGCATCTGAAATAATGAGAAGGGCCTACATACAAGCAAAGAATATGTTGGGATGCTTAGCAGAAAATGTGGGAAATAGAATTTTTAAAAAGAGACAATTTACAAACTGCAAATAACCTAAAAAGAAGGGAATATACCTATGAAAACTATAATATTAGTTAAAATTGCATTCATAAGAAACAAACTTCAAAGAGAATGAGTCAATTCTTCATATTTGTTCAGTTCTCTGTTTTGGAAATTAATGTGGATAATTTGCAGGCAAAATACTTACCCTAGAAGGAGATTTTGCATGTTTGTTTTGTTGTTTTTTGTTGTTTTCAGTAGTTAAATAGTGGCATGATAGTTGCTATTGGGGGAACTAAACAACGCTATAAACCTGATCTAGTGTCCAAGATTTTTGTGCCTCCCATAGAGATTTAAAGAATTCCAAAAGAATGCACGAATCTAGAGAAATCCAAAACAAAACATGAGTCCTTTGTGATTAGCCTTTCCTTTATGATTCATGAGGAAGAAAATAAATAAAAGGAAATTTATAACAGATACACAATTATTCTTTTATAGTCGAACAGCATTTAGCAATACCAACATTTGCTAAATTGCTAAACCAACACTCAACATTTATTGAACACTTTCTATATACCAGACACTGTTAAACTCTTTACATGGGCAATAATTTGAATCTTTAAGATAACCCAAGCAAGACATATTGGTCAGGGTCTATTCAGGAGACAGAAATTACATTGCTCATTGTAACAGAAAGAATTTAGTAAGAAGATTTGCTAACTAGGAATTGAAGAACTGACAAAACAGAACAGAAGGTGGTGACAACAGAAAGAAGCTACCCCTCCTAAATCTAGGGAAACTAGACTTTCAACTAGGGATGAAAGTGTTTGCAATAATTAAAATTAAAGCCTTACAGGAGGGACCTTGTGGAGTTAAAATTAAGCCTTATGAGGATACAACACTGTTTGGCTAGTGATAGTATTTCTGATGATTCTCCATGAAGCTGTTCCTGCCTATCTTGGAAAAATTTAAATATATATACATATACATTGTACTTCCAGTTTCTCAGTCTCTCTCCAGTCTCCACTACTAATAGATCCTAGCCAGAAGGCAGACAGCAAAGAGACACATCCCAGTCCAAACATCCCAAAGCAGGGTGTAGGAAGGATGGTTTAAAGCCAAGAGACAATAGCTAAATCACAGGCATCGTAGGTGCAATTAGTGCAATTAAATATCTATATTTGACAGATAAGGAAACTGAGGTCACAGGGAGTAAACTGTCTTGCACAAGGTTTCATAGAATGTAAGACTGGAAAGCTAGGATTCAAACACAGGCAGTCTGACTTTAGAATACCTTCTCTTACCTTTGGAGCTATTTTCATTGTTACCATCTTTTGGAAAGGGGATACAGCATGTTGCAGTAAAAATCAGAGTCTACAGAGCCAGTTTCCAGCACAAGTTCAGCCACAAAACGTGAATTTCAGTAGGTCATTTCACTTTTTGGACGTCAGTAATACACATCACTGAAACACAATGATTAAATTAGATAAATACTTAAGATATTTAAGTATTTTAAACCTTTTAGTTTAATACTCACTCAAACTAAAATAAGAACCATGAAAAAAATGTCGTCCCTGAAGGGTCTACAAATAATTTGTGATATGGGTTGTAGTAACTTTACACTATTACACAGTACAACCATGTTTGGAAATAATTTTCTGCAGTTAATCTTTTTCACTTGTCCATGGTAGTCAGATTCTTTGTCTGTTGAGTTCAGGAGCACTTAGAACGTTTAGCCATAAGATATACAAGCAGTGGTTGGAAGCTTTGTATTTTCAAACAAATATATTAAATGCCTATCATGTGCCATATTGCTAAAGACAAAAAGACAGGATTCCTTCCTTCAGTTGCCTTACAATCTGGTAAGTCTAAAGTAGCAAACCAATGAACAAATGATTATGATACATGTGATATAAAGAGGAAGCTGTGGACCACTGAGACATCTGCCAGTTATTTGCCAGGCCAAGGTTGAGGGTAGGATGGCTTTGTGTCAGAAAAGCCTTTTTAAAGCAGTGACTTCTGAGTTGCATTAAAAAAAAGAAGCAAAAGAAATGAGTCAAGCAAAGATACCTGGAGCAGAATATGATCAGAGTTGGACAGCAGCAGCATAAGGGTGTTCAAAGCAGATTTAACTTTACTGTATCACTTATATTATTATTATTAGAAAAGACATCTAGGAAAAGAGAACATAGCATGCTTGGGACCTGCAAATGTCTCAATACTGCTAGAATAAAATGTCAGCCTGGGAAATGTCGGGGGGCGGGCATCAATAGGAGGAGGTAGATAACTAGGTGGCAGTCAGGTTACAAAAGGTTTACATGTTAAACTGAAGAGTTTAAACTTTCTTCCCTGCAGTGGACATACACCATGGATAACTAGTCAGCAACAAAAAGGGACAAACCACTGAAACATGCTACAATATGAATTAACCTCAAAAAATTATGCTAAGTGAATGAGGACAAAGAATATTCTATGATTCTATTTATATGAAATTTCAAAAAAAGACATCTGTAGACAGAAAGCAGATCAATGCTTGCCTGGGGTTAGGGTTCAGAGTGAGACTAACTGCAAATAGCACTAGAGATGGAAGGTAGACTACTGGCTCCGGTTCTAAGGTCAGACAAATTAGGATGCACAGCATAAAACAAAAGGGTGGGTGGAATCGAGCCGGCCAGTAGCTGGCACTTCTTTATGCAAACCCAGTCTGACTCCCTCAGTGCCTCCAGACCTCAGGCAGGGTCCTGCAGGGCAGCATGGTAGAGGACACTGTTTTCAAAGCCAGCTTTATACTCTCTGGTGCTTCTGAACATCAGCCAGCTTTGAGAAACACCTACATATAAGGAAGAACATATTCTTTGGATTCAATTAACCAGTGTTCAGTTTCCAGCGTGGCCATTTTCTTGTTGCTTTCAGAAAGTTACTTAACCTCTCTGAGCCACAGTTTATTAAGTGGTAGTAATTATCCTACCCAACTCAGAAAGTTGTGAGTAAATGGTAACATAGGCAACTATCTAGTATATTTTCTATTTTAGGTTGTACATTGTCCTTATGTTGGCAATATTATCTTAGCCTCTCAAGCCTCAGATTTCTCATCAGTAAAAGGGTCCCAGTGTTACAGAAGTTGCTTTCCAGCTCTAACGGTGTATATCACTGTCAGACCATCAGCAAAATAGTAGGCTTCCCAGAATGTTTTATTTGTGTGAAGCTCTCGCCGAAGTGATTGCCCAAAGAGGCTCAATAGAATGGCTCATTCATTCCTAAACCTATTTAGAGCCTATGTTCAGGTTACGCTGTGTTTGCAGTACGGAAGTAGATCCAGCCTAGAAACAAGAGTCCAAGAGTGGAATGCATCAGCATAAATACTCCAGATATTCAGAAGCTAGAACAGGGTACTCCTGCAACTTGAGCAGCTCATGTGTGATGCTTTGGACAACATGCACAGGCGTCAGGGTCAAGTACACACATACATTACTGAAATCTGTTCAAGTGAGGGTTATATCTTCTTCAAATAACCCTATTTAATTATTGTCTGACTTTCCCAGCTGTTCTTGCCTTTGTTAACTAGCTCCATTAACACAAGTCACTTTGCAGCCTACATCAGGAAGGTGGAAGGGGAAGAGTTTGAATAGACCTGATTAATTCTTTACTTAATCATGCACTATCTTTCCAACTGACCTTTTCCTATTCTCATTATTGCAATTCCTTTTAAGAAGGAACATGCTCTATGGAACAATTAGCATTCTTCTTTATCTTTATATATTTAAGTGACTCCTTTAGAAATACTCTTTAAGAAAAATGTTCCTCCTCATCCTTTGGTATACCGAAGATGAGAAAATGGATTAAGTTTCAGAACACAGAACAGTCTCAGCACAAATTACAGCTGCTCAATCTATATTCTGTTCCCTGACATTCACACAGAGCTTCTGCAACATATCTTGAGTCTTTAAGGGGATGTCACGCCAGTTCTGAGGCAACCATTATTCTCCGATGAAAAGCTCCTGTGACCTCCACCTCAGCATGAGAAACATCTATTTCTCACTTTATCCTTCAAAAGAATAAACTAGCTGTGGGACCTAGCAGGTAAGAAGTTAAAATGCATTCCGTTAAATAAATATTTTTGGGTATGGCGGAAATTGCCACTTTTCCTTTTGAACTGACCCATCTTATTGGAATGAGAACACATCCCAGGCACAGATTTGAAGCCCAGCCATTTAAATCCAGGAGAAAATTAAGAAATGTGGGAAGTGTGGCCTTGGAGGTGTAAGTCTAAAGCAAATCTGCATAAGTGCTGCATAATTGATAATGAACCACTTACTGGTCTTGCAAAAAGCGCTAATGAAATGGCTACTTTCTGCTGCATTGACTATTCAGCTATTGTTATGATGTGAGCAATTTAACTTTTAAACTTTACTCACCAATAGCACCTAATTATTTTTTGGAGTTGGTAGAAGCACCTTTGCAGTGCCAGGGGCTTGCCTATGCAAAATGATGAGGTTGCCACTTAGTCTCTGGGAGTTCCAGTAGCTGTTTTGTATGGCTGGCTTTGGGAAATTTTTTGTTTTTGCTTTTGTGGTTTGTTTTTAAATTACTCTCCATTCCTCTTCATGCACCCAGAGCTTCATGTTCCTTCTATTTTCATGAAAATCAACTTTCAACAAAAAAAAAAACTGATTTATTCAATTTTACTAAGATGCTTATAATTGGTAACAGCTTCAAAGTCTTATCCTTCAAGGGCATTTGTGTTTTAACAAGGTTCTGAATCTTAGGATACAGAAATACAGTAGTTGTTAAAGAGAGTAAATATCAGAAACACCTAATGAGCCATTTCAGTGCATACTTTCAGCCTCCTACTTCAAGGTGCTGATTTCAGAGGTTTGATGTGGAATCTTTGTGTGTGTGTGTGTGTGTGTGTGTATGCATGTTTGTGCATTGTGTATGCTTGCATGCATGTGTGCAGATAGTCACAGAGTTCCAAAAGTGATTCAGATGTAATCCCTCAGTGGTAAATCACAGGCTAAAGGAAAGGATATCTAATGGTAAACTTTCAATTATTAGTCAGTGGTTGAGGTAGCTTTGGTTGGGTAATTGATGGTGTCTTGACATCAAACTGATTATAGGGCCACCTCTTCTACCTGCATGTTAGACCAACTTGCTAGACAAAAGAATAGATGATAGATTGAAGATAGACAGACACACTCCCTGTTAGTGTTTCTCCAAGTGATTCATGGCACATGCATTAGAATCTTTTAGGGCATTTTTTTTAAATTGCAGGTCCAAGTGCATCAGCTGAGACTTTGATTTAGAATACTTGAAGGCAGAGTCAAAGAATCCAGGTTAGTAAGGTTCCCAGACACTTTTTAGGCAACCAATGTTAAACAACCTCTAAACAAGGTATTAATAGTTTTCTCAACACTTATTTTCTTATGATGATTAGAGAGAAAATATGACATTTATAGTGGCAAAAAGTAAATGAAAAGTAACTTGATATCATCCAAAGGTAACCTATTAACATTTTTTTGTATATTTCCTTCCAGTTTTCCTCTATTAAGTATATACAATTTTATATCTCTCATCATGTTGAAACTCTTTTTGAAGCCTTTCAAAAGTTGCAGAATTTCAGTGCTAAAAGCAGAAATTCTTGAAGAAACTGGGATGGTTGGTCACCCTAGTCGACATTTAAACTTTGAGTTTGTAAAATATCAGCAGGAATTAGCTGAGACATGAGTATATTAAGTAATACATCATAATAGTCATCATTATAGTTTTCTTCAGCATTTTCTCTATTAAAAGCCAGAAGGGATTTGGGTATAATTACTTGCATTTTATAAGATATAGAACTACACAGTGAGTTGAAATAATTGAATTAGGAGCATAGTATTACCAGTAGAGGAAGCAACACCATTTGCCTTATCTTCAAGCCTATCATGAATCTGCACTGCAGTAACAATGGCTTCTGAAAAGTCAGTCTTCCTTTTTGGCTGCATCTTTTGAGGTGTAACACTGGGAAGAACTTGCACGCTCACCTCTTCTCCCTGTGGCCTGTTGGCTTTTCAACACATTTAGAAGCTGGTTCTTCACTTCTCATCTATTCTTTATATTATTAAAAAATTATTAATGCCAGGCAATGAGGTAGAGATCTAACTTAAAAAGAATTAACAAGCAGGGGAATGGAATTCCCACAGAGACTCTATCTACTTCCTTTAATAAGCAGTGTCAAATGAAGAATGAGAAGGTTCATCAATTTGGAAAGGAGAGCTTTATTTCTCTTAAAAGGTTGCAGCCTGCAAGTAGCCTTGCTGACAGGTGGGGAAGCCTAACTCCAGATAGAAGCTGGAAACAGACATTTTGACTAGGGGAGCAAAGGGAACAGGAATGTATGCTAAATGGAATGGGTGAGTATGCATATTAATATATAGGAGGGGTCATTAATATTTATGAAAGGAGAAGCATGCCTAGATGCAATTGTGCTTCATCCTCTCCATGAAACCAAGGATGAGGTTTTCAGCCCTCTGACATCATGACTGAGGACACGAAGGCACTCAGTGCACATCCTCCACCTACTGGCCAGAACCGCTCCATGGTCAGTGGTCTCTCAGCCAAAAGGAATGCTGGTCACTTGTGCGGAAACTACAGAAACCAAGGGGCAGCCTCAGGTGGTTGGTTGATATCAGGAGTGGAATGAGTCTTTCAAAAGGCTTGGTTTCTGTTAGAGAAGAAAGCCTAATGGTACTTAGCAAGGAAGGGGTTATAGCAAGGCATGCCTGACCTCACATCTCATCATGGCTAGTAACTCAATTTTCATGGTTTCTCTGTGGTCCTCTCGGCCAAGACGATGGTTCGTTCAGTCAGCTGGGGGCCTTGGGATTTTCTTTTTCTTGACAGTGCAATGCTTTTGTTTCAAATAAGTGTAGTGGTCAAAAAGGGGTAAATGTTCACTTCCATTCTGACTAACATTCCAATACATTAAGGAAAACATCACTTTTAGAGTAAATAATACCCAGAATCTCAAAAACCAAATAACATTATACCAATCTTTACCCCTGCCTTTATCTTCATGTTTTGTGATTATTAAGATGAGAGGGTTGGGGTAGTGTATTTGATGTTACAGTGATATAAATTTGTAATTGTGGAGAGAATGAAGAGTAGGTACTCTATTCTAATTATCTTGAATTTCCTTAGAAGTGGATCTGTCTATAACTTCCTTGCATTTAATTCTTTGAAGAAAATGTGCACGTTTAGAAGATATTTAAATAGTATAGAATGAAATCCAGTTTAGATTATTGTCTTACTATATCTCATTCTTTACTAAGAAATGTGAAAGTTTGGCTTTGAAATTTAATTCATTTAGTTAAATATTAATTGCTCACTACCTACGTGGGTCTCGGGATAGAGCAATGAATAAAGACATCTCTCCCTCAAAGAGCTTACAGTCTGTTTGGGGGAGGTGTGTAAAATTAATAAATAATAATAAGCGCATTAAAGAAAAGTAAATCAGGGCAAAGGACTAGTACTTGAGGCATCGCAACAAGGAAAAGCTTCCCAAAGTGTGATACTTAAGCAAAGCTGAGTAATGTGAGGGCATAACTCATGAAAATATCTGCTCAAAACCAAGGGCACAGTAAGTGAGAAGGCCTCCAAGTGGGGGAAAAAACTGTAATTAGAGTGGAGAGAGTGTTAAAACCACTATGTCAGGGAACTATATCACTCAATTCATATTGTACAAAAAAAGCATTATTAGGCCCTTTGAAATTGGGGTACAGTGGGGCAAGTGAAATTTATACAAATACCCACATGCCCTTCTTTGCAGCTGAAGATACCATTGCTCATGGTAGGGTTAGTTATATGAACAAATCTGACTACAAATGCAGTCTGCACCAGGGTGTTTTGAGTTTCTTATACTTCTATTTCACTAATTTTCTCCCCCGCCTATTTGTGTACTGTTTGCAAAGTACAGTGCCCTGGATTGTACAATGTTATCAAAAACTAGATTGTATGGTTCTTCTACAGATGTGTGATGCTGCTCACAACAAAATGCTCCCACCATAATTACCACATGCAAGCCCAATTTTTTTTTTCAATTTTTATCATTCATTACTCTGTCAAGCCTTAGATTCTCTTGAATGCAATCTATTTTTGATAGAGCTCTGGAAAGTTGAAATCTCAGCTAAGATTGTTTAGGTCTAATATGTCGGAAAATACTTTCATTCTACCCTTACAAGTGAATAATCTTGCCACTTGTATATTTGTTATCTGTTGCTTTGTAACAATACCATAAAGTTATCAGCTTAAAACAACATAGTTTCTGTGGGTTATAAGTCTGCAATCAAGGCTGTACTCAAAATGTCTTCAAAGGTTTCAGTCTTCTCTGAGGCTCAACTGGGGAAGAATTGACTTCTGAGCTCACACCGTTTATTGGAAGTATTCAGTTCCTTACAGTTACAGGACTGAGGGCTTCAGTTTCTTCTGTCATTTTGCTTTTCATTTTTATGTATATGCATGGTTTCATACCCACCCTACCCTATTTGAGAAGCTCCTAGGATCTTCTTTTTGGCCCTGATATTTTAAAGTTCTGATATTTCTAGTTGTGGGTTTTGGTTTATTTATTTCTTATTCATTGTGGTGGGCATTTGGTAGGCTCTTTTAATCCAGAGCACATGTCATTCTTCTCTAGAGTATATTCATGTTTTCTTTATTTGATAATTTCCAAGAATATTTTACTGTTCTCTAATTGTCCTTCTTGTTTTGTGGATGAATTGTCTTTTCTCTGGATGAACAGTATTTTTAAAGTTTTTTTCTATACTATTTTATGGTTTTTTCTGTGCTCAATTCTTTTCTATTCATTTTGATCTCTACGTTTCATATTGGAGGGCTTCCTCAAATGTGATTCTTGGCTATCTGTTCATAATCACACATAACACACCAAAAATCTGACTGAAAATTCTGTGTTAATGGATAAAGCATGTTGCCTTTAGAATTTGGGATGGGGTCATTGGCAGGTTACTCCATTATACCTGGTGTCACTGAGTCCAGAAAATCAATGTGTGGGGATGAAGATCAGAGAGTGTAACTGCTTTGTGAACAACTTTCAGCCAATCCATCTGCCCTGAAGTAGCCCCATGCACTATTCAGACTACCTGGGTCTGCAAGTCCTCAGTTTTTTTTTGAAGTCTACAGAGATTTTTAGCCTGCTTCTTATTCTGACCATTCTACAGGCACTTACGTTTCAGCTTCTTCTAAAGTAGTTGTCACTTCTCCATTTATTTTTTATCTTCCAAAATTGTGTTTTCTCTCTTGTCTACTGTTTCTTCTCCATTTGTTTGCCCTTGTGGGCTGGTATCTTTCTTTGTTCATTTGTTTTCTTCCCTGTCCCTTTAGAAATGAGACAGAGATAAATGCATATGTTCATTTGCCATGTTTATGCATAAATCATCCCAGACAACTATCAAAATAATCTACTGACTCATGAGAGTAGTGAGATTCTCATTACTTGATAGATGCTGTCAGAGAAAGAGAATGCTTTTCAGGAAAGTAATATAAGGGAATTATTGTCTGACTTGAGAAATTGTAGTTAGAGAACTTCTACAGTCAATCTGAACCCTTACTATGATACTCTGTTTAAAAATTGTGTGATCTTGAGTGTACAATGTAATTCTCATATTTATGTTTTAAAACACTAATATATAAAGAATTTACTAAAAATCTGCCTCTGATACCTTATTTGTCACTGGGATCTGAATAATGCTGAGATTATTATAACATGCTATGGCTCTGAGTACTGAACAAATTATCATCGAATATGCTGAAATTTGAGACATATTTTGGCCATGTATTATAGGATTTACCATGCTGTCTATTTCTGCTCTAAGATTTCCGGGTGTTTTTTGTTTTTGTTTTATTTTTGAGGTGGAGTCTTGCTCTGTTGCCCAGGCTGGAGTGCAGTGGCATGATCTCAGCTCACTGCAAATGCCACCTCCCAGTTTCAACCAATTCTCTGCCTCAGCTTCCAGGGTAGCTGGGATTATTGGCACCTGCCACCACAACTGGCTAATTTTTGTATTTTTAGTAGAGACAGGGTTTTGCTATCTTAGCCAGGTTGGTCTTGAACTCCTGATCTGGTGATCCACCTGCCTCAGCCTCCCAAAGTACTGGGAATATAGGTGTGAGCCACTGCACCCAGCCTTAAGATATCTTACTTAAAGCACCATGGTCTACTGGTGCTTACTAGATAGATTATTTACTCCAGCATATCATAGACTAAACCTTATTATTAAGTAGTAGTGGTAGATGGTTGCTAGGAAATAATAACCTGAGTTTAATGTGTGCAGTTTAATATTTGAAAAAAAAAACACATAGTACAGTTGGTGAAGAAAACACAAATAATGGTCCTGAAATATATCCAAATCTTAATCGCCAGAAATGGAAATATATTATGTGATCTGACAAAAGATAATTAAAGTTTTAGTTGCAATTAAAGTTACTAGTCAGCTGACTTCAAAATAGGATTATCCTGGAAAACCTAAGTGGACCCAACGTAATTACAAGGGTCTTTAAACAGAAGAGGTAGAAGAGGCAGAACCAAAGAGATGGTATTGTGAGAAAGACTTGACTGACCACTGCTCGCTTTAAAGATGGAAGGCTAGCCATGAACCAAGGAATAAAGACAGCTCCTAGAAGCTAAAAACAGCAAGAAAATGAAATCCCCTCAGACCTCCAGATAGGAACACAGCCTGCTGATACTTTGATTTAGCCAAAGCAGACCCATTTCAGTATTCTGACCCCCAGAACCGTCAGGCAATAAATTTTTATTGTTTTAAACCACTAAGTTTGTGGCAATTTGGTACCTAACTAGAGAAAACTAATGGACCTGGTTAATGGGCAGGGTATTTCAATATAAATTACATGGGGATGCAAGGAAGGAGAACTGCTATTCTTTAACAATCACACAGAATTGTCAATTCTACTTTTTCCACTTCAGGGCTTTGCTGACTGTTTTGCTTCTCTGGGTCCCTCAGCATCTGTTGCTTTAGTGTTTGCTGATTACTTCTCTATATGTCTCATGTCTATGCTCACTAAGAAAGAGCATCCCATTGGGTTGATGAGACACCATCCCAGCTTAGGGCACACTAATTGGACAGAAATCTATAGGCAGACCCCTCATGGACCACTGGGCAATCTGTAGATGGCTTCCCCCAGGTCAGGTCAGTCCTTGTTCAATTAGCTAGGACTATTGTAGCAGAATCGCATGGTTAAAAGCATGATTAAAAACCTAAGTAAAAGGATAAAGAGTGATATTATTGGCCAGCATTTCTCATGCTGTCCCATATAAGTACTCAAACTTCCAGAAACTAGAACTTCATGCCACATGTCCACATTTAACTGCAAACAAAACCAGGAAATATAAATTTTCATTTTGCCCAGTATCAGAAGAAAACTGGTATTTTCTGAACTAGAAATTTTCTCTACACTGACTGGACAAGTTACTTTATTTCTTATAGCCCTAGCTTTGTCATTGGTAATAGTTCTTACTCCACAGGGTCACCATGACATTTATTATTATTTCAAGATGAATTTACTAATATCATTAGGACAGAGCCTGAATTTTGCATACAAAAACAATAGAATTTTAATGTCTGTATGTGCCCCTGCTCTGGCTATATAGTATGGATTCTGTTCTGGCTTTTACTACCCTGTCACTAATCAAATTAGAAGTCATCAAATTAGAAGTCATTTGTCAGCTCATTTCTATTTTTCAAAGAAGTGAACCATTCACTCCTTAGAGGTTCTATTCTCCAAGTTGTTTACAAAAATACTATAGAACAGTCCTAAAGGACTTCAAATGCACCTGTTAAAATAATATCATGTTTTTCTTTTACTGCTAGAAATAAGAATCTTGAATCAAGGCATGGAAAATTTCTGTTTTGCATAGATGCTCATTTAAATAAAATTTTGTAGTAGAATTCACAAAGTTTCTAGGTTCAAGGGGTCTGATTTGTCATTTCATCCTGTAATTTTTTAAGACTACCCCCATTTCTCTTTACAGTGTTTCTGCTGAGTTTAAGACTGAACACAATCACTTTCTAAGGGCACAGTTATTCTCAGACAAATCTGACTACAGGAATGTCGCCTTATGCTGAGCCCAAAAATCTGTAGCCTGGTTATGTCTATATTAGATCAAGTTGTACCCATTGTGACACATATATAAGTACTCTTCTAAATGCCATTCTCTCAAATATTTAAAGGCCATGGTAGTTTTTAATTACATCTCATATCTAGGTTAAACATCTCTAATTCCTTTCATATTTCCCAAATTAGAAGGCTTTGAACACTCTTTCAGCATCATGTTACCCTTTATGGACTTACTCCTATTTGACATAGTCTCTTAAAGTCCATTCCCCAGGACAGGTATAACAGATATAACCAACATGGAGTATTTCCTGTATTCCCTCTGAGTTAATGCTATGCTTTGGATCCTGCTGGGTGAGTCCACATTAACATTTTACTCAATCAGTCACATGAAGTAATGCTAGCAGATGCTCTATGACTCTGCTCTGTGATTTTATCTAGGAAAAGCTCAAAAGGTCAAACACTTAGAAAAAAGGAAGAAAATGCAATAAGTCTATAATTTGAGAATTGTGTTAATAATACTCTATCTCAAAGTAGTGTATTCCTGGCCAAAATATATATATGTGTGTATATATGTATGTATGTATATATATATATATATATATATATATAGAGAGAGAGAGAGAGAGAGAGAATATATCCACAACTGTATTAACAAATTTAGGAAATAATGGGTATTACATTTACTTATTGAAAATTCACAAGGTTTGTTGTATATTGAATGCATTGAGCAAACCTGTTTAACTCAATTAAAATTCATTTAACAATGAGAAACTTTATAAGCATTTAATACCAACTAATATCTCCAAAACAGTCTTTCATAGAAAACTGTGCATAGAGCTAGTGAACTCAATATTTTCACAAAATAGATAGAGATCTTCTGAAATTTCCACCTATGTATTTATCAACACTATTTATTATCATGCTATCCAAGCAGGTACGTGTCCACAGAACTCTAAAATTAGTTGAATCCAGACTTCCTTACTTATCAGGACCTCCTTACTTATAGCACAGCTCAGAAAGTGTACCGAGCTTTTATACACTTTATCTAGTATTTTCTTCCTTACTGATTCATAAAAGAAAATCAATATTTTCTGGTCTAAATTGCCTTTACATATTTATTTTAGATTATCATTGTCTGTTGTATTGTGTAGGTGTTCTAAATGAATGTATGGAAATAACGATTTTATAAATTCATTTTAAAAGCTGATTCTCTTAATATTTTCTGACAGAGGAAAACAAAACAGATAGTGATGGCAACTTTTGTTTTAAACAGGTAAACATGAATTCCGTTTAAATAAAACATGTCACAACAGAAAAAGACTAAATTCACAGACTCCTGATTCACATGTATACTGGATGGAAACTCACTTCCTACACTCGAGATTTGACAATCTCTTATATTCCCATCACATTTCTTTCACATGTTGAAATTATGTGTTTCCTTATCTCTTCAATCTGGAGAACCACAACCAATCCATGCACACAATATCCCTGTTTATTTATGATACTGAACAAGCTAAGATGAAAACACTGCCCCCTTTATGCTGTAAATGGCTGATCTTTGATCTTTACCCCTGAAGAAAGTCCTTCAGCAAATTCTTCTGAAGGCATTTTCATGACCTGCTGAGCTCCCATACCATTTCTATTTTAAAATGCTTTGCTAAACCCTTCATTTTTAATAAAATGTAACTGTTTCCACTTTGGACCACTGAAGGGCCAAGAGTTCTTCCCAGCTCTTCCTATTCTCACATCTGATTTCACATAAAAGTAAGACAAGTTAAATGTACGAGAGCAGTAAAAATCTATGGTACTCAGAGGAATAATGCCTCAGGCAAATTAAACTTAGAGGACAGTGCTGGACATATGGTGTTTGCTAATCAGAACTGTTTGGGTCAAGTAATCGGGTTGTGAATCTGATGGACAGAATCTACATTTGGTAAGGGAGGAGCCTCATTCCTTTAGCTTTTGCATCTCTGCCACCTAGTCTCTAGTCTTAAGCAGAACAGGTACTCGGTAAATGTTTGTGGAACTGAATTGCCTGTATCGTAAAAGTAATTACAGTGCTGAATGACAGAATCGTGCCAAGGATATGACTGAGGAATGTCAGGGATACCTTCAGTTGGAAACCACAAAAGACACTGGATTTTTAAAAAATAATAGTTACATCATCATACTAAAAATACATTTACCATTTATTCAACAGCATTTTAAAAGTCTTTTATAGAGATTTCTAAAAATGTTTTACACATAGTTTATATTTAATCCGCACAAGTACTCTGAAAGTTAAGTAGTATCATTTGCATTATCAAATGAAGATAGTGAAATTCAGGTAGCTGCCTTGCCCAGGGATACATTCCTAGGGTCATGGAGTAGCATTAAGCAGAGCTCATCCACCTCCCATGCCAAGAACCTTTCCACAGTCATGTGCTAATTCATTGCCTTCCTGTGGTATCACATGACATTTCACTTATCAGGAATTCAAGCTATTTCCAAAAGAGCAGCATTTTCCAATCTCCACGCTCCAAATCTCTCCACCTAACTGTACAAATAGATGAATTAAAAATAGTGGGCTAGCTGAATTACTGTCATAGAGACCTTCAGCCATTTTCTCACCAAGTGAGAAACAAAGTAGATGGATTGTCTTAGAAATTAGGAAGTATGCAGTTTCTTTTTATCTTTGTAGGATTTACCATGCTGTCTATTTCTGCTCTAATATTTCATACTTAAAGCAACATGGTCTACTTGTGCTTGCTAAATAGATTAACTATTAACCCCTGCATATCATATACTAAACCTTATCGTTAAGCATTAGTAGCAGATGGTTACCACTTTCTATCTTTGTGTAAATGCATATCCTTTGTCTTCCTCACTGTTTATGTATTAGTTAGGGATATAGAATTTCTTACTTCAGTCTGGTCATATTTATTAAAATACTGAGATGCTTTTCTTTCCTAAGTAAACTGTCTATTTTATTTTATATGCCAACTCCATAATCAGTTCCATTTAATGCCTCTATGATTCTGTAAGAGCAGCAACAAAAAGCAAGCTATTTATTTGTAAACATATATGTATTTTATTCTAAAAGTAATCACCATATTTACATATTCATTAAAATTGCCACTCTCCATGAAATGGGGACAGTAGCTAATGGCATAATTTTAACTTTGTGGATGACCGGTTTTGCATAAAGAAAATGAAATCATTAACATTGCATCTATAGAGCAAACCTAAGAAAGAAAAATAAAGCACAAGGATATTTCCTTTAAAGGTTTCAAGAAAACAAACTAATGAGTAATATCTAAAGTAAATGTCCCAAAAATGTAAATTAAAGCAAATATTCAAATTTTAATTCTTAAAAAATTCGAGGGACTCCATGTTTGGGTCCCCTTCCACGAACACTCCCTTCGTGGAAGCCATCTTTCTCTCTCCTGGATTTCCCCTCTGGAGTCCCCTTCTACACTCTCTCGTGGAAGGCTGTCTTCCCCTCCTAAACTCCATCTCCCTCTCTATTTCCTTCCACTCCATGTGGAAGCTGCTTTCCTCTCCTGGATTATTCTCTGACTCAGTGTGAGAGTTAGCTGTTTCTTTCTTTCTCCTTCTCCTGTTTCTCTCTAAATAAATAAATAAATCACTTTCTACAAACAAAAATTAGAGCTGGTTCTTAGGGAGAAAAAAGAAAATGAGCAAATCTCTAGACAATCTAATCAATAAAAGAAAAATACAAATAAACAAAAATGAAATTACTGAAGGACTACACTCTATAGAGAGAATTATAAATCATAAGAGTACACTATATGCAACAAAAGGTTAAAAGTTGGATTAAATTTAAATTTCTAGAAAAATAGATGTGACCAATAATTCAAAAAGTAGGAGAAACTTTGAAGAAACAAAAAAACTTAATTTAACCAAGACTAATTATACAAATTGACTTTACTGGTAATATCCTTCAAACTTTTAAATAATAGCTAATTTCATCTCCACATAACTTTTGCAAAGCGTATAAAAAGAATGAAAATCTACCAAGTGCATTTTATAAAGCCAGCGTAACTACTCAGCAACCAAAATCTAACAGAAATATTACAAAAAAGATATAGATCTATACTGTATATGCAAATAGATCTGAAATTTTTAAATAGATACCAACCATAACATTTAATCATATATTGCTGAAACATTGAGCCCTGGAAAAGACAAAAAAAAACAAGACTTTAAGTGAGGATCATTTAATCTCTATTCATATTAATCATCTATTAATATAACATTTTCAATCAATCAGCCAAATAAGAAAAATTATGTAATCTCAATAGATAAGGAAAAAACAAAGGAAAACATGCAAAATTCATTCTAATCAATAAAAAACAGCCTCTTTAAAAACTCTGACTAGAAAAGTATCTCTTGATTATTTTTGATTAACCACAGGCTCATCATAAAAATTTAACAATGCAGATATCTATATATTAAAAAGTGAAGGCTCCTATAATGGTCTGGGATGCCAAGACCAGCTGATCCCTTGAACCCAGGAGTTTAAGACCAGCCTGGACAATGTAGTGAGAACCCCTGTCTATAGAAAAAATACACAAAAAATTAGCTGGGTATGGTGACATACTACTGTAGTTCCAGCTACTGGGGAGGCTGAAGAGAGAGGATCACTTGAGCCTGGGATGTTGAGGCTACAGTGAGCCATCATCACACCGCTATACTCCAGCCTGGGTGACTGAGCAAGACTGCCTCAAAAAAAAAATAATAATAAAATAAATGGAAATTCCATACCTGCCTCTCCCATTTGTCACTTTCCAAAAGATGAGCACTAACAACTGGTCTGAATCCTTCCAGAACCCTTAAACAAATAAATGTGCTAATGTGTAGTATATACACATATGTCTATAATATGATTCATTTGTATAAAAAAACATTTATATACACACAGTTTCAAACAGAGAGAGAAGCCATAATATCAAGTTACATACCAAATACATTACAAATCATGCCATGGCATAGAAACATACAAGGATGTATATGTGTTTGTATGCCATGGTAAGAATTGTAACATATTTGGTGTATAATTAAGTAACTCCATATTTAACTCTATGTTCGTATTAAAGATGGGTATATTTTTTTCTGTAACATTTTTGTTAGGTTTGGTTACTGAGGAGTTATGCTGGCTTTATGGAGATTTTCATTGTTTTTACATGTTCTGTAAAATTCATGTGGTAATAAAATTAGCTATTACTTAAAAGTTTGAGGGGACATTACCAGGAAAGTCAATTTGTATAATTAGTCTTTGCTAAATTAAATTTAACAAACATCCTTGT
Organism: Sapajus apella; assembly: GCF_009761245.1. Lineage (NCBI taxonomy): Eukaryota > Metazoa > Chordata > Mammalia > Primates > Cebidae > Sapajus > Sapajus apella. The sequence continues at coordinate 57,768,968 of NW_022436946.1, forward strand.
ATGTTTCTATGTCATAGCATTATTTGTAATGTTTTTGGTGTGTAATTAAATAACTCCATGTTTAACAAACTGGTGAATACAAGGGAATTGTTGATGTAAAGGTTAAACATAATTTATGTAATAAATGTTTAAAATAATAATCAAATTGTATTTCAAGAAGTTTGTGTCAATTTCTATTCTCACATGCAGTATATGAGAAGTTTGTTATCTCCTAAATTCCCCAATATTGGTTAGTCTCAGTTTGAGGAGGCAGGAAATCATGGTGTTTGTTTCGGCTATAGAGAGACTGCCTGGATTCAAATCCAGCCTTTACTACCTGGAAGCTATGAAACCTTGAGCAAGTTATTTGACTTATCTGTGCATCGATTCTTTATCTGTTCTGATGATTAAGAGATTACTCATAAAATGCCCTTTTCAATGTGATTTAAATTTAATTACTTTGTGGGAGAGATTCATATATATATAAATACACACATACATACATATGTATATATAGATACGTGTGTGTGTGTGTGTGTGTGTGTGTGTGTGTGTGTGTGTATAATGTCAACTCTTTGCCTACTATGCAAGCTCTGTGTTTTAATTTCTGTCTTTAATTTGCACTGTCTTCATGTTTTAGGGTATTTTCCTACTACCAATTTTAACATTTCTTAATAGTTAAAGCTCTGCTTTTCATACCTTGCTTCTAGATTGTATATCCTTCTTGATAAAAACAGCATATCCTAAATAACATGTAAACATAAATCTCTCATGTTTTATTTTAATTCTTTGATAATTTAGTTTGTTACTCTTAGGCCTTAAATCCATTTGGTATTTTATGTGTGTGATATGAGATTAAAATATCAATTTTATTTTATATTGATAATTATATATTTTATATTGATAATTATTTTAATACTGTTCATTTATTCAGTAGTCTCTATTTTCCTATTGATTTGGAAAGCTAACACTTATACAAACGCCCACACACATATATATTTCTAGACTCTCTTTTCAATAAGACTGATGCATTTGTCTTTCCTGTATGAGTGCTCCACTTTCAAAATTACTATAGTTTATACAGGTTGAATCTTCTTAGGGCAATAACCCCTTTTGAAGTGTATTAACTATGAATTAGACTCAATCACTTAGTCTGCCAGATGAACTTCAGAATCAGCTTATCAGTTTACATAAAAGTCCTCCTGGGATTTGTATTTGTAAGGCATTGATTTTATATATTAATTTATGGAGAATTGATTATCTTTGCAAGTTTGAGTCCTTTCAACTAGAAATTAGTATGTTGCTTCACTAATTAAAGCTTTTATTAAAGTTCACACCAAAGTTTTGTGATCTTCATATATATAATGCACATTTCTTCCTAAGTTTATTTCTAATTAATGGGATCTACTTTCCATTTTCTAATTAGTCACCATTGCAAAATAGGAAAACCATTAATTTGTTTATGCGGGTGAAACCAACTCATGTTACTATTGAATATCTCAAATCCACAAGTATTCACCTCAAGTCTGCATAGTTAATAGTGAAATCCTAGATGCATTCTTAGTAATATCTAAGAAAAAACTGCTGTTATCACCATTACTATTTGACCTTGTTCTGTAAATTTTGACCAAATAAATAAAACATAAAATGGAACCAAAAAAAAAGAAGCAAATTATGTGGTCTGGGGGGACCACTTCCTACAACTCAGTGGGTTGTTTCTGGTCTAGGGATCCAGGCCAGAGGTAATTGAGGGCTAAAAGAGAGCCAATTTTTTGTTCTGCTCAACACACTGAGTACCGTGAGGGGTGGGGCTACATAGGCGCTGAAGAAGGAGCACTTTGTTCAAATTTTCAAAAAGGCTCCAAGCCACCCACCCATATTGAGACATCTGCCTAGATAAAGCACGTTTAAATTCTATTTCTGTACAATGGTATTTCATAGGCTAACACAGTACTGAAAACGAGAAAGCATATTGTCCCTACTTTCATGTAATATAAGCATTCACCTAGAAAGTCTAAAATAATTAATAGAAGAAGTTTTATCATTAATAAAATAATTTTAAAAGTGATTGCCTAAAAGTTATATAGCTAATTAGATTTATAGAGAGAGACATAGATATTACAATCATAAAATATTTAAATATATAATTTTAAAAATGTCATTCACAATAGCAACCTAAGGCACAAAACTCTCAGGAATACGTTTGTTTAAGAACTGGAGAAAGGTAAGTAAATTAAATTTTATCAGGCTATTGTGAGATACAAAAGAAGATTTGAGTAAATAAAAATTAACAGCTTTATTTGTTTGTGTGTGTGTGTGTGTGTGTGTGTGTGTGTGTGTGTGTATTTTATTCCACTTTAGGTTCTGAGGTACATGTGCAGAACATGCAAGATGGTTGCATAGGTACATACATGGCAATGTGGTTTGCTGTCTCCATCCCCGTCACCTATAACTGGCATTTCTCCCCATGTTATCCCTCCCCAACTCCCTACCCCATGCTGTTCTTCCCCTAGTCCCCACCAACAGACCCCAGTGTGCGATGCTCCTCTCCCTGTGTCCATGTGTTCTCACTGTTCAAAATCTGCCTATGAGTGAAGACATGTGGTGTTTCGTTTTCTGTTCTTGTGTCAGTTTGCTGAGAATGATGGTTTCCAGATTCATTCATGTTCTTGTAAAGGACACCAACTCATTGTTTTTTGTGGCTGCATAATATTTCATGATGTATATGTGCCATATTTTCCTTGTCCAGTTTATCATCAATGGACATTTTGGTTGGTTCCAGGTCTTTGCTATTGTAAACAGTGCCACAATGAACATACGTGTGCTTTTATCTTTATAATAGAACAATTTAGAATCCTTTGGATATATAGCCAGTAATAGGATTCATGGGTCAAATGGAATTTCTATTTCTAGGTCCTTGAGGAATTGCCACACTGTCTTCCACAATGGTTGAACTAATTTACACTCCTATCAATGTGTAAAAGTGTTCCTATTTCTCTACATCCTCTCCAGCATCTGCTGTCTCCAGATTTTTTAATGATCACCATTCTAACTGGCGTGAGATGGTATCTCAAAGTGGTTTTGATTTGCATTTCTCTAATGACCAATGATAATTAGCATTTTTTCATATCTTTGTTGGCCTCATGAATGTCTTCTTTTGAAAAGTGTCTGTTCATATCCTTTGCCCACTTTTGAATGGGTTTGTTTTGAAAAGTGTTCATATCCTTCACCCACTTTTGAATGGGTTTGTTTGTTTGTTTTCTTGTAAATCTGTTTTAGTTCTTTGTAAATTTTGGATATTAGCCTAGCTTATTGAGAGTTTTTAGCATAAAGGGCTGCTGAATTTTGTCAAAGGCCTTCTCTGCATCTATTGAAATAATCATGTGGTTTTGGTCTTTGGTTCTGTTTATGTGGTGAATCACGTTTATAGACTTGCATATGCTGAACCAGCCTTGCATCCCTGGGATGAAGCACACTTGGTCATCATGGATAAGTTTTCCACTGTACTGTTGAAATCAGTTTGCCAGTGTTTTATTGAAGAGGTTGGCATCTTTGTTCATCAGGGATACTGGCCTGAAGTTTTCTTTTCTTGTTGAGTCTCTGCCAGGTTTTGTTATCAGGATGATGTTGGTCTCATAAAATGATGTGGGAAGGATTCCCTCTTTTTGAATTGTTTGGAATAGTTTCAGAAGGAATGGTATCAGCTCCTCTTTGTATGTCTGGTAGAATTCATCTGTGAACTCATCTGAACTTGGGCTTTTCATGGTTGGTAGGCTATTAATTGCTGCCTCAACTTCAGCCCTTGTTATTGGTCTATTCAGGGTTTCGAATTCTTCCCAGTTTAGGCTTGGGAGGGTGCAAGTGTCCAGGAATTTATCCATTTTCTTCCAGGTTTACTGGTTTATGTGCACAACATTGTTTGTAGTAATCTCTGATGGTAGTTTGAATTTCTGTGGAATCTGTGGTGATATCCCCTTTATTGTTTTTTATTGCATCTATTTGACTCTTCTCTTTTTTTTATTAATCTGACTAGTGGTCTGTCAATTTTCTTGATCTCTCCAAAAAACCAGCTCCTGGATTTATTAATTTTTTGAAGTTTTTTTTGTGTCTCTATCCCCTCAGTTCTGCTCTGATCTTAGTTATTTCTTGTCTTCTGCTAGCTTTTGAGTTTTTTTTTTTTTATCTTGCTCCTCTAGTTCTTTCAATTTTGATGATAGGGTGTCAATTTTACATCTTTCCTTGCTTCTCATGTGGGCATTTATTGCTATAAATTTCCCTCTCGGCTGCTTTAAATATGTCCCAGAAATTCTGGTACATTGTGTCTTCATTCTCATTGGTTTCAAAGAACACCTTTATTCCTGCCTTCATTTCATTGTTTATCCAGTCAACATTGAAGTGCCAATTGTTCAGTTTCCATGAAGTTGTGTGGTTCTGGGTTAGTTTCTGAATCCTGAGCTTGAATTTGATTGCACTGTGGTCTGAGAGACTGTTTGTTATGATTTCTGTTCTTTTGCATTTGCTGAGGAGTGATTTACTTCCAATTATGTGGTCAATTTTAGAGTAGGTGTGATGTGGTGCTGAGAAGAACGTATATTCTGTGGATTTGGGGTGGAGAGTTCTGTAAATGTCTATTAGGTTTGCTCGGTCCAGATCTGAGTTCAAGTCCTAGATATCCTTGTTAATTTTCTGTCTGTTGATCTGTCTAATATTGACAGTGGAGTCTTAAAGTCTTCCACTATTATTGTGTAGGAGTCTAAGTCTCTTTGTAAGTTGTTACAAACTTGCTTTATGTATCTGGGTGCTCCTGTATTGGGTACGTATATATTTAGGGTTGTTAGCTCTTCTTGTTGCATTGATCCTTTTACCATTATGTAATGCCCTTCTTTGTCTTGTTGGTTTAAAGTCTATTTTATCAGAGAATAGGATTGCAACTCCTGCTTTTTTTTTGTTCTCCATTTGCTTGGTAAATCTTCTTCCATCCCTTTATTTTGAGTATATGTATACTTGCACATGAGATGGGTTTCCTGGATATAGCACACCAATGGGTTTTGACTTTTTATCCAATTTGCCAGTCTGTGTCTTTTGATTGGGGCATTTAGCCCACTTACATTTAAGTTTAATATTGTTATGTGTGAATTTGATCCTGCTGTTTTGATGCTAGCTGGCTGTTTTGCCCATTAGTTGACACATTTTCTTCATTGTGTCAATGGTCTTTACCATCTGGTACGTTTTTGGAGTGACTAGTACTGGTTGTTTCTTTTCTTGTTTGGTGCTTCTTCCAGGAGATCTTGTAAGGCAGGCCTGGTGGTGATGTAATCTCTGAGCAATTGCTTTTTTGTAAAGGATTTTATTTCTCTTTCGCTTATGAAGCTTAGTTTGTCTGGATGTGAAATTTTAGGTTAAAAATTCTTTTCTTTAAGGATGTTGAATATTGGCCCCCACTCTCTTCTGGCTTGTAGGGTTTCTACTGAGAAATCTGCTGTGAGGCTGATGGGCTTTCCCTTGTGGGTAACGTGACCTTTGTCTCTGGCTGTCCTTAGCATTTTCCCCTTCATTTCAACCCTGGTGAATCTGACGATTATGTGCTTTGGGGTTGCTCTTCTTGAGGAATATCTTTGTGGTGCTCTCTGTATTTCCCAGACTTGAATATTGGCCTGCCTTGCTAGGTTGGGGAAGTTCTCCTGGATAATATCCTGAAGAGTGTTTTCCATCTTGGATTCATTCTTTCCATCACATTCAGGTACACCTAACAAATGTAGAGTAGGTCTTTTCACATAATCCCATATTTCTTGGAGGCTTTGTTCATTTCTTTTTACTCTTTCTTCTCTAATCTTGCCTTCTCATTTTATTTCATTGAGTTAATCTTCAATCTCTGATATCCTTTCTGCTGCTTGGTCAATTTGGCTATTGAAACTTGTGTATGCTTCATGAAGCTCTCATGTTGTGCTTTTCAGCTCCATCAATTCATTTATATTCTTCTCTAAGCTGTTTATTCTCATTAGCATTTCATCAAATCTTTTTACAAGGTTCTTAGTTTCTTTGCATTGGGTTAGAACATGTTCTTTCAGCTCAGAGAAGTTTGTTATTACCCACTTTGTGAAGCCTGTTTCTGTCAATTCATCAGGCTCATTCTCCATCCAGCCTTGTTCCCGTGCTGGCAGGGAGTTGTTATTCCTTGGAGGAGGAGAGGCATTCTTGTTTTGGGTGTTTTTACCCTTTTTGCACTGGTTTCTTCTCATCTTTGTGGATTTTTCTATCTGTGGTCTTTGTAGTCGGTGACTTTCAGATGGGATCTCTGAGTCAATGTCCTTTTTGTTGATGATTAAGTTATCTCTTTCTGTTTTTTAGTTTTTCTTCTAACAGTCAGGACCCTCTGCTGTAGGACTACTGGAGGTCCCCTCCAGATCTTGCTTGCCTGGGGATCACCTGCAATGGCTGCAGAACAGTAAGGGTTGCTGCCAGTTTCTTCTTCTGATATCTTTGTCCCAGAAGGATACCTGCCAGATGTCAGCCTGAGCTCTCCATTATGAGGTGTCTCTTTGGATATATGGGGGTCAGAAAACTGCTCGAGGAGACAGTCTGTCCCTTGTAGGAGCTCAAGTGCTGAGCTGCGAACTCTGTTGTTCCATTCAGAGCTGTATATTTAAGTCTGCTGCAGCGGAACTCAAAACCACCTTTTTTTCCAAAGTGCTCTGTCCTTGGAAGGTGGGGCTTTATTTATAAGTTCCTGTCATGCTGCTTACTTTTTTCAGAGATGCCTTGTCCAGGAAGGAGATATCCTAGTCACAGTCTGCCAGCAGAGGTGATGCTGAGCCACCATGGGCTCTGCTCAGGTGCTGTGTGAACTTCCTTGTGGTTAGAACTGCCTCAGTAATGGCAGTATGCCTCTGTATAATGGACTGCCTCAGTAATGGCAGACGCCCTTCCCCCCACAGAGCTGGACCATCCTAGGTCTAGATTTGTGTAAGATTTTGTGTGGAGACTCATTGTGCCAGCTGAAACAGCCATGCTGGATATTCATGGCACTTTTCTGCCTGGGAATCTCTGTTCTGTGAGCAGTGAAAGCTTGTTTGGAAATGCGGTGATCACTCACCCTCTGCATTGTCTCTGGGAACTGCACTCCAGAGTTGTTCCTATTCAGCCATCTTCCAGCTTTCCTTTATATCTGAAAAAAAAAAAAAAAAGAAAGAAACATTAACGAGAAAAATGGATTCCCATTCACAAAAGCAAAAGTAAACACATAGGGCATTTTTGAAAGGCCAGGGGGAAACACCGTTTTGCAGACAGCACTCTATCCCTCTTTGCTCTTCTATCCTGGAATCTTCCAACTTGCATTCTTATAAAGGGGAGCTGGAGAGAGACCTGTAGTTTCAGGTTAAGAAGGGCCTTATTAGGAAAAAAATGTCATTCAAGTTAATGGTCTCTGAACTGGCTCCTTGAATTCAATCTGAGCTCTTACATTTAGAGAAATGAGAATGAAAACTATTTTTCATGACAAACTTAGTGGTCTTGAGTGGTGAATGATGCATCAGAAGTCAACCTCTTTGAGTCTCTGGGCACAAGCACAACTGCCTATGGGTCGTGGAGGCCACATGCAGAGCACAGAGGTGGTGACGGGGCACTTCTTAATGTCTTTGCATGAATGCCCACTTGGCACCAGCCATCTGTGGAGTGCAAATGCTGAGAGGATGTGGAGAATGGCACCCTTAGCAAGGGCATTGGTCTCGCTGTAATAAGTAGAAAGGCGGCAGAAGGAGACTTTGTGGCAAGGCTGCACAGACTTGGGAACATGACCAGAGGGAGCCGAAACAAGAAAGGAAGAACACAGATTGGCTTCTTGACCTCAGCAGCATTGACATTTTGAGTTGCATAACTCTTTGATGGTGGAAGTGATGGAGAGTGTCCTGTGCAATGTCAGAAATTTAACAACATCCCTGACCTCTACCCACTAGATGCCAGCAGCACGCCTACCCCAGTAGTGGTGGCCAAAAATGTCTCCAGAAATTTCCAAGTGTCCTGGGGTAGGTGAGGATTGGAAGGTGGGCCAAACAACCCCAGCTAAGAACCACTGATGCAGATTGACTGAAACTGAGAGATGGGGACATGCATCCCTCTGGGGATTCTCAAAATAAATGAGGGAGGGTTTTGGTAAATACTAATTTTGATCTATACACATTTATGCATAGATCCATAGTGTATGTGCCTTTTCAAAATGTTAATGAAATTGTTTAGTAAGTTAGGAGAAATTAATAGTTTTTATTATACATTTCTTTATATTTTTAGGTATTTATTCATTTTTTCAGTTTTTAAAAATAAGAATACACTCCATATAGACATTCATTTTTTTTTTTTCTGAGTGTCTCCCATGTGCCAGGTAGGCTAATGAGGGCAGAGAATTGGGACTGGGAATTCCAGATGAGGGATACGGCAGTGAAGTGGTAGACAAACCATAAACAATAAGCATAATAAATAATTAATTAGATACTTTAGAAAGTGGTGCCATTGGAAAAAAAGAGTAGACTGCTGATGTTCTTAAAAATACAAAGAATGCAGTTTATGTGGAAGCATTTAGTCTTTCTTCTGACCAGTCTGTCATCTCTCCTGCATTCTTGAGTGCCACTGACCTTTCATACAAAATGAACTTTATGTGGATTAAGGCAGTCGTGCTTCTTGTGGAGCGCCCAAAGGCCTCAGGAGTGGAATGGAGCCTCTCAGTCTATAATAATCAGCTTCAAACAGCTTTATCAATGGCCCTTCTAGACCTTAGAATAGACACTGACATCTATTATCCAAAACGCTTATAGTTCTCATGGCCATTTTATTACCTAAAGCACAGATCTGCTTGAAACTCCTGCCACGATAGCTGGAGCAAAGCTGCATAATGCCCTTCAGGAAGGCTGGAGTGCAGTTTCTGATCCTGGCTGGAACGGTTAACAATCCTGTGAGTTGTGGATGCCAGCTGGTTGCAACTTAACTTGCTGTGAACAGGGGTTATTAAATGACTCATTTAAACCTAAGCCAAATACCAAATAAATGGATAATGTATTCAAATGGTCTGGAGGAGAGGAGTGGATGATATGTTTGTTTCTGTCTCAGTGATTAGGTAGATCAATTCTTAGGTAAATACAGCAGCAATCCTGTGTGCAGGCTTCAGGAACACAACACACCTTGTGAGCACTGAGTAGAAGAGAAGGAGCCATAATAATTCATGCAACCAAAGCCTTTCACATGGAGCTAGATAAGACAGCAGCAAAATACATAGGCTTGAGGGAGTTTTGCTTAAACAATTATTTCATGATCACACCTTTACTGAGAACTGACAAAAAGTCATCTTCATGGTTTGCCTGAAGACCATTTGACTGAAAATATTTTGAAACATGTTGTGTCGTGCCAAATGAAAAACTAAACCAAAATAAAACTGAGTCTTAACTTCATTGTTGCCCTTGCTGAAACCTTTTTTTTTTTTTAAGTGGTTTCAAGTATGTTTGCAAACCTTAGAGAGACCAAGTCCAGCCTGTCAGTCTTTGAAAGTTTTGCAGTGGAGAGCAAGGTTCTCATAAGCATGAAGATGTCTTGTTTCTAGTAAACTCTATTTTGAAGAAAACCCACTGACTTTACTTTGAAGACTTTGCATCAGTCTCTGGAGGCAAACAGGGCAGCGGTCCAGAATTTTCTTGGCTGTCAGCACAAAGGAGGCTGCACATCAGTAACAAGGAGAAACAGCAAACTTCAGCAAAAACAAAGACCTGTCCCGGTTTTAAAAGAAAGAAAGAAAGAGAAACAGGACATATGATCACCTTAGTCGGCTGCCAAGTATATGAAGTAGCTCCAAAAAGAGTGTAATGTTCCATTGTAAATGAGAAACTATAATTACAGCTAGAAAATCTGGAGAGATAAATTCCACAGAGCCGACAAGCGCTAATTGCAGACGGGCAGTGGAGAATAGATGGCCTTTGAGTGAAGATGGGCCTGGAGTGACAGCCAACATGCAGGCGTCCTGTCAGCGTCATTCCCACACCAAACCATGCTTTTGTGAGCTCTGTAAGATGGGATACCATAGACTACTGAAAGCCAGGGCTTCCCAGCAACATGAAAGCCAAGAAGAGAGCTTTTGTGAATGTCAGATGTCTCTAAGCTGGTGAATTCAGTTTGATTTTTCTCTAATGGTTCGTGTTGGCTTTAAAGGAACACCAAATGGCTGTTCCCCAGGAAGCACACACAGCCCTAGTACAATAGCATAGCTAGCGTGTCTGGGGGTAGAACTAGGGAAAGATGGCCTTAAACTTGTTCTGCAGATATAGAAAATCCATTTTTAGATAAGAATCAGGTTATGCACAAACTTCCCAAATGTATTACCCAACCCAATAACTTGGAAATAAAAAGTCACTGTCTATTTCACATTTTTCTTATTTTCATTCTTTACCTCTTTCATTGCTCTTGTTCTAAGCAATGAAATTAATTTTAGTCAAGGGTGGTGGGTAGGACTGGAAATTGGTGGCTTACCTAGGGAGATGCTCATGGGCTCTTTTGTAAGAAAATAGGTTATCAAACAGGTTGGGTGGATGCCATTATCATTTCATAAGCTTAGGAAAGATAAGGTTTCTGAAAGCCACTATTACAGCCCTCTTTTTTCATGCTGGAATATTATTTAAGTTAAAGGCAAATTTCTCTCTTTGTTCACAAAAGATAATGCATTTCACTGGATACTGAAGCTCTTAGAATGCTCTTTGTTTTTTCTGTGGAAAAAGCCAAAAAGAAAACTCTCCCATGAGACATGCTTTTCTTTCTGCATTCATGATACAAGAAAACATATATAAGGTAATATCATTATTATTATATATGATGGGAGTATTATGGGACTCAGTATTATATGTAATATAATAATATTATTATGGGACTATTCTAATCTATGTTCTAATGCAGTCAGCCTTTTCAGAGTTCTTTATGCCAAAGCATCCTCATCTCATCATAAACAAAATAATGTCAAAAGATAACTTAGCAATCTCTGAGCACTTAAAGTATCTAAAATACTTTAAGTCGTGACCCAGAAAAGAAAAACCAGGTCACCTAATCTTTGAAATGGGTAGGCTTTAAAACTCTTGGAAATCACTGAATGTCTTAGTATCATGACAAAGAATCGTTGATGGCACTGTTGATGGAATTAGGAGTGAGCATGACCAAACTGCAGGAGCCACAGCTCTGCTATTGACAGGCCTGTGGGGAGCCTCAACGGAGAATCTACTGCTACTCTTATCCTCAGTAGGTTGTTTGGTACACAAGGTCAAACTCGGTCAAAAATTAGGGATTGTCAAAGATACTGCTGTTTCTCAACTCATAAAATTTGATTGCTAACTGAAGATGATAAAGCAAAGGTGGAAAAAGTGAGTAAAATTTGGTAAAAATCTATATTATTTATTGCCTCTTCATAATCACAATTCATAAATTACCCAAGATGAGGTCTAGTTCAAGGAAAAGAAAGTGGCTATTATCATCCTGTAGATACTTTTTATAAATACCAGTTGCATTTTCATTCAAAATAGTTTGTGTTCAAAGCAATACCTACAAACTGAAGAGACTGCGCACTGGCATTCTGGAAACCAGCGTTGTCTCTCTGACCCTCGGGTCTTACAGAGAGGCATGGGAGATCTCTGCCAGTGGTGAGGGCACAGGCCCCTCAAGGTCCCTCTGCTTTTACTTTAAAGTTTTTGTTGGGCACCTGGTAGATTTGGTTAGCATTAACTACAACAGGGACTAGAAGAGGAACAGCACCTTTGATAGAGAAGATCTGATTGATTTTTGAGTCACCACTGAGACCTCTCTGGGGAAACGTCCAGCAAGAGATCTTAGCCCTCCTGACTCTTCTTACCTCTACAATTTCTCCTTCTGAGTCCCTCTCTCTGGCTCCTCATTCATGACCCACCCTGGAAATGTAAACCTTCCATATCATTAATTTTGGTCATCTCATAGAACCTTTATTTCAAGTCAGACCACCTAAAACATGGCCTATAATTGATAATCTTTCTGGCTTTTTTTAATATGATTCACTTAAAAATATTAAAAGCCTTAATTTTATTTATTTAGCAAAGTCAACTTTTTAAAAAGATTCCCCATGTGATATATTTATTAACCAAAGGAAAAAACCCACTGTTGGGTCATGAGTCACTAGAAAGTTTCTAGTGAATTCAAAATGGCAACCTCAGTTCTTTCTTTCCTCTCTCTGTTTCCCTGTCCTTCTTTCTTAAATATGTATCTATATCTATCTGCAAAACTGATGACATTCAAATACATTCCCACAAATACTACTGTCCCATGAAATCAATCATATGCCTTCACTAAATTACTTAAGTAATAATTGGGAAAATATATTATTTATTTTGCAGTGAGTCTTCTTAAAATAACAAGTGAATTTAGATAATAGCACCAGGAAGTTGAAGGCAGTAGATTTGTAGTGAGGTTGAGTTGAACATTTTTGAGTTAAAAGTATTTTCAGTTTGTAACAAAATTCCTTATTGGGTTCTATGAAGTGACCTGCAATTTCACTTCCTGGATGAGAATAGCTCAACTTTTAAAATTAACTTACAAAATATGCAGCACAAAGCACTCTCTATATATAATATAAGCAAATTTGAGCTATAACAAAGGCTTCATTATGTAGGCTGATTTTAGAGGATTTTTAGCTCCAGGGGACATTAGAGATTTTGAGTACTTTTAAGCTATGTGGCATCACTGTCCTCAAATTTAATTTTCTGAGAATCATAGACCTGAAAGGAATTCACTAATTCACTTTTTCTAATTAGAATTGGACTCTATTCCTTTGTTGTAGACATTTATATTTAATTATATGAATAGTTGATAAATACACCATTTCAAAGCACTGCAGAAAAGAATCATCTGCTTCTGCTTCTTGCCGGCTCTCCTAACATCTTACCTGATGATAGCATCATTTTCCAAATACACAAGCTCCTTTTAACATTGTCATATACTGTAATATTCTCCAAGTTGCAAAGACCCCTCTACCAAACCACACACATGCTTTTTTTCTTTCTTTCTTTCATTTTGCATTTTAGAAAACTCCAATGTAGTTGTTCATAACAGAGAGACAAGATAAAAACCTGAAAGCTCTTTTAGTACACAGCCTCCAAGGTGTCCAAATCCTCACCTACTTCTCTAGAACTTGGATCAGTCTCCCTGTAAATTGTTCAGCCATTGAGGCTTCCATCCATTCCCTTGGGTCTTTACCACTGGCTCTGTTACGTAGTTTAACACACTTTACTCTTCAAAAACTTCCCCTGACATTCAGTCCAAATGTTCTTTAGTCTCCCTGACAATTAATACCCCCCATGACTGACCTTTGTGGAAGTACAGTAAACCATCCCTTTCTCTCCTGAGTGCTAACACTCTTTCCACCCCGGCATCCCTCCCCTGACTCTTGGATGTCAGTGAAAATATTAAAGTGCACTCAGGATACACATTTCATTGCAGCTCAGCTCTTTGATGATAACAGTTCTTAACCTTCAGAAACCAATTCAATCATTGATCCATTTGTTCAACAAATATTTTTTGGGCACCTACTGTGTACTCAGCATCGTGCTAAGCACTATACCTAAGGGACATAGGCCCCATCGTCCATCCTCATTTACACATTCAAATTCCACTATTGTTATCTGCCATGTAGTCACAGACTTGGCATGAATATCATTTTTCCCTTTCCTCTAAACTTCATAATGTCTTCCTGTAACAAGTATTATATCTCAAATTGTGAACAAAACTAGGCAATTTTAACTCATTTGGTGCAAGGCTATGGCATTTTGAATAATTTACTCCAGAGATCAAAGATACCTTTTGTTCTCTTATCTGACTATAAACTGTTCCATTCTTTATTACCAACATGTGAAGACTAATTTTTTGGTATAGCTTTCATTATGATGATATGGAAAGTCAGACGGAATTATTTTAAAATCATTGTCCTAATTTCTCTGACTGCCTTTATAATAATAGATGCAATTAAAGTCCTTAAAGTGTATTCTTTAAACAGAGTTTCTCAAAATGAAAAAAAGGGCCTAGAATCACAGAAAATTGTTCAAAGTAAGAGGATGCAGCCCAGGAATTCTTACCAATGTATTATTTTTCTCCGCTACTTCCATTTCATTTCATTAGCTGTAGAATCACCTTAGGAAAAGGAATTTTAATATTCTTATTTAAGTATAAGAGAATCTACCCATTTTTTCTGAGGTTAACCCCTTCATTTTTGCCCTTGATCCCAAAGTTTCTTGTCATCTGTGGCCCTGATCATAATTATTTCATGTCCTGTATCTCTAACAGCACCCAAAAGAGCTCATCAACATGACCAAAGAGAGTCTCATTACCCCTTGCTCTTCCTAACTGCTTTCATTTGATGGCAGCTGCATCTACCAGGTACTCCAATGAAAACTTCTGGATTATCTTTAACTATTTTCTTCCCACATTTCAACCATAATCAAATTGTATAGATTTTAACTGTCACATTTTTCTTAATTTGGGGCCACTGTTGAAGTTGAGGACTTAATTATATAGTTATGTTTAAATATCAGGTAGGCTTGTATACAAGCAAGGAGTTTTAACTGTCAATGTGAGTCATAGGTTTTAGGCATGAAAGTAAAATTTTTACAGCTCACATTAATTAAATGCAATGCTGGCTGTACAGATGAGGTCTTTCATAACTGTGTTCCAATTAGTCCTCCAAATGTTAATAATTGTTTCTTAAAAATATGTTTCATGGTCAAACAAAGTAGAAAATGCTAGGTTACAAAAGGGTTTCTCCTTCTTTTTTAATTATGGTTAAATACACATCACAAAATGTGCCATCTTAGCAATTTTAAAGTGTACCGTTCAATGGTATTAAGTGCATTTACACTGTAGTGCAAAGATCACCTTAACCAGCTCAAAAATATTGTCATCTCCCCAAATCAAAACTCTATACCCATTTAACAATAACTCCCATTACTTCCTTCCCCCAGCTGCTGGGAACCGTCATTTTACTTTCCATCCCTGTGAATTTTACTACTCTAGACACCTCATGTAGGTGAAATTTTACAATATAATGACTGGCTTATTTCACTTAGCATAATATGTTCAAGGTTCATCCGTATTGTAGCATGTGTCAGGATTTCCTTCCTTTTGAAGGCTGTATGTATATGCCACATTTTGTTTATCCATTATTCATTCATGAAAGGACACTTGGGTTGCTTCTACCTTTCAGCTATTTTGAATAATGTTGCTATGTACATGGGTATACATGTATCTGGTGAGTACCTGCTTCCAATTCTTTTGGACATATACCTAGAAGAGGACTTGATGGTTCCTATGGTAATTCTATTTTTAGTTTTGTGATGAACCAACTTACTAAAAACCAATTTTTTGATTGTGGAATCTTTTAATCCACACGTATGCAGTGTAATTTACTGGAAAGATGATTACTAGAGGCAGCATTTCTTCAACTTTATTTCACTGTGAAGCCTTTCAATTTGCAAGTAAAACTACACGGAGGGATGACATCCAGAAAAGAAAAAGCCAAATCTGACCAAAATATAAAGGTGGTGCAGGAATCAGTGACTATGTTGCCATCCAGAAACCCCACAGAACTTTCCACTGTCTTTACACAGATATCCCCTCATTGTTTTAGGCATAATTACATCCTATGAGAAATCTGTGCACCATCTGAATTTATCCAATGCTGAAAGACTTTTTGTCATAAATTAGTAATAAATAAAGGTATTTGAAACAGAAAAAGTGACAAAAAACATAAAAGAGAAAACAGAAGGCAAAGAATACACTATGTGTAAAGCACTTAGAATGCTTCTTGACACATAGTAAGCACTATATTTGTGCTAAGCAAAAGAAAGAAAAACTTTAAATAAAAATAATTTTTAAAACAACAGAAATGGTAGGGGACACATATTTTAGGCTTCTTCACTTCTGATGCAGGGCAGGAAAGAGCCAGTTGCTTTCACTTCTGAAAGGCTAGAGAAAAACAGCTGGACTCTAAGACAGTTGCTTGTACCTCATAATACTTACTAGCATTGAAGCTGTTTTTGATGAATCTCTGTAGTGTCTGGAAATGAAAAACATTTCATTCATGGTTCTATGGACTTTTACAAGTATGTAGAAAGATTGAAAAGGGGAAAGGAAGTGTTGGAATTTTAATTAGCTACTTCATCCCTCTCAATACGGAAAGAATAAATGTTGTATCAGTAACAAGATCATGTAGTTCTACTGACCTAAATGCAATGGTCCCAGTTATAATTCTTTCTCTCTTCTGTATACAAATTCACTTGTTTTGGATTATTAATCAAAACCACCTGGTAGCATAAAACAAATTGGACAATTAAAGAAATACTACTAACTCAAACACATTCAGACCAGAGCATGTGCTACCTAAAGACGGCCCGTCCTCTCTGCCAATGTGTGGGGGAATCTGCCAGGAAGAATCAAACACTATGTCCTTTATTAGCTTCCATCATCATGACACTTAATTATACAAGTAGTGTTCAGTTTCCACAGCAGAATAAAAGAAACAGTGAGAGACATGAGATTCAGAAGCCAGTATAGCCTACAAAAGTAATATATTTTAGCATTAATGTGTTAACATTATTTGCATTTTTCTGTATACATATGCATTAACCAATTTCAAAGTATATGATGCTAAGTTATCTATCCAATAGAACAAATAGTTGGACATTCACAACTAAGACACAGAGAAGATTTATACAATGTTATGTATCATTTCCCACACATGTTATCAATTATTTGAAATATACTTAACAGAAAACATACTGCAAATAAAACACCATGAAAACAAACATGTTTTCTGAATAACTACATTTGTTTGACAAATCATGAATCCCCTCAAGACCTGGCCAAGGGATGCCAAATTATCATCAACTGAACTGAATGGCAAGACTGACATTGTTTTCACAAAAGCAATATTCCAGGAGAGAACAAACGGATTCAGTAAAGCAAGTTAGCACAAATCCATGTGCGGTAGCAGGGAGGCAGGCAAAGCCTGGGATTAGAAGAATCACGATAGCTAGATCTGTGACACCAATGAGAAATTGGCTATTGCCTCTCTAATGTTACATCCTATTTTTCATAAAAGCCATGACATTAGGCTGTTGACTCTTAAGCTGCCACATCCACTGAGGTTACTTTTGTTTCAAGCCTCTCCATCACAATTCTTGTCATTTGAGAAATAACAAAAGGACTCGAAGGTGTCTGTAAATTTCCCTTAGGTTCCATCTACAGAAACAGAACCTTCCATCCCATATCAGAGCCCTACCTAGCCACATATGGTAAATGATGAGGTATGGAACATATTACATGCCTCACCATTGAAACAGGTAAAGTCATCAGGGATTTTTTTGTCTCTTTTAAATATAGCATGTATGGAAGGTCAAGACGTCCTTAATGTGCTAATAACTCTGAGCCATCTTTAATCATCTTTTGGAAGCTTTCATTTCATTCATTTATTCACAAAATATCAATGAAGCAACTACTATGTACCAGGCACGAGTCTAGATGCTAGGGCTATATGGGATTGGGAAAGCTATAGAAGAAAATCACTGCACTCATATTCTCTGGCAAGTAGAGGAAATGTCAGACCACATACAAGATAAATTACATGCACAGTATGTGATATAGTGAAAAATGATGAAAAATAAAGTCAGAGAACAGAACAGGAAAGGTGGGAAGAGTTGCCATGTCAAATAGGATGGCCAGGGAAATAGCGAGTGCAGTGTCCTTGAGGCCTAAGTGTATGATGTTCAGTTGCCAGCAAGAAGGCCCAAGTGGCTGGAGCTGAATGAGGGGAGGCAAGTAGGTGAAGATGTCAGAAACAAGGGAGTGAAAGTGGGGAGCAAATCTTCTAGAGCCATATAAGCCTCTGCATCATCACTCCAGCCCTCTGCACATTTGTGCTTCCTGGGATGCCATTCACACAGACCTTATTAGCCTGTGGCTCTACCAGCCATCATATTTGGCCATTTTCTAATTGTGGGAAACAAAGTCATTGTGACTCTGCATGCCTGTAGAAGCTCCTTGAAGAGTATAAACGGTAAAGAAAATACTATTTTTTACTCAGAAAGAATCACAATTTACATCCTCTCCTGAAATTTCCCTTATCATAAATATTACCTCATCCACAGGTCATATAAAGTCCACCTTGAAAAAGCAGTTTTAATCATCTGCTCTTTGACTTAAATTGTATGTAATTTTCAGAGCTAAATCCCTACTTTGTAATTTTACCTACACATCAATATAGCCAGTTTAAATTCATAAGTATCTTCTCTTGAAATTGGAAAGTGACTTTTTGATGTGGAACACCATCAACAGGTGATTAGACCAGCCAGTTTGGTCAATGGAGATAAGCGATTGAAGTTGAGACTTTCAGCTAGCACAGCTGTGGAAATATCCTGTGTAAACAAGGTCACACCAGACCCATACTCTTCTGCCAATACACATGGCCACAGTAAATTGGTCCAAGAGCCATCTCATTCTGGCCCTTTTCCAACCCAGTGATGAATCCGTTTATCAAAATCACTGTCAGGTAAATGTTGTAAGACCTTGACTAGAGTATTCCTTAAACTATAAGAGATGGAACACTTTGTAATGTATTTTCAAATTGAAAGTCACTTATCCTCTTAGCACTCCAAGAAGGTTTATGAACCAAATGCATGCTAAGAAATATTTTGAAAAGAATCAGTTAAGGTTTAGATGGAAAGCTTCAGCATAGTGGATTGTGGTATACTCCCAATTCTATCTAAAATAGGTTTACAGAATTAAAAGTTTATGGTCTTATTTACTCAGAAAAAAAAAAAAAAAGCAAAGCTAAAGTGCTGGAAATGGGATGCAGCAAAACTCTAGGATTTCATCCAACTATTGCGTGGAAATGAAAATTCCCTAATGGGAATAGGTCTTTGAAATGGGACATCTGGGTTTTACTAAGTGGGTAATTAAAAGTTTGAAATCTTGCCTGGAAAATGGGACAAAAGCTCAAATTACCAAGATAGGTGAGACATTCCCCACTGCCTTTATCATAAGAATGGCAGGGGTCCAGGCTCTAACAAAGCGAGGCAGAGACGTGTGGAGTGTTAAACCACCCAAGGACAAAGGGGACTTTGGAATATGATTTCTAGGGGATATTTGTCAGAAAACATGCTATACTTCCCGCAGCTAATGAAGTATCCCGTGTAACAAATCCAGCATGGAGTGGCTAACGCTCAGCCAGGTAAATCATCATCTTAAAATGTGCTCTGCTCTTTCCCAACTAATAATCAAGACAGGCTTTTCCAGGAAAATGGCCAGGCACCAGCTCAGAATGAAAGTCGCTATCTCCCAGTTCACCTGGGTGGCCCCCTAAAGCTTATAGATGAACCTCAGAGGCTTCAAATACAGGCAGTCTAGTTATACTTCATTCTGAGAATAAATAAGATAATAGGTTGGAAGAGTGAACGTAGGCAAGAATATAGATAAATAACTATAGACTTTGGGTGGCCTTCCCAAATCAGCTTATATAGGACTTCTCATATTACATATAACTGCGTACTTTTTCTGTGACATTTTTGTTTAAAGAACACCGAATAAAGCATCTAGCTGGGTTGAGGGATTACTGTAATAGTAATACAAGAATGCTCGGGAAAAATTGTTACTGTATCATCATGTGTCAGGATGTGTCTCATAATAATGACATTCTACTCAGCAGGTTCTACCATCCATTGGGACAGTTTATAATACCACCTGACAGTTAACATCAGTATCTTTAGGGGTTTTGCATCACCACAATCCTCCAGGAGGCCATGAAGAATCATGGTTCAAAGCTTGAAATATTTCACTGCTTACACAATTTTATAAAATAGTAGGGAAAGTATAAAGTACAATATTATGGTAGAAATCTGAGCATCGCACCATGCTAAGAAAATGTTTACTTAGTAAATGTAGATTAGTTTAATTTGGCACCCAAAGTAAGAATTTCCCAAGGCTAAACACTAATGCACAATATTAGTGCTTCACAATTAGAATTCAGATATGTTCAGCATTTGTCCTAATGTTGCAAATCTCCTCATATATATGTATATGTGTGTGTGTGTGTGTGTGTGTGTGTATATACACATATATATATATATGTATATATATGTGTGTATATATATATATATATATATAATGTTTTGGTATATATATATTTTAGGCAATCAGGTCTATTTCAGTCTCATAGAAAATTCAGGCAATTGTTTTTTCTTTCTACCATAGACCAAAAAGGATGCACACAGCCTGGAAAAACAAATTAGAAAGCAATGTAAAAGGACTTTCCAAGTTTGATCTTGTTCGCTCTGCCGTTAGTGACATTGAGCCACCTGCTGAATGGGCTTCGGTTTTTCCTGGTACAGGAATAGCAATGTGGCTATTTTTGTTATAGTAGTGTTCAGACCTTGATTAGAAGTTGTTCAGCTTTTAACAAAAGGTAACAAATCATATCAACAGGCCAAGGCTACAATATCCCTTTACTCATCTCCCTACCTGAGCCTCATGCCCTAATCTTCTTTTTCAGGCCAGAAGATTTGGCAGGTAATGAGGCAAGGCCAAACATTTTTTTCCTTATTTTCAGGTCTCTCAGAACACCCCAAGCATCCTACTAGCTAGGATATGTCTGCTGACGTAGCACTTTATTGAACCATCTTTGAACTCAGGCTCTGACCAGGAGCATTTAAATAGAAGACAGGACAATGGAAAGGTGGCCCACCCATCTCCTTTCCAAATGCCCATGCTAGCTGTGGATAACTGAGAGAGCACATCTAGAGTCTGCCGGTCACAACACTCTCACAGAAGACACTACCATAGCTGCCACCTCATCAACAATCCCAGGGACATCATATCCTCAGGCCCTGGGCCCATTACCCACCACCATCACCACTACCACCATCAGCCCCTTGTTTCATCACAGTGCCCTTCTTACTCTCTCTTTAAACTGCCTAGTAGATTACAAGGCTTCAAAGTCCCAGGATTCTCCCTCTGGAATCCCCTTCCACACTCTGCGTGGAAGCCTTTCTCTTCTTCTCCTTTCCTTCTCTTTCTCTACCTAAATAAAATCACCTTTCTGCAAAAAAAAAAAAAAAAAAAAAAAAGGCTCCAAGGACAAGAGCAGAGAGTCTAGCAACTTTTGACTTAGGGATTTTGGCTGGACCACGATGATATTTATTTGTGTCCTCTTTACACTAATTTTGTATTCACCTAACCCTTTGCTCACACATGCCTTAACAATAAGATAGGGCAGAAAATGAGGACTTATACTTTCAAATTGTAGTATCTTGGTCATATCTTCACCACCTCATATGCATATGAAGGATAAAACCTAGAATAAAAACTGAACCACCAAAGGATTCCATTCCCTTGCTTATTCTGACCTTTTGCTTGAATACATCAACATGTAGCTTTGTGTCTAGTTGTATAACTCTTGCACAGTGTTTTGGATTCTGTATTTCTCCAGTATTCATATTACTAAGGAGATCAATTTCATAATTAAATAAAATTAGTGCTGCTTTTTTCTCCTCTATTGGCGGTTTCTAAAATGAGATCAGTAATTTTTGTTTTTAAGGAAAGCAACCACCATGCAACTTATTAACGGATGCTTAAAATTAGCCTAATTGGACTCTAAATATGACATCTTAAAATAAATATCCCAATAAATAAATATCATACAAATTCCATTTGACCCAGAAATCCCATTACTGGGCATATACCCAAAGGATTACAAATCATTCTATTATAAAGACACATGCACATGTATGTTCGTTGTGGCACTGTTTACAACAGCAAAGACCTGGAACCAACCCAAATGCCCATCAACTGGACAAGGAAAATGTGGCACATATACACCATGAAATACTATGCAGCCACAAAAAATGATGAGTTTGTGTCCTTTGTAGGGACACGGATGAATCTGGAAACCATCATTCTCAGCAAACTGACACAAGAACAGAAAATCAAACACCGCATGTTCTCACTCATAGGCAGGTATTGAACAATGAGAACACATGGACACAGGGAGTAGAGCATCATACACTGGGGTCTGTTGTGGGGGACCAAGGGAGAAACAGCCAGAGAGGTGGAGAGGTCGGGGAAGGATAACATGGGGAGAAATGCCAGATGTAGATGACGGGGGATGGAGGCAGCAAACCACATTGCCATGTATGTACAATCCTGCATGATCTGCACATGTACCCCAGAACCTAAAGTACAATAAAAAAATAAATAAGTAAATATCACACATGGAAAAACTATGAAAAATCAGCAGACATAAAAATAATTTGTCTCATAAAACTCAGTGCTGAAGTCTGGATATACTTCTGGGCTTTAAAAGACTTCAGAGTTGAGCATGGCATAAAATACAAGGAAAACACACACAAATCTTTTAAGTGTAGTACATTTTTTCCCAAACATGACCATTACAGTAAACAAATGAAATAATCATAAAATATCAAAGCACTAAATATATTTCCAACATGCACAAATAGTCTACATGAGGGTAGGGTCCCTGAGACCTCATGCTCTTGCTATAAAATCCTGGTGAACCATGACCATAGTCAACCCCCCACAATTTCAAACATGACAACACAAATGCTGAAGACTGTGAGCTACTTCATCATTCCACCTCAGAATGTAAAGCCCTTGGGGAAATTCAAAAGTAAGCCTAGAATTATATTCTTCCTAATTCAGGAATGGGTGGCTTTTGGGTTTTCTCTGCTTTTATTCATGATAAATTTCTAAAGACACTTGTGGCACAGTGCTCATGTTGCCTGCACACAGCGTAACCAAGAGAACTATGATGTCTGTAAAAGATCCCTGGGGAGTTCTCTCCAGAAGAGTTTGTCCAAGTTCACAAATTCTCTCTTGTTCTTCTGTAAATATCAAGACGAGGTAAACATGAAGAAAGAAAAAAAGTTACCAGCATAGTGAAAGCATGATAATGAGGAAAAATAGACTGGAATTAAGAAGAGAGAAGTTTTAGCTTAAATATCAAGGGAGAAAAAACAATCTATTGATAATAAACCCACTGGATTAGCACACTGCATGATTTGTTAAATGATAATCTTAAAACCATTTAAAACTGCATATTTCTGGAAAAAATGCAGAAGGCCTTTAAAAAGGTCAAGGTTACAAAAGTTCCTCCAGGAGAATGCAGTTATTGATTATTTACATATTTTTATTATTCAGCATTTTCTGAGATATTCTCTTAAACTAGAAATAGCTAATATACACATAATTCTCACTCTTTACCAGACGCTGCTCTAAGCATTTTAGATACTTTAACTCATTTTATCCTCACAAAAAATCTATGAAGTGATTGCTGTTATCTCCATTTTACAGATGAGGAAACTGAGGCACCAAGAAACAAAGTAACTTGCCCAAAGCCACTCTGTGATTGAACAGTGAACTGCAGGACTCCAGAATGAGTATTCTATCTACTCATTCTGTAGAGATTTTCATAGCGCACATTTGATTTAAAATACCAAGTTTATATACTTAATTCTTCCTTTAGCAATTGTACTTAAATGAGGCAAAGATGTACAACAGGTGAAATTTGTACACTTTATACCTGTCCACGGCCTTCTTCTGAGCCCAGTGCCTCCTGAGAGTGCTCCTCCCACAGTCTTTGGTAACCAGGATTCTCATATTTTTCTATATTCCACATTAAAAAAAAAAAAACCCTGCTGTCAGTTGTGAAAGTGATTTAATAAATATTCCAATGACGGACAAGTGGCCAGAGCTTTTTAATATAATCCGTGTGCAAAAAGTCTTTATTGTATGATTATGGACTGAAAGAGTACTGTAAGTTACTGACTTTATGGCACCAAAAGTTCTAAGACTCAAGAGCAGATGGGTTTAACACCTTTACACTGCTTCCTGCATAACTAAAGCAATAACTTGAGTCATGTGGCAAGCTACTCTCACTTGCTGATGCTCAAGTTGGTTGTAATTAAATGAGAGAGGGTTGGTGGGGAGAGAGAGAGAGATGGGAAGAGGACATGGGTGGTTGTGTAGAAGATTAAAACACAGATTAACGTATGCTATGACTATGGGCGGGGGAAGTGGAAGCAATTTCCAGAACGAGGAGTGGGAAGAGTAAGAAAAGTCAATTCTACATATGGCATTTCAACACCGCAGCATTCCACAAAAACCGAGAGCCAGCTCAGCAGGGAACATCTGCCAGTTGCTTCCAAATGAAGGAGAATCATTCTTCCAATGAGAAAATAGTGACGAAGGATCATCTTGGACTGGGAATAAAACTGAATTTTTACTGAGCCAACATCAGGCTTATTTTTTAAAATATTCCCACAACATTTAGATGTGCAGTGAGAGAAAGAGAAGAAGGAATACAGCTCCCCGGAATTGAAAGCATATTGGAAAAAAAGTTTAGTTAAGCATGTGTCTAATTTAAAATACAGAAGTTTTATCAGGCTGAACCATATAAAACTGCCATTTTTGTAAATCAAAAATGACCAAATAGAGGCGATTTTACATGGTTCAACCTAAAAGAACAGAAGTAGTATTAATCAACATGTAGCTGTAAATCACAATGACACCTAGTCATTGTAAGCTGTGTTTTGTTCATAAAATAATTTTGCCATGGTCACACAGCTGGTAAATGGAAAGCTTTCTAGCTGGTGAGGGCTCCTATCATTAGGCTGTAAGTAGCTTCCATAGCACATTCATTCATTCAGCAAATATATTTGAACATTTACCACGTGTCAAATACTGTGCTGAAGTATTTTTTTTTTTAATGTGGATGAATCTCCTACTATTTCTTGCCTAGTCGTTGGCCTCTAAGCAATCCACTGGGAAGGCCAGTGTGTTTTCAATGTGAGTCAGCTCAAAACTGTAAAGGGAGGGAAAGAGTTGGTAAGAAGAAATGATAAAGAGGTGTTGTAAGCCTCACGATGACTTTAACTGTTTTTTTTTTTTTTTTCAAGGAAACACATGTCTAGAGGAAGGCATTTTAGACACCAAGGCCAGCCAGGAAAGGGAGCCAGCCTGGGTCGGAGCAACTAGCTACAAAGAAGCCTACCCAGCCATGCATTCCAGCCATAGCCCACTGTGCCCGTGTGAGGCCTGCCCATGGACAGGCAGAGCAGGTGTGCAGGCAGCATCAGCATCACCTGGACATTCTTTAGAAATGTGAATTCTCAGGTCCCACGCCAGTCCCACAGAATCACAAGTCCTGAGGGTGGAGCCCAGCAATCTGAGTTTTAACAAGTCCTCCTGGTGACTGGATGCACAAATCAGTTTCAGGAACACCACTTTAGGGAGGAGGAAGGCCAGGCAGGGATTAAGAAGACTGAGGGCATGCAGGAACCCCAATGGTAACAAAAGAATCAAGGCAGCCCAGAAATACAAATCCTGTTGAATTTCACATTTTCATTTGAAAATATCAAGTTGTCTTTCACTAGGCGTTGAATCATGTGAAAACTTAAACCACGGACAATAGCAATTACTACCACACTGAGGAATTACAATGTTCCAGATTATCAGTTAAATACTTTACACAGATTTCATTTACTCCACCAAGGAACCTTGTAACGCAACTATTTAACAGATAAAAAGATAAATAAGAGGTGAAATAGCTGGGAGGTGGGTGGGTTACATAACTTCCCATTTTCCATGCATTTAGCAAGTCGTGGGATCTAATTCAAAGTGAAACAGTCTGATTTTGCTCAGTTATCTGCTACATTTCACAAGACATTCTAACACATCATATCTCTTTTTCCCAGCATGAAAACATGCCCATTCTCCATTCATTCTTCAATCAAAGTACTGTAGCTCCCACAACAAGGTGAAAGAAAAAAAGGATGTATACTCTCTTTGCTGAGTTCCCCACCCAAACCAAATACTATTTAACCTAGGGAAAAGCATCCATCAGAGAACAAAGGATGTAGCTCCACCTAGTGGATAAATGTTCCCATTTATTTCAAATTGCCTTCTGATTGTGCAGAGCACAGTAATGAAAACGGAACCTATTCCTGACAAATCACTGCAAAGCTAGCAACCCCAGCTACAAGCAGAGACTTTGTCAGAAGCGAGCTCAGCTGTATTCCTCTTGGTCAAAGACCCTATTTTCTGAGCTGTATTTGCAACAACCCACTTTAGAGTTCACCCAGCTAGGAACTCCGTTTTCCCCCCAGTCTCTCTGTGCACTGCTTTCCACCTCTGTAAACGCAGACAATACAGTCTGACTTCTCTGCATCCTGCTGGTAGGAATAGCAAAGAAGATTATGCTCGCAAATAAGAAATGTTAATTCTGCTTAACTACAACAAATCCCAGTTAGGCCTCATTGAATAAGACATACCTTTCATTCTCTACAAACCCTTCTGAGAAAAGAAGTACAAGAGGCCAGGTAGGAAAAATGGAGCTCAAGAATGTAAAGCAATTTACCTTTATTCATTTAGTGACAGGTAAACAGCTGACAGGTTTATCTTTTACCAGGCTTAATCTGACTTTGGATCCAGATTCATGATGAAATGAAGTCACTGCCCCAGGACTATGCTCCAGGGGTCATTCAGAATGGTCTAAGGACAATTTCAACTTCTTGTGATTATGTAATGACCCCAAACAGATATAACTTAAATCTGCTTTTCCAAACTACCCACAGCAGCAACACTGTCCAACATGTAGGAAATATTTGCTATCTATCAATGGGGTCCTATGTTCATTCAAGCTCAAGAGACACTGCATTAAGCAAAGTCTGTTCACTGAAGTCTAGACTTTCATATGCTACTTAAACAATGGCTTGCCAAAAGAAACATCTGGTCCACTCCATTCTCTAAATTATTCAGCCAAAGATCCTTTCTTTCTTTTCTTTGATAGAGCACCCAGTAAGACTGATGTTCAGTGGGACATTGGACGGAATCCCTGAGCTAGAGCGGATGATGCGCTCATCACCAACCTGCCCTTCCAGTGCACGCCTTAAAATGATGTGCCAAAACAGGCCATTTCAGGTCCACGTAGTAATTTCAGTAATCAGCATTTCAAATATTCAGGTCTTCCAAAATATTTTTGAGAAATGTGAAATTTTAATTGTAATTTTCCGATATAATCTTATGTAATTGTTTCTCAGTGGCTAGCTCCATCAGCCCAGGAAAATGAGATCTCTTTCAGGTCTTCATAGATAGGACAGAAGAGTCTCTCAGTCTATCTCCTCATCAACACATGCCTCTAAGTCTGGATGCTCTGTCCTACACCTTCTCCACAGTTCTTGTGGCTTCCACCTGTCTCCTGTGTCTGATTCTTCCTTTCAGCAGTGAAGGATGCATTCTGCGGCATGGCCAACATAGGCTCTGGGAATTTAAGGAGACACAAGATACAGCCTCTGCTCCCAAGGAGCTTAGATTCTTATCTCTGGAATTGCTCTTATCTGCTCAGCTGCCTGGCTTTATTCCCTGACTCTAAGGGATGAGGATCATTAGTAGGGTTCTCCTGCCCCCTGCAGCAGCACTCAGGGGCCCTGCCTTGGCTCTGCTCTGGATTTTCCCATGACTTCCCAGCACACCCACAGCTGCCACCTCTGCCCCAGCTGATTCACTGAGCAGGGCTGGGGCTGCTTCTGGAGCTGTACATGATGATTTTTGTTGTGTTTTCCACTGCACAAGCTGCTTGCTCCTAAAAAGGTAAAGGCTGCTTCTACTATTCAACTTTGCAAAAAACAGGTGAAAGAGAGAGAGGAGTTGGGAGAGTGAAAGAGACGCCAGTCATCCGCATGCTACTGGTTCTGGGAAGCCAGGAATCAAAGAGCTGTCACGTCCTCCATGCTTCACAAGCGGACTCTAAACAGTGTCGAAGAGAAGCTGCAGTGCCAGCCCAAATGTGGCACTAGGCAGTGCCCCACACAGCCTTCTCATGCCCAGCTCAGAGGCTACCAGCTCACTTGTAAGCCCTATGCTGGGGACCCCCTTTCATTAACAGAGTTTATGCTTATCCTTGCAGCTCTCCTTGCCCCCACTCAAACTGGATTTTCTTTTATCACTCTAACTTCAAAATTATACCCAGGAGAGAGGGAAAGAGATTCTACTCCACCTTTCCTCCCTTCTGAGCTGCATGGTCCCCTTCTCCCTGACTGAGAGGCCATTTAATGTAATTGTAGGCCTGTCCAGGAATGGAACTACCATTTATCATCTCAATTCTAGGAGAAAGAGTGATGCCTGGAGCACAGATTCAGGCACCAGGGAAAGCAAGCCTATTTGATGATTAAAGGGATAAATCCAAGGGTCGCTCTACCTTCTGATATATAAGCTTTATAAATGAAAGTGTATGCGTTGGGGACTTCTTTTATTTAGGCTTTGACTGACTGATCCTCCAAACCCATCAAAAATAAAAGAGGAAAGTCTGTCTGAAAGTAAACTTTGTTCCATGTAACTTCAAAGGTGAGATGGGGGAGGAGAGGGAAACTACAGTCCCAAGGCAATAGCTACAGGGATCTCCCTGCCAAAAGGTGCAGAAGTTGATCTCTGACATCTTGGACAACTCATGGCTCCCATCTTGCTCATTATGAGTTGGCCCTTACCCTGTAAATCAGGATAGGAGGCAGTAGCAGCTTAGCACCCTGCTTTGAAAGGATGCTGACTCCTACCACAGATCATCGGGAAAATACATCTAAATTCTAGAGGAAAAGAGATCCTGAAACCACAGTTTTTCCTCTATTATTATCCACATAATAAACACTATATATTATTTATATATTATTTCTAAAAGTAATATATAAATTTATATAAATACTGTGAGATACATAATTATATATTATTTTATAAAATAAATATTATATATTATTTATAGGATATATTATGTGGGTGGAAATAAACATACTTCCATGAGTATTAAGAGCCCATTGCTTTTGGGAATAAACATGAAACTCTAAAGTTGCCTTGAAGGCCCCACCTGACCCCACATTTCCTCCTGGTCTCCCAAGCTCATGTCATATCAGCCTCCATGCCTGCTGCTCTGGTCCTTGTTCAGACCCTCACAGATGCCATGCTACTTCGTGGCTCAAGGCCTTCATGTAGGTGTTCCCTCTGCCTGGAATGAATGCCCAGCTCAAATGTCACTTCCACAAGGACTCCTTCGCTTACCCTTGACCTAGGTTGGACCCCATCACTCACCTCCATCATATATTTCCATAGCCCCTTTTGCCTCGTAATACTTTCATAGTGGAAAGTATTTTTTAAAAATTTATTGGATCATTAGTTAATTCATGCCTCTCTCCTTCCACTCAACTAGCAGAAAGACTTGTGTATGGAGGCAGCCCATTATTATTTGTAAAATGAAGGTAAAAAGACACCATAGAGTTTAAAAACAAATGTCAAACCAACCTCTCTGAGGTCACAGCTTCTGTAGAGAGAAGATACTGCATAGGGTCAAGGACATAAACTCGAGCCAGACCGCCTGGATTCTCGTCACGGCTCTGCCGCTTACCAATTGTGTGACTGGGGAATTTGCATGAACTCACTCTTTCTCAGATTGTTTTTTCTAGAACTGAACTATTTGCATTATTTAACCTCCAAGCTCTGTTATTTTTGCTTTTTGTTTTATTTTGTTTTATTAAGGTTTTGTGCAGGTGGTAGGCTGCCTCGGGCCATGGTCTGCTTAAACTAAATGGTATCCCTTACTGGGCCTGGCTGAACTCTCTGTCCATTGTTTGGAGTTGTGGGATTTCATTTCATTTCCTTAGAATGAGATATAGGTGAGCACTGTTCATTCAGTGACCATTTGATGTTTTGTATAAAGCTGATGTCTGTGGATCATGGCCATTTAAAGTGTTTTTACATATAACTATTATTTTCATTGCCAAAACAGTGTCCACAACATGACCTTCATGCGGTAGACAGTATGGATTTTAAAACAATGTTATCTTGGAATGGTGTCTCATCTGTCTTTGCTTTTCTTGATATTTTTCTTCTTCCCAAACTGAGGAAGTTAGATCACATAGGCTCTTACCCTCAGTAGGATAGTTTCCAAAGGGTTCATGTGATATGATGTATCTGTATACACACACACACATAATTTATACATATACACACATAAATACACATACATATATCATCTCACCTTATTTTGACCTGAAAACTTAATTTACCAGAAAGCACCCTTAATCTGTCGAAAGGACCACTCAACATAATCGTAATCAGAAGAATCACAATTCTGACATTGCAATCACTCAAACTGGATTTCTTCCTAAATTCTAATATTCAAGTGTCTTCGTGATGAGTCATATTTACCCAATATACACAATATTAGGTGAAAAAAGACTGCGAGAGTGAGTGAAGCTCAGCATTCTGATGTTTCCCAACTGGTTGTTTCCTGTACTACCTGGTGTAGGAGAACTCAACAATGCTGAATGTCATTCTCACCACCTATTACTGGTATTTCCTATGCTTATGAAATAGATACATACATAGATACATATGTGTTTTGCAAACATACACATTAATATGTAAGTATATAAAATAAAATGCAGGAGGTTACATAAATAATCAGAAAAGTAGGGACACAGGACTGAGGTTGTCTCTAGGCACGTAGCCCAACTGCTTCAAACCAGCCACTGCAGGATTAGTTAGGGTATGACACCATCTCATCTTCAGCACAGCTACAAGGAACAAACTGACCACATGATGATTCAGGATCATCCAGAATTTCATAACCCTTAGTCCATAAATTCCACAAGCCAGCATCCCTCCACACTTGATATGTATCCTTCCAGCTCCTCAAACTTTGGAGCAGGAACCAGGACTTGGCATACATTTGCTAATATGTGCTTAAGTCCAAGTTTGGCACCTGACTCATGTGTCTCCTTCAACGAATGATTCTACCCGATTTTACTGCAAAATAGCATTTGCTTTAATTTGTTTCTATTTATCTACCATTAATTTTAAATGATTTTGCTTACATTTTATCTGCAAGTTCATGAGATAATTTGCTACCTGAGATCTGCAAAGCGAATCTGTTTACAATTATTATAAGCATGTCATTCTTCTAAAGCTTCACTCTGGAATATTATGACAAAATAGCAAGAGCGTAATTTTAACACACAGAAAAATTATTACCATGCCACTGTGCAAGTATGTCTTTCCTGTACTGAGGTCCACAGTCAATTCTATGTGTGCATACTACATAAACAGAGTAACAATTTAGCACCCCTTGATTTTTTTTTTCTTTTCCTGAAATCTATTGAGTAGGCAGTTAAAGGTCCGAACAACCTAAGCTTTGTGCCAAATATCTGCAACAGTCCTTCTGCAAAAACTAGAACAAAATAATTAAGACGTTATTTAAGCCACCATTTGCCACAAACCAGACTGAGAGATTTGAAATATGTACAAATATTTTTAAATAACCTTTCAAAGGGGAAATTCACACTAATAGGTAAGGGTTGCTGCAGCACTTGCTGCTGGCTCTGCATCCTGGGAGTACATACGAGTCAATACAAACAGGTTCCAACATTTTTCATCTTCCCTATGGTATCTAAAAAAAATACTCTGATTTTAACTGCTGCAAATCTGGGGCAGAGCCTTTTCTAATAAGATTCCATAATCTTCACAGCACAATACTCTCTATGTTAGAGTAATCCCACGACTCATAATTCCCCAGCAGTTAGTGTGCTAGGGTGAACTTCTGAGTCTCAGATAACATTAAGGCTGTGGTTTATGCCCTGATTGATAACATAGTCAATGGAGGCAACCTGTCCCAGAGAAAGGATCCAGAAAGCTTTGCATAGTGTTTACGATACAGATAACCTCCTGGCTGACATCTGTGGAGAAAAACCTTTGATGGATGAAAGAGGCTATAAGATCCTGTGCACCCAGATAGCTCTGGTGAATTTCTCGTATATCACTCTTTAAGACAATTATAGCTCTTTATTTCTTCTATTTGGTCACAAATGCTTAACCGATTTTTATAGCAATATGTTTTGCAGAGAGTATTTGATAAATATAATGTAATCATTTTAGGCTAGATCCCAGGGGATAGGTCAGGGGAATGCTGTTAACAGACAATATTTCTTTGTTATACATATTAGGCCCCATACTATTACTGGAGCCTGAGTCTCACTGGCATGTTTAAGAGCCTCCCAGACCGATAAGCCTCCTAATTGCTCACTACTCAAGGTGTGGCCTGTGGCCCACCAGCATCAGCACCACCAGGGATCTTGTTAGAAATGCAAAATCTCAGGCCCCACCCCCTAGTCTTACCGAAGCAGAATCTGAAGATTAACAAGATTCCTGGATGTTTCTATGCACATTAAAGGCTGAAAAGCACTCCTCTATTATATCTCCGTGCAAGCTGCAGCCACAGGCTATCAGTAACCAACAGGAGGAGATGGGATGTGGTTACCAAGTGACTCAGTTCCTTTACATCCCTTTCCTCTAACTTCCTTTCCATGGCCATTGGCATTGACAAATGGACTTAGGCTGAGATTGACATGGCTCAACTAGGACATGAATAATTTGTGATCTAGTGAATACACAGGTTTGTCATGCCTTAGAGAAAGGCAGAAAGAGAAAAAATGCATTTGCAGAAAATCTGGGAGAAGAATGTCCATGGTTGATGGAGAAAATCCTTAAATTGACACAGTAGGTCATTGAACATGGTGTGTACAGAGCAGAGTTTGTATACCCTGTTTACCAGGTCCTCAGATACACTCTCCCTATACTTATAAATTTAGTCTACCATTATTCAATCCATCACTAATAGGTTCCACTAGTCTCTTAGAGAATATCCCAGCTAAATTAGCTATTACATACTAAAGGCTAATATGACATATGTAAAGCAAAAACAATGAAAAAAGAAGAAATAAAATGTTATTTGGACTTTGATCTTCTGGTCCACTGAATTTTGTGGTTGCAGAGAATGTGAGACCAGTTATCATGTGAATCCCTTTAGAGATTAATCATGGCTTTGAGACTCTCTTCACTGATTAAACTGAACATTAAGTTTTTGAGCTACCAAAGGAACTTCCCTAGAGACCTTTACAAGATCAATAAGCTGAATAAAGATTACGCTACTATCCACCTCCCTAAAAACCAAGGAGGAGTTTCCTGTGCAGAATGATGGAGATGAAGCACCTGGTGCAATGCTCGAAAGCTACTAAAAAGAGAATGCCCTCTGCTGAGAAAGGAGATTTTAACCTCTAAGTCGCACGTTTCTGGAACAGAAATTACTGGATTGTCCTGTTGTTGGCTAAAGGGACTATGCAATTTGACTCTTTCATTGTAATGGCAAGAGAGTGCAGAACTCATCAGCTTTCATGTTTTGCAGGAAATGAAAAATAATAGAGCTGGATTATTTTATTTTTGAAGACTTTGGGTGAGTCAAGAACAGCTCTGGGGTGCTATCACTGTTTTGCATTCTGTCAGGCCTGCTGGCAGCTGAGCTGGATACAGAACAATGCTTCTTAAATGGATAGAAATGTCTGACATGAACGATAGGGCTCAAATCTTTTCAGAGCTATTACATTAACATACAAAAGATCCTTCAGCCAAACTAGGTCATGGGACCACAAGCAAGAAATATTTACTGTTGTTTCTGTCTTTTCCTCTTGCATTGTTGTACTTGATGACATTGGATGATGATATTTATGATATATCTAAATGGCATTTACACGTAACAAAGCACTGTCACATATATCATTTTATTTAATACTCAGAACATCCCTGTGAGAAATGTATGAACATCCCTGTGTTATAAATGAAGCAACTCAATTCCCAGAGCTATGTCCAACTTCTCATGGGAAACAATGAAGAGACACTGTGTTTCCTTAACAGAGGAAGGTCAGTAATTAACACGATACTTAATTTTATCTGTCAAATTGACTAGATCATGCGATGCTCAAATGTCTCCTTAAACATTATTTCTGGATGTGTCTGTGAGGGTGTTTTCTAAAGAGTTTATGATTTGAATCAGTAAACTGAGTAAAGCACTCCCAATGGGTATGGGCATCACCCAATCCACTGTGAGCCTGAATAGAACCAAAAGGCCAAGAAAGTAAATTCACTCTCAATCAGACTGTTTGAGTTGAGGCGTCTATCAATCTTCTCCTGCCTTCATCTCTTCTGGTTTTCAGGCCTTCACACTCCAGATAGTGTCGACTGGAATCTACACCATCAGCCTTACTGGATCTCCAGCTTACAGACAGCAGATCATGGAATTTCTCAGTCACCATAATTGCATGAGACAATACCTTATGATAAAGTTTCTAAATATATCCTATTGGTTTTATTTCTCTGGAAAACTTGACTAAGACAGTTAAAAAGCAGATATATCAAGTATCTTCCTAATGCCAAGAGAAAAAAATTTAAAATTTTACCAAAAATGTAGAGAAGTGAATTGTAAATGAAGAATTTGAGCCTTCATAATATGTCATTTCCTAGAATAATAACACTGTGCAGAACTCTCTTCCCTGGTTTCAAAATGCAAAACCTTTGGAGTTCTATTTACTTTTCAGAATCGATGTAAAGCTCTTCTCCTCCTTGAAGCCTTCCTTGCACATTCCAGTCAGAAAATTGAACAGCGGAAATATTGACCAGACATGAGTTTTCATATAATGCCTTCTGCGATGGTTAGTGTATCAGTCCATTCTCATGCTGGTATGAAGAAATACCCAGACTGGGTAATTTATAAAGGAAAGAGGCTTAATTGACTCACAGTTCCTCAAGGCTGGAGAAGCCTCAAGAAACTTACAATCATGGCAGAAAGGGGAAAAAACACATCCTTCTTCACATGAAGAAAAGTGCTAAGCAAGGGGAAAGTCTCCTTATAACACCATCAGATCTCATGAGAACTCACTATCATGAGAACAGCAGCATGGCAGAAACTACCCCCATGATTGAATTACCTCCACCTGGTCCCACCCTTAAAACAGGGGGATTATTACAATTCAAGGTGAGACTTGGGTGCGGACACAGCCAAACCACACCATTTTGTCGCTGGTTCCTCCCAAATCTCATGTCTTCACATTCCAAAATGCAATCATGCCTTCCCAACAGTACCCCAAATTCTTAACTCATTCCAGCCTTAACTCAAAAGTCCAAGTTTGAAGTCTCATCTGAGGCAAGGCAGGTGCCTTCCACCTATGAGCCTGTAAAATCAAAAGCAAGTTAGTGGCTTCCTAGATACAGTGCTGGTACAGGCATTGGGTATGTACACCCATTCCAAATGGGAGAAATTGGCCAAAACAATGGGGCTACATGACCCATGAAAGTTCAAAATCCAATACGGCAATCATTAAACCTTAAAGTACCGAAATGATCTCTTTTGACTCCATGTCTCACATGAAGGTCACACTGATGCAAGAGGTGGGCTTGCTCTTGGGCAACTCTGCCCCTGTGACTTTGCAGGGTACAACCCCCTGGTCCAACTACTTTCACAGCTGGCACTGACTGTGACTTTTCTAGGTGCATAGTGCAAGCTGTTGGTGGATCTACCATTTCGGGGCCTAGAGGACAATAGCCCTCTGCTCACAGCTCCACTAGGCAGGGCCCCAATGGGGACTCATTGAGAAGTGTCCAACCCCACATTTCCCTTTGGCACTGCTCTAGCAGAGGTTCTCCAAGAGGACCCCATCCCTCCAGTAGACTACTGCCTAGACATCCAGGAGTTTCCACACATATTTGAAATCTATGTGGAGGTTCCCAAACCTCAATTTTTGTCTTCTGTGTACCTGCAGGACCAATACCATGTGAAAGTTGCCAAAGCTGGGGGCTTGCACCCTCTAAAGCAACATCCAGAGCTGTACTTTGACCCTTTTTAGCCATGGCCAGAGCAACTGGAATGCAGTCCCTAGGCTGCACACAACAGGAGTCTCCAGGACCTGGCCTGGGAAAGCATTTTTTCCCTCCTAGGCCACTGTGACTGTCATGTGAGGGGCTTCCACAAAGGTCTCTAACATGCCTAGGAGAAATTTTCCCCATTGTCTTGGTGATTAACATTCAGCTCCTTGTTACTTACACAAATTTCTGCAGCAGCTTGAATCTTCCCCAGAAAATGGGGTTTTCTTTTCTGTTCCATCGCTGAGCCACAAATTTTCTAAACCTTTATGCTCTGCTTCCTTTTGAATGCTTCATCACTTAGAAATTTCTTCCACCAGATATCCTGAATCCTTTCTCTCAAGTTCAAAGTTCTATAGATCTCTAGTCAGGACCAAAATGCCACCAGTCTTTTGGATAGTAAGAGTGACGTTTACTCCAGTTCTTAACATGTCCATCTGAGACTAACTCAGCCTGGACTTCAGTGTCCATATCACAAACAGCATTTTGGTCAAAGCCATTCAACAAATCTCTAGGAGTTGCAAACTTTCCCACATTTTTCTGTCTTCTTCTGAGCCTTTGAAACTGTTCCAACTTCTGTCTGTTACCCAGTTCCAAAGTCACTTTCACATTTTTGGGTATCATCACAGCAGTGTCCCACTCCTGCTACTAATTTACTATATTCATCCATTCTCATGCTGTTATAAAGAAACACCCAAGACTGAGTAATTTATAAAGAAAAGAGATTTAATTGACTCACAATTCCACAGGGCTGGGAGCCCTCAGGAAACTTACAATCATGGCAGAAGGGGAAGCAAACACACATTTCTTCACATGGCAGCAGGAGAGAAAAGTGCCAAGCAAAGGGGGAAACGCCCCTTATAAAATCATTAGATCTTGGGAGAACTCACTCACTATAGTGAGGACAGCAGCATTGTAGAAACTGCCCCCATGATTCAGTTATCTCCACCTGACCCTGCCCTTCATGTGTGAGGATTATTGCAATTCAAGATAAGATTTGGGTAGGGGCACAAAGCCAAACCATATCAGTTAGTCATATCCACAACTTGCCTGCCTATTTTGAGTGGAGGTTCTGAAATGCAGGAACTGTATATTAGGGATAGAATCAGGTAGCTTCATATGGAAATCATGGACTTTAAAGTTAGTCACATCTAGGTTTAAATCCCAATGTTTCCTCTTCACAGCCATGGAATCTTTCATGTTCCTCTCTTGAAACAGCTTAATAGCATAATGTCTGTAATTTTCATTAAAATACATCATGTTATCAGCATTATAATGGGTTGAATGTCAAATATTTTAAGTTTTAATTCTAGGCATTAGCAGGTAACTTGCTGTCAAGAATTAACAGTCCGAGGATAGTCAGTTCCTATTCTAACCAGAAGGGCCACACTCCAGGAGTGACTACAGCATTTTCTCCACCTGCTGATATCTTCATCTGCAACAGACCTTTTGCTAATTTGCATACTAGATGTCAGAAACAGTTTTTCCCCTTGATAAAAACAAGATTCTGTTAATTTGTATGATAGATGTAGCAATTGGCTATCATTAACAAAATCAGAGACACTCAAGATTTGAGGACTGATCAAAATAGAGTCCTGCATATCATTGCATGAAGAGAGGATAAGAGTTCATTAAGGTCTGTACCTTACATTCCTTGGAGACTGTATTTGAGGCTTGATTCCTAAGTCATCCTTTCTCTAGCCATTTCTTTAAGGGACTCCCGACTGCATGATGCTGCTTTAGCCACATAGGAGCCTTTCATAGAGGATGTGGCCAGAGCTCCTACAAGCCAGGACTTTATTGATCACTGGCTCTTTCTTGAGATGTCTTATTCACTTGGCTTCAGGGTCACCCTCATTCAAGGCTGTCCCACCTCACTGGCCACTCCTGTTTCCTCTCAGTGACAGACTCTCCCTTATCTTCCCAGCTCTGATATGTTAGAGTGACCAGCACACAATCCCTATAATTTCTCTGTCTTCACTCACTCCCTAGGTAATATCTTCTGATATCTCTAAATGAACATTGATATACTGATGATCCTCCCTTATTTCTTTCATCTATCTTGACATCTCCTGACAGATGTTTAATAAGTATTTCAAACTTAGCAAGCCTATTAACCAAACTCCTAATCATTGTTCCTATCATTTTATCAGTACATAGCAACTCTATCTGCCCGGCTGTACAGGCCAAAAGACCTTGGGTTTATCCTTGACATTTTGCTTTCTCTCACACCACATATCCAATCCATCAGCAAATCTTGCCGGCTTTTACTTCAGAATTCTGCTTCTCTTCTTCTTGATCACTATCACCCTCTCATCAACTCTATCCTAGATTATTGAAAGCCTTCCAATTAGCCTCAATAGGATCTGTTCTCTACACAGGAGGCAAAGTGAGGCTGCTAAAAGCTAAATCTGACCTTGTCACACATCTGCTCAAAAAGCCAAAGTTTTCTGTAATAGGCAAAAGATTTATGCAATCTGAAAAGAAACCAGAGTATAAATCCAAAGTTTTCTTAGTGACCCATGAGGCCTTATAAGCTGACCCTCCCACCCCTTCTCCTGGATTTTCCGACCTCGCCTCCCTTCATTCACCCTCCCAATTGCACTGGCCCTCTTGCTGTTCTTTTGACAAGCCAAGCATATTCTATCCTAGCAGCTTTGTGTGGGACTTTTTTTTTTTCCATGCGAAAATGTCTTCTCCTAGAATTCCTCATAGCTTTCTTCCTCACTTTGTAAACAAAGCAGATCTCATACATCACATGATAAGGAGGCCTTTCCCAATTGTCCTGTGTAACAAAATCACCCTTTGGCATTTCCCATTCCCCTTCTCATTTCTCTACAGCCTTTATCATTATCTGATATACTTACTCATCCATGGTTTCTGTACCTCCTCATTAGAATGTGAACCATAAGGGGCTTCCCATCTTTATATTCAGTAGGTAAAAGTATGCCTGGCACATAGTAGGTTATATTCAGTGAACATTCAGTAAATGTTTATTGAATGATTAGCAACTGCCCCATAACTGGTTGTCATCATCATCATCACCATTGTCCCTCAAAGCCTCATCCCAGGGCCTTCCCCAGGAGAAGCAGATAATGTCTCAGTGATGATGGTAAACATGCTGTGAGTACATGATGACAAACATAAATTTCCGCTTCCTCCTAAGCACTCATAGACTTATAACCCCATAATTTAGACAGAGTTAGTCCACAGTAAATTCTTTAGCAACAAAAGAACTACTTCCACTCACTTAGAAGTTATTGATAATGATGGTGCTTAAGATGATTCTTAAGAAAAATCAAGTACAGTACTGTACACTGAATAGCATAATGAAAAGATGGTTTTCTCATCCTTAGGTAATCTATAATTTTGTCTAAAATGGTGAAACTAAAATTTTTGGCCCTAAAATATGTAATTATATCTGTTTTTGTACTTTTTTTTTTTTTTCTTGAGATGGAGTCTTGCTCTGTCACCCAGGCTGGAGTGCAGTGGCATGGTCTTAGTTCACTGCAAACTCCACCTCCTGGCTTCAAGTGATTCTCCTATCTCAGCTTCCCTAGTAGCTGGGATTACTGGCACGCCCACCACACCAGGCTAATTTTTGTATTTTTAGTAGAGATGAGGTTTTGCCATGTTGGCCAGGCCGGTCTTGAACATCTGACCTTGGGTGATCCACACGCCTTGGCCTCCCAAAGTGCTGGGATTATAGGCATGAGTCACTGAACCTGTCTTTATTTTTATATTAGTCTTAAAAGATAAAGTATGTATAAGAAATAGCTAATACATTTGTTCTCACTCCCATTTGACTGACTTCTGCCATACAATTGCAACGTATAAGGTAATACACTCCTTTTGCCATCAATCAATAATTATTTTTTATTGGACCAAAATCCTGTTCTAGTCATAGCATGTCTGTCATTCCCCACATTTGTTCATTTTCCTGAAGTCCTATGAATGAATTTTCTATCATCCCCTAAATCTATAAGTGATTAAGCACAGAAATAATTGTAAATTTAAAATCTACATATAGGATTAGCTCAATACTTGTTTTGTAAATAATTCAAGTTCCCTAAAAAACTTGCATTCCATTGCTGTGTTATTTATTCTGGAATTGTAAATACAGCAAGACTTTATTCATATGGGCTCTACCAATTTGGAATTTGAAGAAATTCAGACAAGGTGAAATCTGAAGCTTATCTTTGATAAGGGTATTCTTCTTAATAGAGTGTATAGATTAATTTTGTAACCAAATATAAATGACAAAAAAGCATTTGAGATTAAAATTTCACAAAACTCTTAGAACTATTCACAACAATTTATTTCTTTTTTAAAATGTAATGTAGGAAGCATTTAAAAATTCATTCAATTACTTTCATATCATTTAGTAAAGTATCCAACCTAATAGCAAGATTCTTTTGACACTGGTTTATTTTAGTGTTCCCACAACTCTTTGATTTTATTATTTTAATCTATAGGTAATTCCACTATGCACTAGCTCTGTAACTGACCCTGATTTATAATTATTATTATTAATAGTTTATAAACAATAAACTGCATTACCCCTGTCTTAACAAAATATCATAAAATGGGTGATGTGTAAACAGCAGTTATTTGTTTCTCACAGTTCTGGTAGCTGGAAAATCCACTATCAAGGCGCCAGCAGATTCAGTGTCTGTTGAAGGCCAACTTTCTGGTTTATAGACAGTACCTTTTAGCTGTGTCCTCACCTGATGGAAGGGGCAAGGCAACTCTCTGGGCCCTCTTTCATAATAGCTCTAATCCCATACCCATAGGCTCCACCACCTAATACGTCACCTTGGGGGTTCAATTTCAACATATGAACTCCTGGGGGTCACAAAATTCAATCCATTGTAACAGTTAAATTCTATAATTTAGCAGGCTTATTATTTTAGAATTGCTCTTCCCCATCTAGTTTGAGTTACTAATGTATTAGTACTAAGACTACTACATGTACATAGAAACATTGTAAAGATCAGTAACATTTCTTAATGAAGCAATTTAAGCGCTGTTTACCTTTGATAAAATTTTGTTTTCAATTTAAAATAAGCACATTTTAGTAAATTTGCCTTGTTGTCTTTGAGAAATCAAACTGTTTGACCCGTTAAAAACTTGCAAAATTAATTACATTCTAAACTCACAAGAAAATTGCATGCTCTAAATTTTACTACAAGAATCACTAGCATTATATAAAATGTCAATATTTAGTAACACAAATTTAACAAAGACAGATTTTCAAAACAGACATCTAACTTGGAAGACATTGCTTTAACCTTCCTGTATTAAAAAAGAAATACAAAATATTTGTCCTCATTGATATTGAACATTTACTAATTCACTATTAGCTTGTTTGTTGTTTTTATTACTTGAAATACCTCAAGGAGCCATCAGACCCACAAATCAAATAGTTTAGTCACAAATCATATGAATTAAAACTATCTCAGCAGACACAATGTTGGTTTATAGAAAAAAATTACATTTTGTACCTGATGGTCAACAAACTAGCAGTTTGCTTTTCCAGAAGGAAAGGGAATTTTAGTGACAAGGGTCCTCTGAAACCTTCTGCGTCTGCTTCCCTGACATTCAAATATGGCCTTGTTCATTCTCTAGGAGCCTCAAGGCTTGAAAGTCATCCAAGAACCAGGGACCAATCTAAAGTAGATTGGCTTATACTCAAATTTAATGAAACTTCCTTAGAGAAAACTG
Source organism: Sapajus apella (assembly GCF_009761245.1). Taxonomy (NCBI): domain Eukaryota; kingdom Metazoa; phylum Chordata; class Mammalia; order Primates; family Cebidae; genus Sapajus; species Sapajus apella. The sequence goes on from NW_022436946.1 coordinate 57,810,500, forward strand.
ATTTCCCTCATTATCCTTTATGTAGATAATATGTGGAATTAATTCTCCTTCACTAAGTTATCATTACATTGAGCACACAAACACAGATATAATGTTATTAAAAGTAATGGAATGAGTTCATCCACTGTTAACTTTAATGGTTTATATCCTCTCCAGTGTCCCAGAGAAATGCCTCTGTCTCTCTGCTTCGGCAGATTAAAGGTCAGGGCTAAGGTTACCAAATTTCATGCTCACTAGAGAAATATCTGCTCTCTCTTGGGCCTTACTCCCTTTGAACTCCGAATGAGGCTGGGAGGAGCAGACATAACTGTTCTGAAAGACCTCTTTCCAATGTGACAGCGACAGGCACAGATGTATATTTCTACACATTTGTTTTGCAATGTAATTAAAAAATACAATCTTACTTTTTAAATAAAATTATACAAAATTAAACCTGAGATATTTATCTTTAATGTTTATTATGGATTTTTTTCTTTCTGGGTCTTGGAATTAGTATTTCTTTTTAAATATTCAACAATAATACTTATATACTTATTAATATTTGGAGTGAGTAAAGCCTGAACAGGTAACACCTTTACATTTTAAGCATCAGTTTTGTTCATTTTGCTGATGTAAAACCTAATCAACCTTTATTTGCAGAAAAAAAAATTTCACTAAGCAGTTTTTGACTACACACAAAAATAATTACAGAACTATAAATGCAATGTAAGAGAAATACACATACACATATATATTCATATATATACACAGCCATGTATACATAATATGAAATGTATATTATATATGCTAATATACATTACAGAAGCATAAGCTTATCCCCATTTTAATTTTATTTGTCCAATAAGCATTAAACTTCTATGTGTTAAGCACTACTATATTAACATTGAGAATATGAAGACAAACAATAAAGGTTTTGTGCCCTTAGAGGTAATGATTGAGGATGGAAGACATACTTGCAGACTTAAGCAAACATCAATAACTCTAGTTACATGCACAAATAAATTTTGGGCATTAAAAAACCATAAGAAGAAAAACAAAGCTCTCAGCCAAGATGTAGTAACAGGTACCAAATTTACACTCCTGTTACAAACAAAAAAAGTACCAAAAAAATATGTAAAACTATAGTTTTCAACACATTGGAAATGAGGGGTTGGGTTTGAAACAGATGAGTTGAGTCATACCTATGATTGCTCCAGCTTATTTCCTGGAGGAAGCTTCCAGGTTGTGATGTAAAGATGGGAATACAGGCAGAGCCCAGTGAACCCTGAGTTGAGGAGACAGAGTTGGGAGTTCAGGGAAGACAAGATTTCTGGTGTTTGCAAAGCAGAACACTGAAAAGGAGAGAGATACACAGAAAGAGAACTCCACAGAACTGAAGATGTTCCTCACTGAGCATTTGGTTAAGCACCAAAGCACACCTGTCTGTGAGAAAAGTACCCAAGGCCAGGAAAGAGCCATTCAGAAGGATAAGAAGTAACAACCCCCAGGAATCACACATGGCCAGGAATCATGCCTATCCCCAGTAACCAAAATGGAAAACCTCATAATTCATGGGCATCAGTTAAAGAATTAAGAGAGGTATTACCTCAAGAATGAGAACAAATAATAGCATTGTTCCACCTAACAAAGCTTAAAAGCAAGAACCTAAATCATTAAACTATTTCCAAGTAAGTTAACCACATTCAAATGCAAAGCTTTAGAATATTTTTAAAGTTCAACACTATCCAGTAATCAGCAAGGCTAAATTCACAAAGCCTGACTCTCCAAAATTATAAAGTATGCAAAGAAGAAGGAAAATATAACCTATAATGAAGAGAAAAAAGTCAACCAATAAAAGTTAACCCAAGTATGACACAGATGGCATTAAAACAGTTTTTATAACTGAATTCAATATATTCAAAAGGTAGAAAAAAAGTTGAACATTTTAAATAAAAGATATAAAAAAAGGCCCCATTTAAATGTTCAGAAGTAGAAATTACAATGTTTGCCTTGTAAAATACACAGGCTGAGAATAATGGCAGATGACATTTCAGAAAAAAAGAATAGTGAACTTAAAGACATAGTAATAGAAATTATAAAAATGAAACACACAGAGAAAAAAGACTTGCAAAAAAGAAACAGAGCATTAGTGAAATGTGAGATAATTTTAAGTGATCAAATATATGAGCAAGTGGAGTCCCTTAAAGGGAAAACAAAAATAATTTGAAAAAATAGTTCCTAAAACTTTCCAAATTTGATAAAAAAAATAAGTATACATACCCACTATTCACAGAGCTTAACAAAGCCCAAGTACAAACATATATATGACTATACTATGGCATGTAATAAACCAATTACATGAAGCCAGTGATAAAAATACAGATCTTAGAAGCAAATGGAGAAAAAGGGAAATTACACACAGAAGCACTAAAGTGTGCATAGTAAAAGATTCCTTATAAATAATGAAAGCAAGAAGGCAATAGGGCAATATCTCTGAAGTCTAAAAGAAAAAAACAACAGGGTTCTCTAACCTAAAAAAAACTTTCAGAAACAAAGGTGAAATAGTATGTCTATGTCTAGATCCAAGAGGAATCACCACACTGTCTTCCACAATGGTTGAACTAATTTACACTCCAACCAACAGTGTAAAAGTATTCCTATTTCTCCACATCCTCTCCAGCATCTGTTGTTTCCTGACTTTTTAATGATTGCCATTCTAACTGACATGAAATGGTATCTCAGCATGGTTTTGATTTGCATTTCTCCTAATAACCAGTGATGATGAGCTTCTTTTCATATGTTTGGTGGCTAAATAAATGTCTTCTTTTGAGAAGTGTCTGTTCATATCCTTTGCCTGCTTTTCAATGGGGTTGTTTTTTCTTGTAAATTGATTTAAGTTTTTTGTAGATTCTCAATATTAGCCCTTGGTCAGATGTGTAAATTGCAGAAATTTTTTCCCATTCTGTTGGTTGCTGGTTCACTCTAATGATGTAGTTTCTTTTACTGTACAGAAGCTCTTAAGTTTAGTTAGATCCCATTTGTCAATTTTGGCTTTTGTTGCCATTGCTTTTGGTTTTTATTCATGAAGTCTTTGCCTATGCCTATGTCCTGAATGGTACTGGTGACTCAGCAATCCCATTACTGAGTATATACTCAAAGAATAATAAGTCACTCTGTTATAAAGGCACATGCACACATATGTTTATTGCAGCACTGTTCACAATAGCAAAGACTTGGAACCAACCCAAATGCCTATCAATGATAGACTGGATAAAGAAAATGTGGCACATATATACCATGGAATACTATGCAGCCATAAAAATGGGTAAGTTCATGTCCTTTGCAGGGACATGGATAAAGCTGGAAACCATCATTCTCAGCAAACTGACACAAGAACAGAAAACCAAACACCACATGTTCTCACTCATAAGAGGGTATTGAGCAATGAGAATGCATGGACACAGGGAGGGGAAAATCACACATTGGGGCCTGTTGCGGGGTGGGGGGACTAGAGGAGGTATAGCAGGGGGTGTGGGGATTGGGGAGGGATAACATTGGGAGAAATACCTAATGTAGATGACGGGTTGATGGGTGCAACAAACCACCATGGCACATGTATACCTATGTAACAAACCTGCACGTTCTGCACATGTACCCCAGAACTTAAAGCATAATAATAAAAACAAAAACAAAGGTGAATTAAGGACTTGTTCACACCTACAAAAGATGAAAGAATTCATTATCAGCAAAACTAAACTACAATAAATACTAAAGGAAGTCTTTCAAGTAGAAGGAAAATGATGCCACATAGAAATCTAGACCTACACAAAAAAATAAAGAACACTGGAAATTATAAATACATGGATAAATATAAAGATTTTATTCTTATAACTTAAATCTGTTAAAAAGACAAATGCTTAAAGCAAAACAGTAACAATGTATTGTGGGATTTATAACACATATAAAGTGAAATGTATGACATTTTGTGCTATTATAATTTAGGTATATCCTAAACCCTAAAGGAATCACTAAAATGTCAAAAAGTTATAGTTATCAAAAAGGACACAAAATGAAAGCGTACAAAATAATCCAAAAGAAGCAAAAAAAAAAACAAAGAAAAGTGAATAAAAAAATTAATGAGATATACAGAAAACAAGGAGCATGATGGTACATTTAAACAAAACTTTGTCAATAATTACACCACAAGTAAATATAGGGTATAATAAATGTAGTGTATAATAAAATGGTCTAAACGCTCCATTTTAAAAGCAGAGATTATAAAATTGGATAAGACAGTGAGATAATTTACATGCTGCCTATAAGAATCCCATGTTAAATATAAAGACAGAAATAGATTCAAAGTAAATGGGAAAAAATGGAAAAAAATCAAAGAAAAATAAGAGTGGTTATATTGGTATCAGAAAACACAGAACAAAGAATATTACAAAGAATATGACAAAGAAGGTAATGCTACAATGATAAAGAAATTCTTCAAAAAATAACAATTCTTAACATTAATCACCTGATACTGGAGTTCAAAATACATGACAAAAACCTGAAATGCAAAGATATATCCACAAATACAGTCAGAGATTTCTGCACCCCTAGTTAAATAACAGGAGGAACAAATAGAAACAAAATCTTAAAGTTATAAAATTATTGAAAAATACTATCAACTAATTTGATACAATTGAAAGTTATAGAAATTGCCACCCAGAAAACAGGACAACATACATTGTCTTTAAGTGAATGTGTAACATTTACCAAGATAAACTACACTCTGTTCCACATAAAAAAATCTTAATAATTTACCCCTGGTGTCATTGCCCTCCCTGGAGATCCTCAATCCTTGCGCTACTGCATCACCAAACCACCCACAAATATACCCTACAATCTGCTCTGATTTTGGCAAGCACAGAACACCAGTGGGTCCCTAGAAGTTGTAAATCCCTGGAGGTTTAATCTTCAGCAAAGGTCACGCCAAGCAAGGGGGAAGTACAGCCCACCAAAGGTTCCCTTGAAATAAAGGAAACACAGACACAGCACCAAGCAGTGAAGAGGGCATCACTGACATCTGGGAACAGATGTGGAGAAAGGTTCATCTTTAAATATCTGCTGTACACTGTTGCAGACACAGTAGTGGGTCTTCTCACCCTGCCTAGTAAGCTTGCGCTGAAAGAAAGTACTTTTCTTACTTTTCTGGCAGCTCCAATCCCTCTGAAAGTGAGTAGAAACAAAACAAAAGCATTTTTCATGCCTTTCTGGTAGCTCCATCCCCACTAAAATCAAGGCTGTGCCTGCTCAGGCCTTCATAAAAGGTGGGTTCCAACTCCCCCTCACTATACAGTGTGGTAATACCCCAGCAATGGAGGATAAACCCTGAAGTTACCTGCCCCATTCCAGTGATAACTGTCCAAGAGGCAGATCTATAGCACAGAGCCAAAGCCTTTATAAACCGAGGGTTGTGAGCCCCAAGACAGGGGTGTGACAGCGAAGCAAACTGCATTACTGCCAGTACAGGATGAGGAGCTGGTACACCTCCACCCCTGCTCCTTACTCTAAGACTTCAAGACCCCCCATCACGATCTCTTCTTGCCACCCTCATTAGGGCAGGTACACCCACTGGGCACCAGCCTAACTGCCAGCTCCTACTCTTAAGTGCCATCTACTGGTGTGCAGCCTAAACTGCATCACCAAAGAAAAATATATCCTCATAACAAGCAGCATCTGAGAACGATATTGAACAGAACGTAGTCACAACCAAAGAACCCGTATAGCGCCTTGGCCTGCCAATCGATCATACACACACACACACAACATACGCCATAGTCATACTCTGAAGAGAGAAAATAATAAAAAATGTAAAAGACCCATCCAAATGACAGAAAATCAAAAAATAATAATAAAATAAAATAAATAAAAATACAGCTCCCTCAGATTAGAAAGAAACAGCACAAGAACTCTGGCAGTACAAAAACCCAGAGTGTTTTGTCACCTCCAGAGGATCTCACTAGCTTCCTGGTAGTCAATCCTAAAAAGATTGAAACATCTGAAATGATAGTTAAAGAATTTAAAACATGAATTGCAAATAAACTCAATCAGATCCAAAAGTGGGTTGAAATCCAACAAAAAGAAAGTGAAAAAAAAGATTCGGGATACAAAAGACAATATAGCTATATTGAGAAAGAATCAGGATGGGCACAGTGGCTCACACCTGTAATCCTGATACTTTGGGAGGTAAAGGCAGTGGCTCACTTGAGCTTAAGAGTTTGGGTAACAACCTGGGAAACATGGTGAAATCCTGTCTCTAAAAAAAATATACAAATCAGCCATGCATGGTGGCATGTCTGTAGTCCCAGCTTTGGGGGGCGGAGGCAAGAGGATTGCTTGAACCTGGTAGGTCAAAGAGGCTTCAGTGAGCTGAGACTGTGCCACTGCACTCCAGCCAGTGTGACAAAGTAAGATCCTGAAAAAAGAAGGAAAGGAGGAAAGGAGGAGAGGAGGAAGGGAGGAAAGGAGGGAGGGAGGGAGGAAGGGTGGGAGAAAACAGAATTTCTGGAATTAAAAATCACTATAGAAATTTCAAAATACAATTGGAATTATTAGCAATAGCCTAGACCAAGCAGAAGAAAAAGTGTCAGAGCTCAAACAATGGTCTTTCAAATTAATCCAGTCAGACAAAAATAAAGAAAAAAGAAATTTTAAATATGAACAAAGCCTTTGAGAAACATGGTACTATGTAAGTCACCAAACCTACAATTTACCTGCATTCCTGAGAGAAAAGAAAACTTAGTAACTTAGAAAGCATATCTGAGGGTCTAAATCAGGAAAATTTCCTCAATTTGCTAGAGAGGTCAACATGCAGATAGAAGAAATTCAGGGAACTCTTATGAGAAACCACAAAATGACTATTCCTAAGGCACCTAGTCATTGGACTATCCAAAGTCAATGCAAAAGAAAAAATCTTAATTACAGCTAGAGAAAAGAGTAAATTACTTAGAAAGGGAATCCCATCAAACTAACAGTGGACTTCTCAGCAAAAAAAAATTATAAGCCAGATGAGATTGAGGGCCAATTTTTAGCTATCTAAAAGAAAAAAGTGTCACTCAAGAGTTTCATATTATGCCATACTAAGCTCCATAAACAAAGGAGAAATAAAGTCACTCACAAACAAGTAAATGCTAAGGAAATTTATCACCACCAGACCAGAAATGCTTAAAGGAGTTTTAAACACAGAAATGACAGGATGATACTTGCTTTGGATTCATCACAATCAAGTGGGCTTTATTGCTAGGATGTAAGAATGGTTCAACAGAGACAAATCAATAAACGTGATTCACCACATAAACAGAATTAAGAACAAAAACCATACGATCATCTGAGCAGATGCAGAAAAAGCATCCAGTAAAATCAAATATCACTTCATTATAAAAACTCTCAATGACTAGGAATCAAAGGAACATACCTCAAAATAATAAGAGCCATATATGACAATCCTGAATCCAACAACACACTGAACAGGAAAAATTGGAAGTATTTCCTCTAAAAAGTGGAACAAGACAAGGATTTCCACTCTCACCATTCTGAGTCAACATAGTACTGGCAGTCCTACCCAGAAAAATTAGGCAAAAGAAAGAAATAAAAGGCATACAGATAGGAAGACAAAAAGCCAAATTATCTCTGTTTACCAATGGTAGGATTCTATACCTAGAAAACCTTAAAGATTTCTCCAAAAGGCTCCTAGAACTAATAAATGACTTCAGTAAAGCTTTGGGATATAAAATCAATATATAAAAATCAGTAGCATTTCTATATACCAATAATGTTCAAGCTGATGATCAAATCAAGAATCAAATCCCCTTTGCAATGGCTGCACACACACACAAACACCTAGGAATACATGTAACCATGGAGGTGAAAGATCTCTAGAACAGAACTACAAAACACAAATGAAAAAAATCATAGATGACAAAAACAAATGGAAAAATATCCTGTGCTCACAGATTAGAAAAATCAGTATTGTTAAAATGGCCATACTACCCAGAGCAATCCATGGATTCAATGCTATTCTTATCAAACTACCAATGTTATTTTTTACAGAATTAGAAAATAACTATTCTAAAATTCATATGGAACCAAAAAAAAGAGCCTAATAGCCAAAGCAATCCTTCCTAAGCAAGAAGAACAAAACTAGAGACATCATATTATTTGACTTTAAAGTATACTACAAGGCTATAGTAACCAAAACAATATGATACTGACACAAAAATCAGCACATAGATCAATGGAAGAGTGGAGAACCCAGAAATAAATCCACCTACTCACAACCAACTAATCTTCGACAAAGTTAACCATAATTTTAAAATGGGAAAAGGACTTCCTAGTCAGTAAATAGTACTGGGATAACTGGCTAGCCATACGCAGAAGAATAACACTGGACCCTCTACTTCTCTCCATATACAAACATTAATGAAAGATGTATTAAATACTTCAGTGTAAGACTTCAACCTGTAAGAATCCTAAAGTAAAACCTAGGAAAAAATATTGGCCTATGCAAAGAATTTGTGATTAAGACATCAAAGGCAATCACAACTAACAGTAATTGACAAGTGGGACTTTTCTGCACAGCAAAAGAAACTATCAACTGAGTAAATGTACAACCTACAGAATGAAAGAAAATGTTCACAAACTATGCATTCAACAAAATACTGATATCTCTAAAGAGCAAATCAGCAACAACAAAAATAGCCTCGTTAATGGGCAAAGGAAATGAACAGATACTTCCTAAAAGAAGACATACATGCTTCCAACAAACATATGAAAAAATGCTCATTATCACTAATTTCAAATTAAAACCACAATGATGTATATTTCACATCACTCAGAATGGCAACCAATAAAAAGTAATAAATAAATAAATAAATAACCCAGATTCTAGTGAGGTTGTGGAGAAAAAGGAACACACTCATGCACTGTTGTTAGAAATATAAATTAGTTCAGCCACTATGGAAAGCAGTTAGCAGAGCTCTCAAAGAACTTAAAACAGAACTACCATTTGACCTAGGAATCTCATTATGGGGTATCTACCCAAAGGAAAAGAAACATTTCTATCAGAAAGACACCTGCATTCATACCTTTATTGCAGCACTATTCACAATAGCAAAGTTAGAGAATTAACTTAGATGCCATCAACAGTGGATTAGAAAAAAAAAAAATGTGGTACATATACACCATAGAATGCTATGCGGTCATAATAAAGAATGAAATCATCTCCTTTATAGCAACATGGATGCAGCTAGACATGATTATCCTAAGTGCATTAACACAGAAACCCAAAATCAAATACCACATGTTCTCACTTACAAGCGGGAGATAAATATTGGGTACGCGTACATGAAGTTAGAAACAATAGACACTGGGGACTCCAAAAGCGGGCAGGAAGGGAGGAAGACAAAAGCTGAAAAACTACCTATTGGGTACTATGTTGACTATTTGGGTGATGGGTTCAACAAAAACCCAAACCTCAACATTGTATAATATATCTATGTCACAACTTACATATGTACCCCCTGAAACTAAAGTAAAAAATAAAATAAAACTTTTGTGTATTAAAGACAAATCAAAAGAGAAAGTATTTTGCACTTAATGAAAAGGAAAACCCAACATATCAAAATTTTGTACACATACCCCCGAAACTAAAGAAATAAAATAAAATATTTGTGTATTAAAGACAAATAAAAAGAGAAAGTATTTTGTACTTAATGAAAAGGAAAACACAACATATCAAAATTTTGGTACATAGCTAAAATAATACTTAGTTGTAAATTTATAGTACAAACTCCACATTAAAGTTCTAATCTAGTAAAAAAAATAAAACAAACAACAGAAAATTAAGCTCAAAGTAAGTACAAGAAAAAAATAATAAATATAATAGTAGAAATTAGTGAAATGGAAATCAGGAAAACAGTAGAGAAAATCAATAAAACAAAATCTTGTTTTTTGAGAGCAATAAAATTTATAAGCTACCTAGACTGATAAGATAAAAAGAGAAGATACAGTTTATCAATATCAGAAATGAGAGAGATAAGATCAATACTGAATACGTGTGTGTGTGTGTGTGTGTGTGTGTGTGTGTGTGTGTGTGTGTGTGTGTTTTAAAGAGGGAGTCTCGCTCTGTCACCCAGGCTGGAGTGCAGTGACGTGATCTCGGCTCACTGCAGCCTCTGCCTCCTGGGTTCAAGCAATTCTCCTGCCTCAGCCTCCTGAGTAGCTGGAATTAGAGTCACATACCACTATGTGACCTCAGGATTACAGGTTAGGAGATTGAGACCAGCCTGGCCAATACGGTAAAACCCCATCTCTACTAAAAATGGGGTTTTACATACTCCTCGGCCTCCCAAAGTGCTGGGATTACAGGTGTGAGCCACGGTGCCCAACCTGATTATAGAATTATTAAAGATATATTATTAAAATATTATAAACAACTCTATACTGATAAATTTGATAAATGAAATAAATAAGTTCCTTGAAGGACACAACTACCAAAGCTCAATCAAGAAGAAACAGGGGGAAAAAAAGCCCAAGAAATTTTATCAAGATGGCAGAATAGAAGAAGTTTGTTCATATCCCCCCATAAGAATTCTGCACCAGTCACCATCAAAAGTCCCTTTCAGGAACCTCCAGTTTTAAGTAGGAGTTTCTAAAACATCAGCAGAGCTCAAGACTTAAAAGGGTTGTTTACAGCAATGGTCCCCAACCTTTTTGGCACGAGGGACTAGTTTCAGGAAGATAATTTTTTCCTGGACCAGAGTGGGGATGATTTCAGGATTATTCAAGTGAATTATGTTTATTGTGTACTTTATTGCTATTATTATTACATTGTAATATATAATGAAATAAGAATACAACTCACCATAATGTAGAATCGGTGGGATCCTGAGCTTGGTTTCCTGAAACCAGGCAGTCCCATCTGGGGGTAATGGAAGATAGTGACAGATAATCAGGCATTAGATTACCATAAGCAGTGCACAACCTAGATCCCTCGCATACATAGTTCACAATAGGGTTCATACTTCTATGAGACTCTAATGCTGCCACCCATCTGACAGGAGGCAGATCTCAGGCAGTAATGTCAGCCATGGGGACCTGCTATAAATACAACTGAAGTTTCACTTGCCTGCCCACTATTCACCTCCTGCTGTGAAGCCTGGTTCTTAGGCCATAAATAAACTAGTATCCATCTGTGGCCTGGGGGTTGGAGACCCCTGGTTTAGAGAATGCAGATCAAAACCCAGGTGGCTGGTCTGCCTGACCAAACTTGCTTCCACTTTCAATCCCAGAAACTGTCCAGTCCCTGCTGCGGCTTGGCTACAGCCCTATTTAACCGTGAAACTGCAACAAAAATCATCTGCCAAGAGGTCCAGAATGAATTGTCCACACTACTGTCTTGGAGAAAAGGCTCATCTGTTGGCTAACATTAGTCTCTGAAGTTAACCTGCAAGTTGCCCTGAAGCACTGTTCTTGTCTTCCTCGGCTAAAGTCCTAGCTCAGAGCTGTTCACATAAAGACCCAGAAGAAGACCTGCCTGTATATCATAGCCAGAGAGTCTGAGCTTCCCTTTTGAGTTTGCTAACCTTCATTCCACAGATTCTGAGGAGGCCCAATAACAATTCCAGCCCCTCTCACTGCAGTTGGGGAAGCAACCCATCTGTGCTAAGACCTGCTGGGAGATTTGTACCTGTCTGGGCCAATGAAACTGGGCTCTCTACCCTCCATCCCACAACAGATCCTAAGGGTGCCCATTCCCAGCTCTGTCCCCTCCTACTGCAATCAGGGAACCAACTCACCTGTGCAAGGACTTCCTGAGAAACACACACCTCTCTGAGCCAAGGATCAGGCTCTCTAGCCTTGGCCTCACCGGGCTCCAGTCTTATATCTAGCCTTCAGTTGGGAAACTACCCTGTCTATGCAGAGACCTGCTAAGAGACACATGACTCTCTGAGCCAGCAAGATGGACTCTCCAGCCTCTATCCCATAGCAAATCCCAGGGGCTTCAGTCTTAGCTACAGTCTGCAGTTGAAAGACTATCCTGGCTGTGCAATGTCCTTCTAGGAGACAGGTGACCCTTTGAGCCAATCAGCCTTTCCTGCCTGTGTCCCCTAGGAGATCCCAAGGGGGCCCAGTCTTAGCTTGAGCCCCTCTTGCTACAGTTGCAGAACTATTCCCTCTGTGCAGGTACTGCAGGGTGGTGCGCACCCTCTAAACTAATGAGATAGATCTGCCAGCGTGCTTCCCACTGTAGATCCTAAAGCTGGTCCAATGTCAACTCTAGCCCCTCTCACTGATCTGGTAACCCATACCACCTGTGCAGAGATCTGGGAGTCATGCTTGTCTGAATCACTGGGATAGTCATCTAAACTCAGGTCCCTGGCTAGCACTCCCACACAGCCCCAGTACTCTCCTTAAGTCTTTTCCAGATCCTTCTGGACCAGAAAGCCATGTCAGCCTTGCCCTTGTGAGACTCATGGCAAGCCTGGGTTTAGAGTGTCCTCTAGTGCAGGTACCTGCACAGGTCACAGGCTCAGGAACACAACAGTCTGTCAGCTTAGAATCCTTGGAAAGCCCTCTGGTGAAAACAAAGACAAGTGAAAACAAAGACAGGTGAAAAAAAAACAGGTGAAAACAAAGACAGACTACAAAGACTAAAATAAATCCCTAATCCCTAAATGTGCAAAGATCATTGCACATCCACAGGCATCATGAACATTCAGAAAAATATGACCTTACAAACATACAACATAAGGTGCCAGAGATGAGCCCCAAAGTTAAGGGGATGTGCAGTCTTTCAGACAAAAATTCAAAATAGCTGTTTTAAGGAAGCGGAATATTTTTTTAAAAGAGTGATAACCAGTTCAGAAATTTATTAGAAAAAAATTTCATACAGAGATTAAAATAAGTTTTAAAAATCAAACAGAAATCCTGAAGCTAAAAAAGTACAATGAATGAAATGAAAAATGCAATAGAGCAATCAACAGCAGAATTGATCAAACAGTAGAAAGAATCAGTGAGCTCAAAGACAGGCTATTTCAAAACACAGTCAAAGAAAATAAAAGAAGAAAAAAATGAACAAACCTTACAGAAACTGTGGTACAACTTTAAAAGAGTAAATATTCAGATTATCTAAGTTCAAGAGGGAACTGAGAAAGACAAAGAGCAGAAAGGTTATTCAGCACATAGAACATTCTGTAGGATAAACAATATCTTAGGCCATAAAACAAGTCTCATCAAGTTCAGAAAGGTCAAAATTGTATCAGGTATATTTTCTGACCATAATGGAATAAAACTGGAAATCAATAACCAGAGGAAAACTATATAAATACATGGAAATTAAACATGTTCCTGAATATAATGAGTCAATGAAGAAATTTAAAATAAATTTTAAAAATTTTTGGAAACAACTGAAAATGGAAACACAACATACCTGAACTCATGGGATACAGTGAAAACAGTACTAATAAGAATGTTTCTAGCAATAAAAAAAATTATATGTCAAAAAATAGAAAGACTTCAAATAAACAACCCAATGATGCACCTCAAGGAACTAGAAAAGCAAGAACAAACCGAACACCAAATTAGTAGAAAGAAAAGAAATAATAAAGATCTGAGCAGAAATAAACAAAATTGAGACTAATGTATACAAAAGATCAACAAAATTTGTAATTAGTTTTTTAAAAAGATAAACAAAATAAGCAAAACTTTAGCTAGACTAAGAAAAAAAGAAAGATGATCCAATGAAATCAGAGATGAAAAAGGAAGCATTAAAACTGATGGCACAAAAATACTAAAGTTCATTAAAGACACTATGAACAATGTTATGCCAACAAATTGGAAAACCTAGAAGAAATGGATATATTTCTAGATATATACAACTTAACAAGATTTAACCATGAAGAAATAGAAAACCTGAACAGTGGAATAATGAATAATGAGAAGTTCAACAACACATTAAAAAGATCATTCACCATGAACAAGTGGAATTTATCCCAGCGATGTAAGGATGGTTCAACACACATAATCCAATACACATGATATATCACATCAACAGAGTGAAGGACAAAAAGTCATGATCTTTTCAATAGCTTCTGAAAAATTGCTTGAAAAAAATCAATATCTTTTCATGACTAAAAATAAAAAACAAAACAATTTGGATACAGAAGAAGCATACCTAACAAGATAAGCCATATATAACAAGCCCATAGCTAATACCACACAAATGGGAGGAAATGTAAAGCCTTTCAAAGAAGTTTAGGAACAAAGCAAGGATGCCTACTTCCACTGCTTTTATTTGCCATAGTATTCCAAGTCCTAGCCAGAGCAATTAGGCAAGAGAAAAAAAGAAAATGTATCCAAGTTGGAAAAGAAGAAGTCAAATTATCCTTGTTTGCAAACAACACTATTTTATATTTGAAAAAAAACTTAAAGATTCCATCAAAAAATTTTTAGAATGGGTGTAAACAAATCCTGATTAGGTAAATAATGGATTCCATACAATGGAATACTACTCAGCAATAAAAAGGAATGAACTAATGATACACACAACAATATGGATCTATTTCAGAATAATTAAGTAATAATTTTAAAAGGGTACATACTTTATATGTATGACTTTATATAAAATTCCAGAACACACAAAGAAATCTGTAATGACATGAAGCAGATTAGTGGTTGCCTAGAGATGGAGATGGGGCAGGAAAGGTGAGGAAAAGGGAGCTAAGGAAACTTTGGGGGGGTGATAGATATGCTTATATTTATTATCTTACTGTGGTGATTGTTTCACAAGTTCGTTCATCTTCAAACTTATCAAATCATATATTTTAACATGAACAGTTTATTGCATATCTATTATGCCTGACAAAGCTGTTAAAAAGAGAGAGAAGTCTTGGCTCGTTCAAAATTTAGGGTGAAATATAGATCAGAGATGAATTCCAAGGTTGGGCAAGAAGTCAGTTTTGACCTTTCTTAGGACACTAAAAGAAAAGGGATAATCAAGAAGTAAGTAGTTTTCAAAATATTAAAGGGCTTAGAAATGTCATCCCAAATAGGATGGAGAAAGGTAAGTAATTTGGCATTTTTCAGGAACCAGTGCTTTTCAGGGATACTATCTGATAAGAGGGATATGAAAGCAAGTTAAAATTAGCTTGAGAAATAAATGGAATTATAGAAGTGGATATGGTTAAAAGCACCTTGATAAAGGGTAAAAGAAATGGAATTGGGGAATACAGAGTCCAGGACTTTGAGGCTGATGCACAGCCACAGGAGGGATTATCTGAGATGTGAACACCTGAGCATGTTTGAGGGCTGAGAGAAGGAGCAGTGGAGAGGCATATGAGAAGACAGAGGAAAATAAGAAAGTAAGAGATGAAGCAAAGTTCTAAGTAGATAGCTGGATATAAATCCAAAGGTAAAAGTGGATCAGGACACCCCAGAAAAGAGGAAACACTTGCCTTCCAATGAGAAATAAAATAAAAAATTTTAACAAGAAATGTGGATAGAAATATGGGGTAAATGTGTAGGAGGAAAAGAAGAATTTGTGAAGGGGGGATGTTCATATAATGAGAGTTTCTATCTCCTCAGTGGAAAAAAAAAGTCAAGACAATTTTCCAAATTGTGGTAGGAACATTAGAGGAGAGCTAAAAATGTAGAATCATTTCTGTGGGAGCATCTAGAGATAAGTAAAGGTTTTTGGGGGTTATATTGAAGGCTCAATCAAGTTTACCAACATAAATTACTATAAAGACAATAAATAAAGAAATGGGATTTTTTTAATTCTAGAAGCCAAAGCAAAGAAAACAAATGTTTGGTTTGACCAAGTATTGGAAGTTAGCCAAGTGGGTGCAGCCAAAGGTCAAGGAGACAGAATTGCAGTTGTTTCTTAAAGTGTATTTGAAATGGTTCCTCTGTACTGACACATCCATCCACTCACTGAAAAAAAAAAAACTTATTTACGATTTGGTAGAACCTGTGTTGTGAGCAGGCAAGAACAATTATCTTCAATGAAGGTTAACAGAATACAATCACTGGGAGAATACATACATTTATTGATCCCTATGCTTCACTGTGGGCATTAGGCTGCAATTGAATCACAGTATCTTAGAGCCAGATGGTATTTTAAGGGTTATAAATTTAACACTATCATTTTATTGATGAGAAAACAGACACAGAAAAGTCTGAAGATTTTTCCAAAACTAATAGGAAATAGAGTAATATCTTTCTGGCTCTGTCAGTATTTTAGCCATTCACCAAACTTCTTTTTCAAACTTTCTGGTCAACATTTAAAGGTATTTATATTGCACATTATACCTAGAAACACCAAAAAAAAAAAAAAAAGTCTGTTATTCTATGAAATAATTCTTATTAGGGAAACTCTGCTCTAACAGTGAGTTTATAACAGTGATATAGCTGTATCACCTACTATCTCCAAGGTAGTTAAATTAAACATGTTTTAAACTTGAGACAATAGCAGTATTAGACTATATTTATTCCTAGCATATTTCAGCTCTGATTTTTTTATATTTACAATTGAAAATATAAGCCAATTTTAAAGAATACTATTTTACTGCCTAGAGTTTCCAGTTTTTAACCAACTTTCTAATTAAAGTAAATGCCATATCAGGATCTGGTTTGAACTAGACACTTTGGGATGATAGCAACAAAAAAGAAGAGCAGGAAGTTATTCCTAAATGGAAACATGAGATTACTGTAATTATTCCACCCTTACCCTAAAGGATAAAGTCCAAACCCATTATGATAATACACAAAAAGCCTTTTATGACCTGACCTTATGACCCCTTTAGGCTCATCTCCACTTTATCTCTGTTCTATTCATATTTAATTACTTGCCACTTCTGCATGTGCTCAACTCTTGTATTTTTGTGGAATAAACCATTCCCTACCTGAGTCACAGCATAATAATCCCCATTCATCCTTTAAAATCAAAGGCTTTCTGTGACAACTTGCCTGAGCTTCATGATATCTGAGGGAGGGGTAGACTTCTTATTTTCTGTACTTAGTTCTTTTATAGCAGCCAAATAATATTCTTTCTTTCTTTCTTTTAATATATAAATGTGTATGAAATTGTGATCCCTTAGAGGTCAAGAGCTATGCCTTATTTACCTTTAGTTTCATAACACATAATACAGTTCCTGGCACGCAGAAAGTGCTTAACAATTGTTGAAAGAACAGATGATTGAATTAATGAACAAGTCATAAAGTTCTAGTGGGTAAGAAAGTGGAAATGACCAGAATGTTAAGGACTGACGAGATGAGACAGCATGGCAAACTATGTAGACTTATTTCATTCCCTGTGTCTGAGCTTTAATCTTACAGTTCAAATTCCATTAATGTATAGAAGTCTTTGGCTCTGAAATATTAACCAGTAGTAAAGCCACCCTATGGCACCACTGGATCTCACAACAGGAGAACAGGGAATCAGCTGCCTACAGAATTTGTTTTCAAATTAAATTTTCAATTAAAACAGTAAGGAATCGTCATTTAAATAATTTTTGTTTTGCTGGAAGCCTGCAATCTAGAATGAGTCAGTCTCAAAAATAAATAAATACCATCAATAATTTGAATTAGGAAGGTTTGATCCCACCTACGTAAAGCTGCTTATCCTCTAGAAGAAGCTTTTGGTTTTTCTGCCAGTCTGGTTTACTTCACTATTCCAAAGCTCTGTAGGTCTTATCTCAGGAGGATCTTTGATTCCTTAAATACACATCAGATAAGCTTCGGAGCTGAACTGGTCTTCAGAGATACCTAGATCTATCCCTTCATCTTTACAGATGAAGAAATTGAAGCCCAGAAAATACAGTGCCCAAAATCATTCTGCAAAGCCAAGCCTTCAACCTCACTCTTACACCTTTTCCTCAATCCGTCAAATTTAAAGTCACAAAAAGACCAATACAAATAAAGCAGTATGTACATCAAACGTAAGACACTACTTAATTCTGCCATTGTTGAATGACTTGTATCACCAGATGTGCTCTCAACATTCCATCAGTCATTTTTAAGAAGGTAGTTTGAACAAAAAGTCTCATCCTTTACCATTTGTGCTACTAACATGCTTCTTTGTCCCACTCGTTTACTCAATCCTCTTTTAAAAAGGGGGGAACTTTATGCTTCATTCCCATTTACAAACTGAGAAATGACTCAATAAACCTTATGGCCCTTTGGTCTATAAAGTGCTCGCTTTATATGAAATAATCATCATTCTTTCAACTTCACTACTCTCGAGTCTACCACCTTCTTTCCCACTTTAAGGTGATAATTATAGTAAAGACCTCACCATCAGGTATTTCTTGGGAATTAATGATCAACTGGGGTTAATGGCCCACAGAATAGCCATGGTCCATCAACTTCACCCAGCCTGTCATTAATCCCCAGGAAATGTCCTGCTACCCAATTGTTATTGCTTAATTTAGACTCTCTTCATTCTCATCAAGCCTTACAATATTGCCACATCCACCAAGAAGCTTTGTGTTATATTTTATTAGCCTGTGTTCTAATGGTTCAGCAAGAGTAGTTTCCCTAACTGGTGATCAAATAAAACTAGAATGTACCTTATTAAAAGTTACCTTAAAAGCCATTAAACATCTCTAGACACTTTAATATTTTACACATTTTTATATGACTTTTAAATCAGCAAATGGGATAGGATACTGTGTCCTTAAGGATACAGTCCTCAACATTCCCTCCAATTTACCCCTAGCATGCTCCTTTCTTCACCTCACAGAATAAATCTAATCACTTTATTTTTACAAGTTACTCTCCCAGGCTCAAAGCAGTTTTTAAACACTAACTGGTGTCACAAGTTGTCTACAGCACTAAATGCTACATATCCCTTACAAGCATTTTGCAGACATTATACAGCTCACACTGCTCCCACCTCTTTTACTTGCTGAATGTACCATGCTCATTTTACTCAGAGATTCACAAAGCTTCACTGGCCCTCTTTTTGCTTCATTTCCTTCTTTGGGTTGATGAATGGCACTATAATAGAGTTACAGAAAGTATGAGTAGAACGGATGGAGAGAGAGGTCTAGGGGTAGCATTTAAAAAACCAGAGCTCTTTCAGCACCAAAGTCAATTTAAAAAAAGAAAGAAAGAAAGAAATACAACCCGGTCCCTATTGTGAGAAAAATATGTATTATCAACAAATAGTACTTAATAAAAATAAAGGAAATGGCATCTGTATTGTCATCTTTTCTTCTGGAGTGTAAAGCATAAGAAGGAAAATCTGGGGCTGGGGGTAGGGGAGAAGACCAATGCTACTTGATAATTCTATAATAGTTCTTCTGATACAATTAAAATGCAATAGCGAATATTGAGGGATTCAAAAACAAACTAAAGGTGGTATACAGAGGCATCAAGAACATCCAGGAGACAAGACCTTTAGTCTGAGATCTGTCATTTATGACCTATATGACAAGTTATTTATTCTCTTTGGGTCTCAGCTTCCTCATTTAAAAAATAAGATGTTAAACTAAATGTTGTCTTCATTTCTTTTCAACAATATTTTATAAGTCCTGAATCCATATAATAACCACAATCATAATAGAATTTGATTATATTGACATGCATTTTTTCCAAATTTTTTTACTTCAAACTTGTATTGACATATACGTATTTGTTTCCCAAATATTACAACACATACTATACTACAAGGCAAACAATATATAACATACAGGGAATAGCAGAGTGTTAATTTTTCTTTAAAAAAAAAAAAGGTCATGAAAATCAGTATGTGACCCCTGCCCCTATGCAAATTAGTTTAGAATCTAGCAGAGAAAACAGAAAATAATATCAGTAATGACAAATGGAGATAAGTAAGAAGTAAAGGGGGTGAAAACAGAGAATAAAATGAGGCAGGAGGTAGCTGAAAGGCTGAGACTAGTCATGCATTTAAGCTTAGGGGTAGCTAGACCACTGGCTTAGAAAGCAAGCAGGAGGTAAAGTTGGAAAGGCAGGCAGGGTGGAGTTAAATTAAACCTCATCTTTCACAGCAAGGAATTTTGATTTTATTTTAAGTAAAATGGAGAGCTACTGGAAACTTTATTAATTATTTTTTAAAGTTAATATTTAACCTTTCCAATGGGAATATAAAAATTCTTTTATTTAATCAAAACATTAGAAACCAAAAGTATTTCAGGTCTATCAAAGTTTGAACACAACTTTTAAAAATCACTTTAAAAATATATCCATGAATATCTGTATTAGATAAATGGCTACAATTTATTGGGTTATACTCCATCCTCTATGTCAAATTTATACTTACATGGAGAAGCCCCTGTTTTTTGCCTCCAAAAGATGAGAAAAGTATATCAAATATGTCACAATTTTTTGGAAAGGGTTCAGAATTCAGTTATAAGTCAAACAGATTTGCCAAGAGAGAATGGAGTCAATCTGTACAGATACACAACTAATAGAATGTTCAAAGACAAGAACAAGAACCAAACGCCAGTAAGGGCATTCATGAAGCAAAAAAGTGAACTATGTTTCAGCAGTAAAATCTCACAAGTGACAGCAGTAAAGGAGCTTACTTTGAGTTTCAGGAACTGCTTGGTATGCTCCAAACTACTATGTGAGATAGAATCTTCCAAGGGAATTGATACAAGCCTCAGCATTTGGGACTTTTAAACCCAGAATGGATAACATATTAGGAGGGATTTTCAAGGAATCAGTTCTGCACTGAGAAGAACTGAGCTCCATGACATGTTTCACCATTCTACTTTTCTACTGTTCAATAAAATTTTAAAGAATGGGGGAGAGGAGATTATTTGCAATTCTTTTTATCTTCACAGATACTGGGTTTTATTTTTTTCCTCTCAAGCATAACTGTACTAGTACAACTAATAAAAGTGAGAAATATAACTTGTATTATACCATTGCAGATTTAGATGTGTAATGGGTAAGATGACATCAAGAAAATAGATGCAATTTGCAATTGACTGGAACTTAAGCAGTCGTGAATTTTTACTGAGACTTAAGGTAAATCATTTAGTTCCTTTGCAGCTCTGATTTTTCAGCTGTGAAATGGGAGGACTAAGGGTAGATCGCTACACAGCATGTTTACATGTTAATCATTGGTCTATGTTTCTAACATATTTGCCAATATATAACATATTTGCAATATAAAGAAGTAATAAATACATGCATTAAATCAACATATGCATACTGTTCAGTCAAAACTCTTTCCTTAACAAGTTGAAATTGGTTTGAGCAAAAAAGGGAAGATATTAGTCACCATAACTGAAAGTTTAGAGGGTAGATCCAGGCACAGCTGAATTCGGGAGCTCAAATAACATTTCCCTGAGAAAACTTTGAGCATGAGTATAAGGGTTGGGACAGAGGCGGGGTAATGCTGGGCAAAGGGAGAAAATATAAGGGCATTCTGAGCACAGAAAATCAATGAAATCCATTGCAAATCCAAGTATACTGTTTTACTATGGATTAAGTTTAGCTGCTAGTAACAGCAATCCACATAAGATAGAATTTGATTTCTCTTTTTCTAAACAACCTAGATGTATGCACTCCAGAACTGGCTTAGAAGCTCCTCTGTCATCTGCAAGCCAGGCTATTTCCAACTTTCAACTCTGCCATCCATATGGCTCTTGTCTTCCTTTTCCAGGATGGAGTCCTAGCCAATGAATCCATATTCCAAGCAACAGGAAGGAGGGGAGAAAGGTGGCAATGGGACTCAACGGCATTCTTTGAAAGAAACTTCCTGAAAGCAGTCACACTAGATTAGACTCCCACTTATCTCTTGACCACACTCAATGGCAAGGCATGCTGGAACCTGTAGCTTTTATTCTAGGCAGCTATGTGTCCCCTACAAGTTGGGGATTTTAAGAAGGAAAGTCACATATTGGAGTATAAAACTATTTCCCATAACATTGGTATGTACACTCATGTAAAACATAAGTGCTGTGATCAGGGTTTTTCTCTGTGTTATTCACAATCTCGGTTAATCCCAGATTGTGAAACAGTTACTAAAATATAGTAAGCACTCAATAATGATTTGTTGAGAGGATGAATTAGTGAATGCATGCATGTATACATAGGCGCAAGAACATCTAAAAAGTGTTATGGTAGCACAAGTTTGCCAAAACTCCTTTATAGATTGCAACAGATAAAGAACAACATAAAAGCAGATTCTTCATGCTCCACAGCCAATATGGAAGGAACACCGCGATGTCACACAGGTCTGAATTGCTGTCCCAGATTCACTACTTACTAACTTTGTGAACCTCAGAGGTTTGTCTCATCTTGCTGCCCCTGAAGATGTAAAACTGGGTCCAAAAATCTAAATGTACTGGAGAATTTAACAGAGTTAAAGGATATGAAAATACAGAATACACTGCCCAACACATAAGAAACCCTTAATAATGGACATTTCTTTTCCTTTTTCAATTAAATTCTGTAATCCTCTTTAAATTTTGGCCAATTACTGCAGTTCTCTCTAAGATTACCTCCAAAAGATCTGTGCTTCTGAAAGTTACACTTGGATGGGATTGATTGCTGCTCATGGCGTATAAGAACAGATACTGATTCTCAGCCCAAAGCTTCCTTTGGTAGATTGTTACATGCAAATGTACCAAAGTTAAAGCGCAAAAAAGGAACCCAATAATGAGCAAAGCCTTTAAAATGAATTTGACTTTTGGAACCTGATTCTGTTAATCATGGACATCCTTTTGTTCTTAAATATATTCATGTACATAAAATAAAGTATTTTAATATGAATTGCAGGTTGTCATACTTTGCTACTAAGGTAGAAAAATCGAATTTGAAGAAATAACAAAATGATGGAGAAATATACCATATTTCCATGAAATTGCAAACACAAAATAAAACATAAAACAGCCCACCTAATTTTTTAAATCATCATATTATTTTAATTGGGATAATATCAAAAAAGAAAAAAATAGACTACCAACTAAAGTAGAGTAAGGCTGATCAAGATACATTTTATCTTCAAGGAGTCATCTAAGAAAGATTTGTGACTAAGCTGGTCACTAAAGGTTGAATTTACTGGAGAAGCTAATTCTGAAGTAGGTCAAGAATTCCTTCAAAGCAGTAGATACACTTAAAAACATCCAAACTGCCAACTGCAAATCGAGCAACAGTGTTGATCCTGCAAAATTTTCTCACTGTCACTATGAACTAAAAAAAAAAAAAGAAAGAAAGAAACCAAAAAAATGTTCAACGCCATGAAAACTATAAATTGCTTTTAGGATTTATATTTTTCCATCCTTCTAAAGGTAGCATTTAATAAAATAATCTGTGTCTTTCTCCAATTCAATCATAATAAAACAGAGATTCCCAAACCCAGTTTGCTATTATTTCTTCAACGTTTTAAGCACCCTTTATCCTTACAACCAGAGTCTTGTTATCAGAAAAGTTATTTACCTGTAAGCCCAATAACTATTATGAAGTTTTGAAGAAAAATAACAATGACCTGCAGCTGAAAGGTTTTCCCTCCTAAGCCACTGTGTGGACAGACTGCACAATGACACCAATCTCTGAGAATTTGCTGGGGCCTGTGTTTGTGGGGGTTTGTTTCTTCACAGAGAACAGAGAGGGATCTGGCGTTTGTTGAGCACTCCCTCTGTGCCACACCCATTACACATATTATAGCATTTTATCTTCAAACAACCTAGGCAAATAGAAGTTAATATTTCCATGTTACATGCGGGAAACTGATGCTCCAAAGGCAGTGGTAACTGGCTAAAGATAACACATCTAGGAATTGCAGATCCTGACTCAGGCAGGGCCTGCTCTTTATCAGACAGGCCTCTGTCTTTCCAACGAAACAGCTAAATCAGCGTGGAAAACTGAGGAAAGCTGGGGGAAAAGTATACTCTGTCAGGAAGAAGTGAAAGGCCTTCTTGTCAAACAAGCTGGCCATAAGCAAAGGCGTTATAAGAACCTTGGGTGGGCAAAGAACTTTTCAGCCCCTCACATGCTCTTCTTGCCTGCTATCTCATGTATCCACAGCCACCACAGATAACCAAAACTTGGGATTCCAGAGATCTTCCGGGGAGCAAATACTTACAGAGAGCTGACGTCAAACTTGCAACCAAGGCAATAACAAGAATCGGATTTCAGGAGTAGGCGCTTTCTTTTCTGTGATCAGAGCAATAGTAAACACAGTGGAAATAACATCTACCACTTGAGAGCTTACTAAGCACTGTGGTTAGGCCATTACAAGTGTTATATTAATTCATCTTCAAAACACCTCGTGGAGTAAGAACAGTGAGCGCTTCATTTCACAGGTGTAGGCAATGTGGCTTAAGAGGCAAAGCAGCCCAGCAGAGGTCACACAGCTGTCCAGCATCAGTGTGGAGCCAGGAGGTCTGATCTGTTGGACACCCGAATCCACACACAGGGTGCTCAGTGCCTCATCCACTATTGGATCCCCTGTGCCACTTCACCCCACTTTCTCTGAAGGATGGGTTTATTCAGACTTCAGGGTGAACACCACAGAAATTGTGGACAGAAAATTTTCTCTAATTTAGCCCTTTTTCTGTAATTTGTACAATGTATATAATTTATATTAAAAAGTGTTTTCTTTCAACATTTTCTTTTATTGAAATCAGGTGTTTTTCTTCTTTTTCCACCTTTCTAAGCTGTACATAACATGTGTTCATAATATTAAAAAGTCTTGTTAGTCTGAAAGGTAAGGTAGAGGCTTTCCCAGTCTCTTAAGCAATATGATTTGCAAACAAAAGAGACCCACTCATGAGAGAGACACAAATCTTTTCCTATTCACGTTTTTCATTTATCTCCTTTGGAATATTTTCCAATTGCTTTGTTACAGGAGTGTCTTAGTATCTTCCCCCTTTTATTGCATTAGCAAGTTCTCATTTATTTTCAGCCTTCTCTTGTTATCAGCATGTTTCCTATCTTAAAAGCGGTTATAAGTTTTCTGTCCCCTTAGACTTTGTAAGATAGTAAAAATACAACTCTATGGAGACTTTTGGCTTATTCAATTTTTTCCTCATCTTGCATGTCAGAATCAAATCATTCTAGTGTTAACTGATTGAAAACACTGGTATACTAATTCACAACTAGAAATAAAAGTGAATGAGTTTGACCTTGTCTTTAAGGACACATATCATCAAATCCATTTGGGAATTCTATTTTTAAGAATGAAAATAGCCAGGTGAATTTTGTTGGTGTGTCACTTCAGTGGACAGGTGTCAGAAACATGAAATACATTTGTCTCCTTTTTCACAGAAGCTCTTGGACACTGGTCTGTGTTATGAATCTCTAAAGTAATGAAGCTGGCTCTGGCATGTTTCAGTTGACAATCTCCTTCTTGCTTTCATAGTTCTTTTACTTAAACATTCATCTCTAACCATCAGTGGGAGTATCCATGAAATGTCCCACAACATTTTAAAATCAGAATATTGTATGACCTCAGAAAATTTAATTCACAATTTTTAAAGCACGTAACTTGGGTAAAGAAAATACAGTGTCTGTTATCGATAGAAAGCATTCCTGTTCATCCTGCCAGTCAGCCTGATTACTTGAATCACAGGATGACTTCCTTTTAACTGCTAAAAATATCCTAATTTGGGTTTAAAGGGGTTTCTAAATTACCTGTATTTCCTTTTCACATTTGGAGAGTAAATACTCTATAGAAACTTGAAAATTACTTGTAAAATTAAAGCAATGTTTTAATGATATCCCTTCCTTGGTTATTTATTTTTTTGCCCAGTGAAATAAAGGATTATCAGGTATATCTCAGGCACTCTGGCAAGACTGAAAACATTTAGCAGCCAAAGTAAAAAACTGTCTTAGGTGGGGGGCTTCCAGTCACACCTTTGATATAAATCAACCAGAAAGCCTCAAGAAACAACACTGGGGTATTAGCTCATTGGTTTGGAATCATCCGACTGCAGGCCCTAACACAGAGCTTCTAGAAAGTCAACTATGGACAGCAGGTAGTTTCAGTTGTGGCAGATCCCAGCTGAGAAAGAGGAAAGCTTCTGTTGTTGTCACAGATAATCTGATGCTTCTGGCACTGTCACCAGCTACAAAATCCATGTTAAATCCTTGCTATATAGAACAGTCATGTTTTTAGGATTACTAGGGGAAGATCAGAGCCCTAAATATTCCCTAATTGGATTTCAAATAGATGATCTGATGTCTATGACTTTAGAGTACTAACGTAGAGAGGAAAAATAAAATCTATCCGCCCTTTTCTCACAGAAATTTTCAGGATTTAGAAGAGTATAACAGGAGTAGCAAATAATCTTCTAATAAGAGGTAATTAGCAGTACCTTAAAACCCCCTTCACAGGGCTCTGGGGGATTTTTGGCCTTAGCCTGTGTGTCACCGTATTTTCTAATCTTCAAGTACAAAAACTCCCCCCAAAATGTATTTCATATTCCCAAATAATAGATCAAAACCTTATCCTGCATGACTTCAAGAGTCTAACATTTCACCAATTTATCCCCACGGAGGGCCCTCTTAAACATTCAATAAACAATCAGTGTATCAGAAAGGCATAGTGTTCTGCACACAGTAACGGGTATAACAAACAATTTCCCAAGAAATGAATGAAAGCAGAATTCAAAGGCTATTCTCCATCATCCTCTCTGTGGCACTAAAATTGTCCTCCATCCCACTCCCGGGTGGAATGAATTGTTCCTTGTGCTCCCAGGAGGCAGCGTGCATTCCTCTATCACATACAGCACTTACAACAGTGCAGTGTGGAAGTTTGAGCTTATGTCTCTCTCTTCCCCAAAGACCCTCCGAAGCTTATACAATATGTTCTTAGTTGCACTGACATATAGCAGAATTCCTGGCATACAAGCAGTGCTTTATAAATGTTTATTATTTAGGTATTTTATCTTTGAAGGGAAATCTTAAGAGAGTTAGTTAGCTGATATAATAACTATAGCTAAGCACTTATTTGTGATAGACCTAAATTATCTCAAATTTGGTCTACTGGTAGACTAAAATATCATATTTTCCTCTCTCTTAGTGCTAGAGGACTCTTTCGGTTTTTCACATTTATAGAGGAGTCAGAACAATATGATTGACTGTATTGACCTCCTACTATGTGCTAGGTAGGAAAGAGAGAGAAAGAGAGGGGAGGGAGAGAGAAAGCGAGAGAGGGACACTCATTTAAGCCACTTAACATTGTAAGGCAAATATTTAATGTGAGAAAAAATAGACTGAAAAAAGAATGTATTATACAAATTAGACATTTTTATTTGAGATTCTTAGTTTATTTTTTAAACTAACACAGTCACATTTTAAATATATTTTGCTATTTTAAATTCTTTAAAACTATACTTCTTGCTAAATTTTATCTCAGAACATGCTTTCAGTCGATTTCCTTATTCATGTTATCATCCATATTTAATATTTTTTAAAAGAGAAACAGAAAGTCTGTATCCCAAATCACATTTATGTAGTACCTCCTCATCTTTTAAAATGATCATGAATGAGTTTACCATCAATCTTCCTTCACCCAAATGTAAATCCTCTAGGTCACTATTTTTCAAATGTTTTATATAGACTTTGAATCTTTTTTTCAGACAAAATCTTACTACATACATTTAAAAAAACACACACAAAACCACATCTCCACTTCCCAGGTTGCTGCTATGACTTATTGCAGAGGTGGAAGCTGTTGTCCTAAGGACTAAGTTGATTCTTAATAAGAAATGAGGCTCTTAGAGAGTCTTCTGCTAAATAAACATCAAGCCCCATCTCACAGACATTTTGTACATAAAATAAATAACCTGGAAAAGTTTATTTGCACTAATTAGTTTATCTAAATAAATCCTATATTTCTATAGCCATAAAAATAGATATTGGTCCCCTCGTGCCTGTACAACTTAAAATTAAGAAAATTAAGCAATGATTGAAAATTAATGTGTTCAATTATTCTTCTAATTGTGTTTGATTTCTTGAGATTGTCGCTGTTAAGTCTCACTGGGTTAAAAATACACTAAAAGTCTACAACAAGATACATAAATAGCAACTGCATAGAAAATAATAATGTACTGTTTTTGTTTCATTTTAGAGTTTACAAATTTATTTTATATGATATTTAATTCTTGCCCAATGCCAAACATCTTTATTTTGCAGATAAAAAACTAAGGCTCTTTAGTGTGACTAACAAAAATAAAATAAAACCAGTAAGAGTAGATTCAGAATTAAATCTTTTGATTCACAAAAAGACTAGTACTTTTCTACCACTTATTGTTAAGGAATAATTGTCAAAATGGTATAATCACAACTTTCAGTCAAACATAAAATGAATGTATGTTAATAAAACTCATTAATTAATGAGTAGCCAGCAAGATGATAAAATTGATCCAAAGATCATTGAAGAAGCTAGGTACACATAGACAATTTAATAGATTTCTGAGCTAGATATGAAATTGGTTAGTGCCTAACAGCCATAAACCAAAACTTTTGGGGTTATCTGTTCTATCTGACAAAAGTCTACAAGTTAATCTCTGCCAATATATGATTTTAAAATAACCCAATAAATTTTTTAAAAAATCAAGTTTAATTCTGTTCTGAAAGAACACCCAGTATTACCTTTTGCTTATTTCTACATTCCAGATAATTTTTCTGATGGTATATTATAACTGTTTTACTTTAGACAGAAGAAAACCTAAAGACAGTTTGCTATGAATTTTCAAATAATGGGGAATTGCTTATGAAATGTTGAGAAATTATAGAGAAAACTTCACCTGAAGGCATTAGGAATAGTAGCTATTAATTTTCAGTGAGGGAATCAAGAGTGCCTGCCTAAAATGAAGAACCGCAAATAATGCTAGGCTTGGAAAATAACAGCCACAGCCATAAACCAAAAGTATGTCTCTACGAATCTATTTTCATTGACTGTCTCACAGGGTTCTTGCTCTGTGCCAGATAAAGCAAGTATTCAGACAAAAAAAGACAAAGTCGCTGCCTACCCTCCAGGTGTTCACCATACAGTGGGGAAACCAGTCCTCCCATAGTAATCTGTCCGTAGCAGCCAAGCTCCAGGGGAAGCACAGGTGACAGGCATTGGACTCCTATTGGGAGAAGAGAGTAAGAAAGGATTAAGAAAGACTTCCTGGAGGAAGCAGCTAGCCCTTGGGGTTTGAAGGAAACAGAACAGTTATTAGTGAGAAGGGAAGGGAATCCTATGGAGAACAGATGCGCAGGCTTTTGCCATGTTCATGTGACAAAGCAGGAAGTAGGGAAAGTGTAGTGAGAAATGAGGTTGAGGAGCCATCAACAGGTGGACAAGTTGGGAGTTTCTCTGAGAAGACTCCTCCTTCCTGCAGGCAAAGAAGACGATTGTAAGTTTTACCTTAGGAAATAAAATGGTTTAACTGGGTGTCTGGTGGCGGGATGCAGAATGGACTTAAAGTGGAGGAAGCAGAAGCAGGGAGACTGGTTAGGAAACTTAATATGGTATATGATAAGGAGGTGATGATGGAGATAAGGAAAGTCTGATCCAAGGCTGTACTAAGTTGGGGGAAGATGTTATGTTTACTGGGGATGTTCCCCCAACTACCTCTTTTGGCTCACTCTGTTTTCTTCCTTGGCAACAGAAAAAAAAAAAATGGTTTTCTGCTTCATGGGATGGGTTAGCTGGAGGAGAGCCATGACCAGCTCCCCTGGGAGCCAAAGGCAGGAGACAGCAGGCATCCCTGAGATCTCTGTGCAACCCTACAATGGCCCCTGCTTATCTGTGACAGCCACCTCTCCACCCTCACTATTCTTCTGTCCTGTTGCCTGACTTGAAGAAATATGCAAGTGTTCCTTTACCTCATTTTTTAGTTTTCACACTGTGGGCTCCATCAATGACTTCTGAAAGGAAGCACTTGTTCGTAACAGAGCCATCCATGTAAACAGGGCACTGGGGCTTAAGCCACTTTATTCAGCAGTTTCTTCATAATTACCCACTTTTTTTCTCAGGGCCAAAATGTTTAATCAGCTTTGAAATCCAAATGAAACCCTCAAGTACTTGCTGGGTACTTCATTTTGAAAGTAAGGGAGTCAGGCAGAAAAATATTACTTCAGACTCTGCAATAAAAGAAATAGAAAGTCTTTTTCTCTACCCAAATCCATCAGCTCCCCAACCTTAGTTCTTCCTCAAACTTTTCTGCCTTAAAATTCCCTAGGAAAAAACAATCGTTTGGTTGCTGTTTGCTTTTTTGTTTTCTTTCTTCTTTTTTTCTCTTCCTTTTTTCAAGGTACTTACTCAAGTCAACAGCAGTTACTGATACATCTCATTTGATGTATTCTCAGTCGAGGGGTGCCTGAAAATGAAAGCACACAGGCTCAGTTGAAATATAGAAACATCCCATAGGTGCTGAGTACCTCGAAGATGCTTTCTAATTTTGTATCCTTCAAGACTTGAGAACTTTAATTAAGAAAGGATATAAATATAACAAATGTGGAAGAATTCCCTGAAGTTTAAGATAGGGACCCCAAGATTATGCCAGGGATAAAAACTGTGCCTTGAAAATGCTTGATTGACTCCACTAATGAGAGGCTGAGATTTCTTCCGCATAACCCCGTGCTTGTCTCCCGATTAATTTCCTCCAGTACTTAATCTTCAGTGCATGACACTTTAACCACTAGGCTTATTATTCTAAAAATAGTATTCTAACTGTGCCATCTTAGCAGATTTATATGTGAAGATCTCATTTCTACATGATTTCCTTAGTTGTTTAAATATTAATATCAGACGTGCACAAAATGAAATAAACAACAGTACTAACAGGTAAGTAAATTTTCATCCAGCTCAATTTCCCAACTTCTATATGTAAAAAGACTTTCACATTTTTTTCCCACTCTGAAACCTCACTGGAATTGGTAGATGTTCTTTTATGGGAACAAAGAGGAAAGTCACTATGTTTCCATCTGAGAGCAGTTGTGTATCTCTATCTATACAAACAGATCAAGGTAGCTCATCCCACACCACCTTGGGCTGTGCGTTGTCAGTGAATTTTTATGACAGCTTCTAAGATAAAAGTAAATTATGAAGGATTTTATCAAGAATCTAGGTTAAGAAATTTATTATGCCAGAGGAACAAGGCAAGAGTCAGGCATCGAGACAGAATCAGAGGGAACAATTTAGGTGTGGTAATAAGATGAGATTTATGTTTCAATCCTCTTCTCTCTCCTGGCAGTGTGAGGTGAATAGATACACAGGAAGACATTTCAGTTTACATAAAACCTTTACCGGGAAAATGAGACATCCTAACACCTCACTGTACTCTATTGAAAGTACAGTACTTGCTGTCAGGAATGGGGTTCCCTCAGTGTATTAGATGCTCCTAAAATTGTAATGTGATCCCTGCGATTACCCAGCTAGAAACACTGCTTCCTGGGCACACTGCTCCCTCTCTCGCAAACAGATGACTCAAATGACCAGCATGCAAGATGAGCCTGGCTCTTTGCCAGTGTGTCCAGGAACACACGATCAATAGGAAAACCACACAGACCTTGGATTTCTCCTTTGCCAGTCCTCCAAACAGAGGTTCTTACCTCACTCTCTGTCCAGATTTAAAAAAAAGTAAAAAGTCACCCATATATTTTGAGGCAGCATTGTTAAATAAATTTCTGAAAAAAAAAAAAAAAAAACCTCAATGGTTTATTACAGCCCGTCCTATAACTTTTTCTCTGCCTCAACATCGTAGCTTTTTAACCCTCATGGTTCAGGTATGAAACAGAAACCATTTCATCATCACTTCAAAGTCTTGGAAAGCATAAACACAGGTGAATGATATTATACTGTCAATATTTTTAAAATATTGATTCTAAAATGGTTCCAGTAAGCTATTTACACTTTCTTGTGCATTGTGCAAAGACCCTTGAAATTGCAGTACTTAATTATATGACAACAATTTTAAGATGGTCAGAAAGATATCACACTTCTCTGACTTCATCTTCTTACCAACCACAACAAAATAGAGGGAAAAGATAGAATATGTGTAAATTGAAAAATCTCTTGGCTGTATATTGCCTAACACAACACATTTGCTGCTACGTATCAATAACGCAACAAATTCATCCATGTCATCTCCAGACCTCTGGGTCATTCTTCATCCTCTCAAGTTTCTGTCTCCAGCCCGGGATCCAGTATTATTCTACAAACAAGATGCAGTATATGCACATGATGGCTCATTCAATAACATGGCTTCTTGGTTCCTTGTCATCTCCATCTCCAGAGACATTCTCTTTTGCTAGTTTGCAGCCATCCACTTTATGCCAGTATTATAGACTCTGACCACCTCCACTTCTGAAATAAATGTGGACATCTCACTCTGCCACCACAACTTTGTAACCTTCCAGCATTCTTATACGTTACTACAAATAAACCATTATTTAGGATCTCCAAACCACATGCCAATCTTTACTCTCTATTTTTTAAACAATTTCCTATAGGTTTTATTTTCCTATGCAGGTTAGTCCATCACCCCTCAAATGTTATTGACCATGTCATCAATTTCCTTTTCCTATTGTCTTTCTGTCCACCCACCCGGAGAAATACAGAAAATTCAGTGTCTGTTAAACTAACCAGATTGTTGCCAACATTAAATAACAGTCACCAGTATCAACACTGTCCAGATATATGCTATATTTCCCTGGTTAGCACTCTTCCCAGTTCTGTTATAGCTATTACAAACATTCTGGAACTGAACAGACAATGCTTGTCTGAGATATAGTTGTTGGGGTTACTAGCATATATAGTAGGTAAGTGAAGCTAGGGAAGTGGATGCATTTTTCCAGGGAGAATGTGAGGAGTGAAAAGGACATGGGCCCAGGAAATAGCCCTGAGTAACACCAATAATTTAATTGATGTTTAATAGAAGGGGATACTAATTTGTAAATACAACTCACAAGAAATGGCCTAAAATGCAATGAAAAAAAAAAAAAAACTAGGAAAATTTTGTGTCAGGGAAGCCAAGTGAAGAGATTATTTCAATAAGGAAGCATTGATGGAAACGTCAACACTTACCAATCAACCGCTAGAACACTGAACACCACCCAGCCAAGTTTAAAGAGTGATGTCATGGATGACCATGGAGTGGGATGTTTCAGTGTGAATGTAGATGCAGATGTCAGATTTGATCAGGTAGAACTCTAAGCAGGGGCTGAAGAATTGGGAGAGAGCATAATCATTTCTGATAAGAGGTTTGACCAGGAACATAGCATGAGTGATAATCAGAAGGAAGTATAGACTTGAGAAAGAAGCTCAATATTACTAAAAGACCCCACCTTCTTGGTATTTAAGGGTGAGTTTAGCATCTATGGAAACTGGCCGAGATTCCCTCTAATGACAGAGAGAGAACTAGTCCACAGAGCTGATTGGAAATGGACAGTGGTAAGAAAGATGGAATTGTTTCAAGTGAGTGTCCATCAGTTGTTCCAAAAGTCTTTATGCTCTAACTCCTTCATTTATTTTCCATTGCCTTTGGCATAAACTCAAACCCTTCAATGTAAATTAAAGCTCCTTCCTAGCCCGCCACCGGCCTAACTCTCCCCTGGGAAGTCATCCTTCCACCTAGACTCCCTGCTCCAGCCACAATGATAGCCTCTTATTTCTCTAAATGTCTATCCTACTCTCTTTCACCTCTGTGGCTTTAGATACAGATTCCATCTTCCATGGGTGAGATCTTCACTCTTTTTCTTGCCAGCACACACTCCAACTTTCATCTTATAATTGTTTCATCAAGGGGAGTGTTTTCTGTTCCCACAAACAAGGTCAAGAGCCCTACCTCCATATTTGCATATATCTTGCACTTTCCCATCTCACCTTCCTTCTCATAACATCCTACAGCTCCATCTACCTTCACTGCACATTAGAATTCCATGAGAAAAAAGACCATATCCGCCATATTACCAATATATCTCCAACAACTAGAATATTGCTTGGCAGATAGTTGCTCAATAATGCCATGTTCCAAAATGATAAATTAACACATTTTAAACAATATTCTGATAAAAGCATATGCAATATTAACTGGGATCTTGAAACTAAGGGTATTTTACCTATTACTAATGTGTCATAAAGCATTTTAATAATGTTAACACCTTATACCATACTTTACTCTTTTTCATAAACATATTTCATATTCTAACATAATATGTAATTTATTTATACAGTGTGCTTATAATCTGAGATCCCTTTCTATCCCATGAGGGTAAAAATCTTTTTCTGTTTTGTTTGTTGATGCATTCCCATATAATGATGTTCTGGCACATGAATAAATAAAAGAATGAATGAAGTGTATAGGTAGTGCTTCTGCACGTTATTTTCATTAATTAGCAATTTTACAAGCTTTTCATACCATGTCTGAAAGTGTGTAAAATAACTCACATATTTCAACACAATGCCACCTAACATTTATATTTCAAATAAATTGAATATACCCAAAAGTAGCAGAACTTTCAGTAATGAAATTCAACACTAAGCTTATTAGTAGATAAGGTAAAAGAGAACCCTGTTGTATTACACTGTTTTTATCATCCTAATAACAAAAAAAATAAAACTTTCATCTGCAGAAATCTTCTTTGCAACTGTCCTCATGTAGAAATTTATGATAACACCCCTTGCATAAATACACAGTCATACAATGGATAATATCAAAAAATTACATTTTTTTACCAAAGGCATAAATATAATGGGCAAGAGGACAATTCTCACATCAACAGAGAGCACACCATTTTATCATAACTCAGTGAAGGCATTTTCGTAAAAGTCTGATAAAGTGGAGTCTAGACATTCTCCTTTTGGTAATCTAACTATACAGAAAAAGATAATCCTTGATTAAAATGAAAATAGAAACAAATTATAGCGGAAGTTTAAGGGACAAATTTAAAACATAGATGGATTACATTTTAAAAAATAACCTTATCATATTAGAAAAGCAGTACTTGCTCATTGTTCAAAATTTGAGAAATAAAACAATGTATACACACAAATCACATAAAATCCTGCCACTCCAAGAGAACTTACTTTGGTATAAAAATTTCCATATAAATCCATCACACACATACACACACACAAAAACATACAATCCCTAGTCAGTTATATGGAAAGTAAAATTATAGTATAATTTTACTTTCCATATAATATAAAAACTCTCCCATGAGTTTATAATTCAATATATTTTTACACAATTGTATGTACTACTATGTTTTAAATGAAATAAGGTCATAATATCCACAGTGTTTCATAATCTGTTTTTCTCCCTAATTGTAAATACAACATGACCATTATCCACCTCAGGCCGGAGGGCATGTGCTTTTATGTAGAATATATACATATTTTTTTTTCTCATATTTCTTTACTGTTGATTCATTGTGACCTTACCTTTCTACATTACACAGTGTATAATGATGAGCCTGAAAATGTTTTAATCCAGCTGTTTCCTCACTTCAATAAAGTGAAGAAGTGTCAGTGGATCTTTGCTTATTACCTCATAGTTTGAATATGAAATATGCCACTGGATCAGCAAAAAATATTTCACCTGCAAAATACATCTCTAAATACCTAAGTAAGTTATCTGTTGACTAACACAAGCTAACATTAAAAATAAAGTATGATCTTCTGCTCTTCTGTCAGTTTGCTGAGAATGATGGTTTCCAGGTTCATCCTTGTCCCTACAAAGGACACAAACTCGTCGTTTTTGATGGCTGCATAATATTCCATGGTGTATATGTGCCACATTACCTAAAATGCAATAAAATAAATAAATGGGGAAAAAATTAAAAAAATAAATAAATAAAATAAAATAAAGTATGGCCTCTGCCTAAGGGAGAATGCCAATCTTAAAGAATCTCACTAGGATAACTATGCAGTTCAATATCTTTTATGGCTACAATTTCCTATTTTATTCATATACCATCAAAATATGGTGGAAATTCTAAAACCACAGTTCCAACTTGGCTCTAAAATATTACATGAGTTATATATGTTTTATGTTTCAAAATGATGGTTCTGTAGCATATAGTAAACAGACCCATGTCTCTGACTTGTTTATCAAGTTGTTTTAAAATGATTTTAAGAGAGCATCATTAAGATGCCTGTTTGATATAACTTGGATCACATTTCATGAGATCATTTCCTCCTGTTATGATTTTAGCAGCAGTATTTAGAGACATACTTAGAAATATACATGTGTATGTGTATATATATATATATATATATATATATATATATATAATTTACATTCATATTTCTACTTTGGAGAGAGAGAGTCATCTCTGGGTATTCATGGATTCAGGATCTCCCAAGGATACCAAACTCTACAGATGCTCATGTATCTTATGTAAAATGGCATCATATTTGCATATAACCTACACACATCCTCCCATATACTTTAAGTCATCTTTAGAATACTTTAATACCTAATGTAATGTAAACGCTATGTAAATAAGTGTTATGCTGTATTGTTTAGGTAAGAATTATAAGAAAAAAACTATACATTTTAAGTACAGGCACAATTTTTTGTTAATATTTTCAATCCATGTTTGGTTGAATCTACAAATGGGAACCCACAGATATGGATGGCCAACTATGTGTGTGTGCATGCATGTGAATGTGTATAGAATAGAAACATAACATTAAAATATTGAGTGTTGGCTAGGCAC
This sequence comes from Sapajus apella, assembly GCF_009761245.1. NCBI lineage: Eukaryota > Metazoa > Chordata > Mammalia > Primates > Cebidae > Sapajus > Sapajus apella. The sequence goes on from NW_022436946.1 coordinate 57,847,166, forward strand.
AGTGGCTCACGCCTGTAATCCCAGTACTTTGGGAGGCCAAGGTGGGTGGATGACAAGGTCAGGAGTTCAAGACCAGCCTGACCAATATGTGAAACCCCGTCTCTACTAAAAACACAAAAATCAGCCAGGCATGGTGGCTTGCACCTGTAGTCCCAGCTACTCAGGAGGCTGTGGCAGAAGAATTGCTTGAACTGGGGTGGCAGAGGTTGCAGTGAGTGGAGATCTCACTGCTGCACTAGAGCCTGGGCAACAGAGCAAGACTCCATCTCAGAAAAAAAGTGTCTAAATCTGACTACAGATATGACTTCTGCTTGTTATATTAATAGTTAATGATGATTTGATGCTGCTGAAAACATCCTTGTGCTATTCTAACACTTTCATCAATAAGACGAAACAGGGAACATTGGTGATTAACATACCTAACTGTCTAAACTTAAGTCATTCTTCACACAAAGGATTAATTTGAAAAACCCCAGCCCTGCAATTTAGACTACTGGGGGAAAAGGTAGCCTATATTTCTAAACAAGGTCTATGCTAGTTGTTCAGCACAGAGTTAAGAAAAAGGATAATATTAAAAACTGTTTAAGGACTCAGTCATTCCTTAAGGCTCGGTAAACTGAGAAAAGAATTCAAGATACTCCCATTCAACTTTTTCCTTCATATCCCAAAAAATCACCACTGTAAGAATGAGATTAGGAAATGATAATTTACTAACAATCTGTTCATACAGATAAAGAATATGGATGCTGATGGTTTGATAGTCAGTATATTGGTACCACAGTTCAAAGTATATACCTATATCTATTTCTTTTAAATTTATTCATGAAAAATTTATTTATTTAAAACAATGAGATGATAAAGCAATTTCAGAGGGTGCTTTCTTATTTGGTATAGTCAAATATTCTTAGAGAGTGCATTCAGATTAATTTTAGATGAAGAACTAATAGAACCATAGTTCTATTTAAAATTTCCAGAATTAGTAGCAAAGAGGCTAATTATATTTTTTTAAGTATACACCCACAAACACGTTCTTAATTTATTCCTTCCTCTATCCAAAACAGATTGAAGTCCATTGACAACATCATTCTGAAACAGTAAATGTTCCCTTGTCCCCCTTGCAGGGCATGTGACAAGGGGAGTGGCAGGCTTCTACAGTGCCCTGCTGCTCTAACCTCTAGGGGAGTGTACAGATAGGCAGGCTGTGGGGCTCTAATCCCATGGCAATGTCTAGGGGTGAATGTTTATAGCTGAAATCCCAGTGGGCATGTGTTACAGGGTGCTCTTTTAGTTTACCTGTCTGTAGGCTGCTTGTGTAGTCGGCTCAAACTACTGCCATATCACAAGGACAGGCGGCTTTCTGTGTCCCGGGGTTCTTGTCTTGGTGTACCGGAAGAGTCAGATCACACATGGGCTTGGAGAATGAATGCAAGGCCTTTATTGACTAGAAGTAGCTCTCAGAAGATGGGGGAGCCAGAAGGGAGATGGTTTTCCCCTGGAGTCCGCTGTTTCGTGGCCTGGGCTCTCCTCTAACTTCCCCTGCCAAACTCTCCCTTGTTCCACCAGTAGGCGGCCTGCCAGCGTCTGTTGTGTGCTCTTCTGCCAGCACGCTACCCTCGACATCCTCTTGACATCTAGCCACTTGGTCTTTTACCACCAATGTGTTCTTCTCGACATCCAGCCCCTTGTGTCTGCCTGCTAGGGTCTCGGGTTTTTATAGGCACAGGATAGGGGCATGGCAGGCCAGGGTGGTCTTGGGAAATACAGCATTTGGGCTCGAAGGCAGGAGTGCCTGTCCTAACCTAGGTCTATGGGCACAGGCCCCCAGGGTAGAGCCCTCGCCAGGGACCCTCTCTTCCCTTCCCAGCACTTCCCTGCCCCCTTTCTGTATCAATTCTATCAAGAATAAAATATAGAACCAAGAATAATAGAAGAACTCAAATAAATGACCCACAAAATAGTGCACAGGCATTGGGCCTAAACTTCAAATTTGCTTCGGAGTTTTCTACCCTAAAAGTCAAGAAAAGATTATATAGGTCTCATTATCAGAAAGCACTCTAAAGATATACTCAAAGTCTCTCTGATTGATTCCAGATGGCTAAGGGATTGTTGCATAATGTATTTGATGCAATCTATATATTATGGATTTGTAAGAAGATGAATCAATACTAAGATGAGTAGGTTCACAGTGAATGGCTCATTCGACATGGAGACTCTGGTCTTAGGCTAAAGATAAATATACATGAGAAATGCTCTTCACATGGCAGATCTGAATTAGTAAAGCATTAAACAGAGACCTGTGTTAGGAATGTGGGTACACTGAGAGAGTCTAATGGCATAATGGGAGGTTCTGCACTCAATTCTATCTGTTGAATGAGTTTTGTTAAATACATTGATACTCTGCTGGTAAAATGTGAAGATTATGTGTAACTGGAATATTATTTGGTATGTTGGATAAAATCATCAGAATTAACAAGAAAAAAGATTTTAACAGATTGAACACACGGGCTGTTTTCATTTCAGGAACATACTGATGGCCACGTAAGTGTCCTCAACTCAAATGCCGATGTCAGATGAAGGATAAGGAGAATTGGGATCCACATGGGACCAACCACGCTTCCACTTAAAAGAAAGTGAAAGCTCACTGGGCCCCAAGAATATATCTGAGTCAACTAATGCAGCCACATGGAGAAAGAGAGAAAAGTAACTCAGGCCTCAAAGATGCAGAGAAATAAACTACATAAAAGGAAGAAAAAGTTCAAGAAAGCAAAGAAAAATGCAAGTTTGTGCTTTTTAAAGTACAGTGACTGTATCTGCTAGTAATTGCAGACTAAATAATGACTTAGTGCTGAACAAGCTGATTGAAAACTTTCCCCACCTCCATTGAGAGAAGGCTTAAAGAGGGCGATCACAGTGTTTGGCCCTAGAGAGGGGAGAGGAGAGTTCTTCTTCCTATGTCCACTCACACTTTTCTCCCTTTGCCCACTGAACATGACAAACAAGCCAGTGGTTAAGCAGAAATAGGGCTAATCATTTCCAGGAAAGAGCCCATGATTGTGGCTGAGGAGACCTGGTCCCACTATACTGAAGCAATTTCTCAATATCTACACTGCTTTTATGTCCTCCCAAGGATGGTGAAATGGGTGGTCTAGCTGTGGTGATGTCCCAAATGTCAAAAGGAAAAATTTAATACATATTAACATCAAGACAGAGTCAACGCGGTGTTGAAAGGTCATAAACATGTTTTATCTGAATTAAAGCTGAGGGAATGGGAGAAGTTAGGTCTACAGAAAAGAATGCACACAGGACCAAAAAAATCTTATAATAAAGTGTCATGTGGTGTATGGAAGGCAGATTAGATGTACTCTGTAAGATCCCAGATGTACTCTGTAAGATCAAACTAGGCCTTCTGGATAAAAGTTAGAAAAAAATAAATTTTGATTTAATTTAATGTAACAGTGCTACGATGCTACGATAGTTTAATCATTCTTTTAGGAAACAGTCCATAGTATCAGGCAGTATACAAAGGCACACAGCAATGCTGAAGGCAAAACTCTTGCCCTTACAGTATATTCTGATGACAGAAATCAATACATGTAAAAACAAATAAATTACAAGTAGTTATTATTATTAAAAAGAATGTGATCAGGATGCTATGAGAGCCTGTAACTGAAAGAGGCCTTTCTTAGGAGGGTAGGGACACCTCACTGAAGAGCAGAGGACAGAATCAGCCAGCCTCGGGAAAAGCTAGGAAAAGACAGAACAACAAGGAAAAGAGCCAGAGGTGCAGAGAGCTTGGCTTGTTCAAGGCACAGAGAGAAGGCCTAGGCAGCTCAAGCAGAGGGAGCAAAGGGAGGGAATAACATGAGGTGCAGTCAGAGAGGAAGGTAGGAGCCAGGTCCTGCAGAATTTTGTGGGAATGGTGAGGAGTTCTGATTTTATCCCAGCAGCTTTGGGATGCTGCCTCTTATGAGCTTTGAACAGAGGAGTAAAGTAATCTGAATGTGTAATAGGAAAAGAATAACAGAAGACCAGCAGGAAAATTGAAGACCATAAATAACTGTAAATGACTTTCTTGTCTAGACATCAAAGAAAAGGAATGAATAAAGATAACAGAGTCAGTAGGAAACAAGAGAAATATGGCAGCCATCCATGAAAATAATTGAGTTAATTCCCACCTGGTGGAATTAACAAGGGTTCTGTGTCATAGAGACAACAGAAAAAAGCAGGGAAAGCAATCAGTGATAACTACAGGGCACATGAAAGGAGGCTGAGGAACAGGAAATTTTTAAGGATGAATCAGAAATATTTTCTCCCAACTATATCACTGAGGAATATTGGTGTGAGATGCTTAGCTCTGGGGAAGGAGTAAACTACTGTTTACCCCAAAGAAGAAACAGCCAATATCAAGCTGGAAATGGATAGATGTCCTTATGGCCAGGAATGCTCTGGAAGTAATAGGAGCCTAAGTAGTAAATCCCACCCAGAAAAGAAATAAAACATTTATGTTGCTGCTTCAGAGGCCAAGCTGATTGCAAGCGGTGGGAGTGGGTATGCTATGAACTACATTGTGTTTTCACAAAATTAAAATGCTGAAATTCAAACCCCCAATGTGATAGTATTTGGAGATGGGGCCTTTGTGGGGTAACTAAGGTTAGATGAGGTCATGAAATGAGGCTTTCATGATGGGGCAGTGCCCTTATAAGAAGAGATAACAAAGTCTACTCATTCTCTGTGTTCACACAAAGAAGAGGCCATGTGAGCACACAGTGAGAAAGTGGTCATCTTCCACGTAAGGGGAGAGCCCTCACCAGAAACCAACCATGCTGGCACCCTGATCTCAGCCTTTAAGCCTCTGGAACTGTTGGCTAAGTGGAGATAAAATAAATTTTTGTTGTTTAAGTCACCCGGTCTATGGTATTTTGTTATGGCAGCCCAAGCAAACTAATATAGGGTATTTGCTCCAGAATGAGGGTTGCAATGCATTCAAACTCATCTTTTGAGGCATAGTACATGAAAATGGAGTGCCCAATCCAAGTCAGCTTCTAAGCAAAAACCCTAAAGCAAATAACTACCTAATAATCAGTCAGTTATATTAATTTTAAAAATATTAGCTGCCCATCCCTGGTGAAGGATTATGCTTTGATGTCTGAGGTGGCCTTGTGACTATATCTCTGGCAAATAAAATATGAGCAAAAGTGACATGTGTCATTGTCAGATAGAAGCTTTAAGATCCTGGGTGTAGTCTACCATAGTTCATCTGTCATCTCTGCCATAAGACCAACAGAGTTCCAGATAGTTGAAGCTAACCTACAATGGACACATAGCATGAGCAATTTACAGACATAAGTCACTGAAATTTAGGGTTATTTTTTACTGCAACGTAAATTAGAATAGTCTTACTTGTTCACCATTCCTCTAGATAAAACATCTAAAAAGATGAAAAATGTACTTAGACAATGGACATCACTGCTTTCCTCAGGTCCATTCTCAGAGCCTAACAGTCCTTGATTTCTTTGTATGGTTAATGGATAATCCTAACTCATTTTGGATGCAGAAAGTATTTTGTTTTGTTTTATTTACTGAGGGACTCATTACTGATGTTGGCCCCAGTATTGGTAGGAGCCAGAACTTCTCTAAATAAATATTTGCAGGGGGCCGGGTGCGGTGCCTCACACCTGTAATCCCAGCACTTTGGAAGGCAGAGGTAGGCAGATCACCTGAGGTCAGGAGTTTGAGACCAGCCTGACCAATATTTGTGAAACCCCATCTCTACTAAAAACACAAAAATTAGCTGGGCATGGTGGCTTGCACCTGTGGTCCCAACTACTCAGGAGGCTGAGACAGGAGAATTGCTTGAACCTGGGAGGTGGAGATTGCAGTGAGCCTGGGCAACAGAGTGAGACTCCATCTCAAAAATAAAAAAATAAAATAAAATAAATAAATATTTGTATTTCCTGTCCAGGGTAATCTTGCCTAAGTGGAAACGAAATGAACCGTGTGGAGTTTAGAGCAGTGGCAGCATCGATCAAAAAGCTTAAAGGGGGCCAGCTAGAATGAGAAAGCCACAGGATCCATACATTCACAACCTCAATGAATTCTAGGATATATAATCTTTAGGTTTCCTTAGGCACAGTGATAAGAGGAGAGCCAAAAATACTTTCTGTTTATACGCCTTTTTCTAGGATTTATGGAAGTGAACACAATTCCTGTATAACTCTTGAAGATCCAGAAGGTGGCTGCTATGGTTTCAATGTGCCTCCCAAAGTTTTAAGTGTTGGAAAGTTAACCCCCAATGTGACAATGTTGAAAGGTTTGCTCTTTAAGAGATAAATTAATGTCATTATTATCTCCATGATTCTCTTCTAAGAATGTCATTATCATGGAGATAATAATGACATTCTCAGCATAGTGGCTTTGTTATAAAGAGCAGGTTCTTCTCCAACCCCCCCTCCAGTCTGTCTCTCACTCTCTGTCTGTCTTGTGTGCTCTCACCCTCTGTCTTACATTATGGGATGATTCATCAAGGAAGCCCTCACCAGGTGCTAGCCCCTTGACCTTGGACTTTCCAGCCTCCTCCAGAACTGTGAGAAATAAATTTCAAGTTACCCAGTCTCTGGTATTCTGTTACAGGAGCACAAAACGGACTAAGCAGTGGCCTCAGAGTCAATCCGGTAGCCCAAAACTGCCTGGGTACTGATAATATTAGAGCATCAATAAGCCAGAAGGACATATGAGAAGTAGAAACTGTGAAATATGATATCCTAGCTGCAAAGTGGTAGCGTATTTTATATATAAATAATCCTACGGCAAGATAAAGGGACAAAATCATGTTACCAACAGTGTCCCTATCTACTTGGCTGATGTGCTCTGTTTGGGTATCAGTCTGTGGGTGGTGGGCTTAGGGCATGCAACCTAAGGATCTGAAAAGTTTTCTCATCCATGTGAGAGGAGCAATTGCCTCAGCATTCCATGCCTCACTCTACACTACAATAGCTCTATGAGATATGTTGAGTTATTATCCCCCTTTTAGAGATGAGGAAACTGTTGTTCTCTTGAGCTTAACATCTACCCTAGGCTAGCTGCCGCTGGGTAGTCAAAACTTTTTAGGAGATTCTCAGAAGTGGTACCTTATACCTCTTGGCATTTTGAATTCCCATAGAAGGCATCTACCTGATCATTTTGGACTACCTCAAAAAGAAAAATAGAGTTTCAAACAATGATATCCAATGCCCCTCCAAGAAAAGCACCTAGGCTTCTAAACTCAAGCTAGGCTGTGGCAATAGACCAAGATAAGAAAAGACTTTCTTGCTAGCTGTGATAAATGAAGCCAAGGAAGGTGAGCCAGGAGGTGGTATCCAAAGACAAATTCAAAATAAAGGGCAAAGTTTTTGATTGACAACACAAATGTCATAGCAAAATCACTTTCATGTTCCCTCTCTAAGTAAAACCCTGCTGGAAATTCTAACCTTTGGCCTTTGCCTTTCCACAGACTCAGCTGTTTGGGTTTTTTTGTTTTGTTTTGTTTTGTTTTGTTTTTCGAGTGGGGAGAAGGTCAGCCATCCCTCAACAAGATATGAGATGATCTCTTGGGGAAGTAAAACCCAGAGGCAACTTCATGTTAGAAGTTCTCTATACAATTTTCGAGGTTCTGTTTTTCACTGTGACTTTCTTAAAGACTTTTGTTTCATAAAACCATAAGCTTTGCTTTGTTGTTTTTGTTGTTGTTGTTTTTACTTTGATGGGATCTTCCTAAACTTCATCTGCTAATAAGTATTTGCCAACTTAAAAAGGGCCTAACAAAATTGAAGGCTGAAATTATTCAGTGGAGGAGCAGACTATTTGCTTTATTTTCAAGGTGAAGGAGAAGACTCAGATTGCTTTATTCAGGTCTTAGAAAAACAGGCATATACATGAGTTTCTATATCCTCAGCAACACACTACATCATACCTTACGCCGGGTAATCCTTCAGAGCACTGTCAGCAATCACCTCAAAATCCCTTCCCTAAAGACACATATACTTGGAGATTTACTCTTACCAACCACTCTTCCCTACTCTTAGCATCAGTGATCTCAAGGCTTTTGGGGGGAAAAATTAAAGTATCTATCTTTTTTTTAAGTTCCTTTCAAAATGCTTAGGGACCAGAGACAGAAGGAAGCAGCACTGTTAATGGTTCCCCTGAAACCTTTTTTTGATCTAAGCTCTCCTCTCAATAGAGAGCATACCAATGATAAGTATCTGCATCTGCCACCTCCAAGAGAGTCCATGGAGGCCCATCAACCATGCCAGGCAGCAAGTTGGGTCCAGAAAGGGTCTCAGGGAGCTACCTGGAGAGAAAAATAAATCTAGTCTCCCCGGTTTGGGACAAAAAATATTATTAAATGCAATAAGGTTGGTTAAGAGGCACAATACTCTGGGGTATTTTCATCTTTAGAAAATCACGAAAATAATAAAATGGATTAAGGATCATATTATTAACAGCAATTGTCTAACAATAAATGACTAGACTAGAAATCTAGTATTTTAAATTGATTAATATGACTATGTCAGTAAGGGTATACTAGGGAAGCACAGAAAATATAGATGGTATTGAATTCATATGAATCAACCATAAAGCAAAGAGAAGCACCTAGCTCTCTAGTTTACTTATAATAATTTGGATATTAGCAATTGAAGCTTGTGCTTTCAAATTCCATAAAATGCAAAGCTACCATGAAATAGAATTAACAGGGAGCTTTAGAAATTCGTTAAACTGAACTTCAGTAGCAGCATCATTTTTTTGGCTAATACAGAAATATACATCTGTATATACACTATTTATGATACCATTTGAGACTTACATAAAATATAAGTTGAGAGAATGTGTCGCCTTCAATAATTTACAAAGGTAGAAAATAACAGCAAGGGGAATTGAGAACAAACCTTGTCTTTTCTCTTACTGTAATATACAGATACTGCATCTGTGGCTCCTAATACAGATTCTTAATTTGAGCACAGACAAGCTTTGCACTGTGAAGAGATTAAAGGGGTATCTGAGGGAGAAGTATAGATGCTGTTTCTGATGCATAATCATGTTTGCAAACATGTTAATCAAATCTGGGTGCTTGCTAACTTGATAATTAAATTTACAAGTGATTGGAAATATTTGCCACAGAAAAATTTAAAGTCATTCCAGAAATCCTAATGATAGCTCTAGCAATATGTGTATGCCTCTTGAGGGCCCAATGAGGATAGATGGTATTAAAAATATAATTGCCTTTAAAGCACATTAGATTAAATGTTTTTCTATGATTCATTCCCTCTTCTTTGTATTCACCTTTCAGGTCATTTCCTGCTTCCTGAACAACGTACCCATAACTTAAATGAACTACCATGTGAATTTGCTTATTTTTATTCAACCCAACTGGTTCCAAAATATTTTGTTTTAATTTAAAATTATGTGTTCTTAAATTAAAATGTTAAACCTTCAAATTAAGTAATATTTAGGGAAAAAAGCTGTTAATGATATTTGAAATCTGACAAAAGGCACATTATTTAAAAACAATAAAAAAGAATTTAAAAGGCCAAAGTAGAAAGCAATTGAAAAATTAGTTGAGGTTGCTATAAATTTAAAAAGAAAGAAAACTTCACTTACTATGTCCAATTTTAGCTCTTCCATGTAGTTTCATAGCAGACATGACATATTATACTTACATGACAGATAAAAGCATTTTGGATGAATCAAAGTTTTTTAAATGATGCATGAACATTCAACTGCATTAAATGAGTTTCTAACAAAATTTCGAATCCCCTGTTGGTAGAAAAAAAATGCCAACTTCCCAATTTTGAGTGATTGCAGCTTACAATATTGCATGGAGTATTCTTTTGAATGCACACATTAAAATGAGGTCAAGGGTCTTAGGAATAAATTGGTTGGCAAACAATACCAATGGTGCCCTGGTCTGACCTTGTTTATAATTGTTTGCACAACAGAGCTGAAGAGCAACAACATGGTTAATCTGTGCGTGTTTATTTCTAGTCACTCAGGGACCTTACGGGTCAATTTGATTTACTAACATTCGCTAAAGGTTATTAAAATTGTTGTACAAAGTTGATGGAAAGGTGTTATTGCTTTTATAATAAAAAATGACTTTCATGGAACAGTTTATACATATTTTTATTAGATTTTGCTTCCCATCCTCCTCACCCCTTTAGAGTTTCACAATTGTAACAGTTGATTATTTGTGCTGTCTAGTGGAATTCTTTATTTTTTATTTGTATAGTACCATGAATGTGGATACTATGTTCCAGGATTTAAATTATAAATGAGGTAGCTCTCTGCCCCAGATAGCTCCAAGGCTCCTGACTTTACAAAGGACACCAGGAGGAAAGCAGTTCAATTTGGCCTCAGAATAATATGATCATGGTAACTGTCCAAATTAAGAGATTTGAATGATACTAGAACTTTCATACTTCTCCAGATTACTCCAGGCAGCCAAAGAAGGCTGTTTGAAAGTGTATCAAATAAATTGTTAACTGATTTTTTTCTACCGAAAATAGAACTATCACTTTAAAAAGATCCCATAGCCACCAGCAGACCTGGATAGAACAGCAAAAGTGAACAGCACAGAAGTCCAGCAAAGACTACATACAGGTGTAAAAAGAGAGAGGAGGAAGAAAAAGGAACAAAGATAAAGGGCAGAAGGTAACAGATTATCATAATCACAAAAACATTTATTAATCACAGCATCAGGCAAGATAAAACATAGATATGGCTCCTGCCAACCGTGAATTTAACATCTAAGACATCACTCAAAGAAAAATGCAAGTAAAATTTTTTTTAAAAGTTATTCAAGAACAAACAGAAAAAATAAGCCATATGAGGAAGCCAATATGTTCCTACATAAATGTAGGGAATAGCAGAAAAGACCAGTTTCTTAAATTTAGTTCAATTAGAGTAGTATTATAAGATATGACAATTACAATCATAGGTATCCAATACAATCTATATAATGTGGCCACATTACAAAGCAGCAAAAGTATCCTATCCAAACTCTGTTTGGTCTTTACGGAAAAATAGCAGGGCCATGTGATTCTTATTCAGGTTTTAGCAAGTGCCTAATAACAGTGCAATATATTTTTAAAAATAAACAAGTGACTCCAAAATTAAAATTATTCATAATTCATTACATGGAACTCTAGATGTATTTTTCACTTTAAATAAATTTTAGTAGTTAACATACTCTCTCACTGGATGCATAATATTTCAAATACAAAGAAATGCCCATCACGTTTCTATCATTAGAACTCAGCGCATAGTCTCAGAAAACATAGTTTATAATTATAAAGTAATTTTAAATTTTAATTTAGATTGTAGGTTATTTTCTTCTTTAGGAATAAGAACAAGAAACTGTAATGAGATTCAGATTAAACTAACATTTATTGAACACTAAATATGTGCCATGCACTGTTATAAGTGCTTCCACAGTAAAATCATAACCACAGAATTTCTAATTTATCACTATGAGAAAAGGCCAAGAAAAAAGTATGATTACACAGCAGGAAGAAGAAAAAATAACGGGAACAATAGTATCAAGGATTCCTATGTCTATCTAAGGGAGAACAAAAGAAAATATCAACATACCTGAAAAATATTAATGAGAAAAAAAGGAAAATTTTGACTTATAGCTTTAAAAATAAGTACATAAAGTTAAAAACTTTTTCCATTCTTCCATGGGAACTCATTTTAAAGCAGTACAGGGAAGAAGAGAGAACAATACAAACACCATCCCTAGTGAAACTGACATGCCTGAAACTCTGAATCACAAAATAGAAGAAAACCCTAGAAAGCACTGAAGTTCAAAAAATCATGTGGGAAGAGAAGCTATAAAAATCAGAGAAAACTTGCCAAGGACAAATCTGAGAATGGCAGATATTGAAGTTTAAAACAATACAAAGCAAATAAACAAAAAAGAACTTATTTGCAACAGTGGGAATAGACAGTAGAGACGAGAGGCAGTACTTCATTTGATCCCACTTGGCACAAGTCTTGAGAAAGCAGAACAAAGAGGCTGGCTCAGCCTCTAGAGGTGTGCCTGATGGACAGGGTTTGTGGTGGTAAAAGAGGAAAGATTTGGCAATATGAATAGCCTTGGGGTACATATAAAATCAATCTTTTTGTTTCTCTTTCTCTCTCTCTCTCTCTCTCTCTCTCTCACACACACACACACACACACACGCACGCACGCACACACACACACACACACACACACACACACACCATAGGAAGAATTCCACCTCACTCTGGCCACTCCCAACCACGAATTTCCTGCTGTAGATGGTTAAGAAAAAACTGTAGTCAAGAATGAGAAGTAATATAAAAGGAATGAACAAAGATGCTACACAATATCACAAGGAAAAAATTATGGAATGCTGGAAATAGAAATGGCACATGCAAAATGCTCACACACACACACACACATACAAAACCCTCTGTAATAAGCAAATACCAAACATATGACCCTGAATTTTCAAAATCCAATGAAATAATTTGCTTAATAAAAGAGTACATAGAAGAAAACCTGGGCTCAAGAAAAATGTGTAGTGAGTATTCTGTATTGGTGGGTGTGAGACAATGATGTGGACAATCAACAATGGATGTCTGAGTGGAAGCAACACAAAGGGGATCAGAATTGGTGAAAACATAGTAAGGATAATAAAAAAAAAATACTTGAGATAGCAAACATAATAAGTGACGTGAAAATAAAGAATTAAAGGGAATCTGGAATGAAAATCATCATATAAAAGATTGGCAAAGAGAGCCCCAAAATATAAAATAAGTGTTTGTAAATAAGAGAACCAGGAAGTCCTACCCAGAGCAATCAGGCAAGAGAAAGGAATAAAAGGCAAAGAAATAGGAAAAGAAGTCAAACTATCTCTCTTCACTGATAATACAATTCTATTGTCAGAAAACCCTGAAGACTCTACCAAAAAGCTCCTGAAATTACAACTTTAGTAAAGATTTAGTATACAAAATCAATGTACAATAATCAGTAGCATTTCTATACACCAATAAGGTTCAAGCTGAAATCAAGAAGGCAATCCCATTTACAATAGACACACACAGACACACACACACAAACACACACAGACACACACACACACACACACATAGGATTACATCTAAGGAAGAGAAAGACCTCTACAAGGAGAACTACAAAACACTGCTGAAAGAAATCATAGATGACAGAAACAAATGGGAAACCATTCCATCCTCATGGGTTGGAGAAATCGATATCATTAAAATGGCCATACTACCCAAAGCAATTTACAGATTCAACACTATTCCTATCAAACTGCCAATGTCATTTTTCACAGAATTAGAAAATACTACTCTAAAATTCATTTGGAACCAAAAGAAAGAGCCTGAATATCCAAAGCAATCCTAAGCAAAAAGAACAAAGCAAGAGGCATCACATTACCCAACTTCAAACTATGCTATAAGTCTACAGTATCCAAACTGCATGGTACTGGAACGAAAAACAGATGCATAGATCAGTGGAACAGAACAGAGAATCCAGAAAAAAAGCCACACATCTACAATGAACTGATCTACAACAAAGTTAACAAAAATTAAAAATGAGAAAAAAATACTCTATTTAAAAAATGGTACTGTGATAATTGGCTAACCAAATGCAGAGGAATGAAACTGAACCCCTAACTCTCCCCATATACAAAAATTAACCTAAAATGGATTAAAGATGTAAATGTAAGACTTTGAATTATAAGAATCCTAGGGGAGAAAACCTAGAAAATACTGCTCTGGACATCAGCCTTGGAAAATAATTTATGACTAAGTCTTCAAAAGCAATTGCAACAAAAACAAAATTGACAAGTGGGATCTAAGTAAACTAAAGAGCTTCTAATGAACGGAGTAAACAGACAATCTACAGAATGGGAAAAAATATTCATAAACTATCCATCTAACAAAGGTCTAATATCCAGAATCTATAAGGAACTTAAACAGTTCAATAAGTAAAACCAAATAACTTCATTAAAAACTGGGCAAAGGACGTAAACAAGACACCTCTCAAAAGAAGACATAGAAAAAGCCAACAAACAAGGGAAAAATGCTCAACATCAGTAATCATCAAGGAAATGCAAATCAAATACACAATAAGATACCATCTCATGCCAGTCAGAAAGGCTATTACCAAAAAGACAAAAACCAATAGATGTTGGTGAGGATGCAGAGGAAAGGGAATACTTATATAACTGTTGGTGGGAATGTATATTAGTTCAGCCACTGGGGAAAGCGGTTTGGAGATTTCTTAAAGAATTAAAAATTGAACTACCATTCAACTGAGCATGCCCATTACTGGATATATATCCAGATAAAAATAAATCTTTTGACCAAAAAGACACATACATTTGTAGGTTCACTGCAGCACCATTCACAATGGCAAAGACATGGAACCAACCCAGATGTCCATCAATAGAGGAATGGATAAAGAAAATGTGGTACATGTACACCATGGAATTACTTCACAGCCACAAAAATAATCACATCCTTTGAGGCAATATGGCCATAGCTGAAGGTCATTATCCTAAGGAAAGTTAATGCAGGAACAGAAAACCAAACACCACATCTTCTCACTTACAAATGCAAGCTAAACAATGTGTTACTGTGGACATAAAGGTTGCAATAGTAGTCACTGGGGACTACTAGAGCAGGGAGTGAGAAAGGGCGCAATGGTTGAAAAAAGTCCTATTTTGGTTACTATGCTCACTACCTGGGTGATGAGCTCAATTGCACCACAAATCTCAGCATCACAAGATATAGCCATTTAATGAACTTGCACATGTACTCTGAAACTAAAATAAAAATTGAAATTATATATATATGAAAACCAAAGTATCAGAACAGTATAAATATTTAAGGATGTAATTCAAGAAACTTTTCAGAAACAGAAAGGATTTGAAGCTATGAAATACAAACACACTATGTCCCAGAAAAATAAAAAGAAAAACTCATACAGAAAAATCAATTCAAAGGCACTTCTTAAGAAAGTGACTGATTTCTGTGAGACAGAAAAAGATGTTAGAATAATAATAATATGTTACTATAAAATGAAAAAAATTCTGACGCATACTAGATTTCTTCCTAACAATACTGAAAGAGAGTGGGTAATTCCCGAAAAGTAGTCGAAGAAAAAAAGTGATTCATAATTATATTTCTAGGCAAATAGTTTTTTAAGTAAATGAAAAAACATAAGCATTTACACATATTCTCTTAAAATAAATAAAATAAAAAATTTCAGTCAACAAAGTAATGGATGGAAAAACTTTTTGAAAATGTCTGGCAGTGACACAGAGTCCATTTAAGAGTAAGAACTAAGATCAAAGCAAATATAAGGATGATCTTAAGTAAGAGAATAAAAATGTCATATATGCTGGGAAGGACAAGAGGAAAACAGAACTTTTAGAGCTGGAAGAGGTCAAGACATTTTAAATGACAAATCAAATAATAGAACTTAAGTTGATTCGAAGTTATAAGGATAAAAACTGAAAAAGAAAGAAATCAACAGAAATGAGTTCTGTCATTATTTAGAAAGCATAACATAAAATATGACTACATACCTATGGCAAAACATATATGTTTCATATAAAAATGCAAATGAGATAAACTTACTTATTAAAATAGATTTTCAGATCAGACTACAAAGCAAATCTCAATTATATGATATAGTAAAGAGAAATTCTAAGAACATAGTGACTCAGAAAAATGATAGAACTTAGAAATAAATTCAAGAATTGGCTATAAACACACACACATATGCACACACAGTAAATTGATATATTACTAAATATCTACTCAAAACAAAAACTGAAAGAGCACAAATGTGCAAAATAGAAAATTTTTATACAAAAGTAACCCCCGATATAAGAAATCAAAAGAATCTTAAAATACCAATGTGCTTGCTTTTTGTAAATAATCTTAAGAACTAGGTTAAAATCGATGGTTTTCTGGAGATTATAAATTAGGAAAACATCACAGAAGAGAAATTGTGATAGTTCATTATAAATTAAAAACATTACTAAAGCTCAAAGCATCCCCAGTATACTGAGCCTAAACAGAAATGATCAGAGGAACAGATAACTCTAATAATACTATTTGAAAAGATGTAAGATATATTAACATAATAACTTCTGAACTATTTTTAGAACAAAAGAAAGATACTTAAAACGAATCTCACTCTGAGTATGGTTGCAAAAATGCTAAACAAAATATTAACAAATAATATAATAGTGGATAAAAAATAACTTTCCATGACAAGGTGCCATTATTTTAAGTATACAAAGGAAGTTCAGTGTTAATACTAATTTTCATAATAACAGATTTAAAGTAAAAATTTATACTATTACCTTATGGAACCCTAAAGTTATCCAGTAAAATTCAACATTCAATCTTGATAAAATAAAAACTTAATCATATAGAAGAGCTATCTTTTTTCTAATATTATATATAATCTTAATATGATAATGTGGCATATCACATTTGACCTAAAAGCAAGCATCATATTTTATAGGAAAACGTTGAAAGCTGTTCCATTAAAGTCAGAAACACAGTTCAAGCATCTTTTATCTCCACTATGATTTAATATTGTTCTGCAGTTGCTAAGCCAAAGCAATTAGATAATATAACTACCTAGAAGGGAGAAGAATTATAAAGTACATAAAATTATAATTCTTTACAGATGATATTTTAAGTATGGATATTTGAAGAGAATGAACTCTATTGTGAAACAAAATAATTTGATGAGGGGATGACTTGGCAAAAAACAATAATAATTGGTAGAATATAACCTTCATTTTACAATCAACAATCACTCAAAAGCTATAATGGAAAAAAAATCCTATTTCATTAGCAACTAAAAAGATAAAATTTACAAAATTATTAATTTTCCCCGTAACCCCAGTATTTATTCTTTTCTTCTACTTTAAGTAATAGAACTCTCTGAGTTTAAGCCGTAAATATGTCTGCTCACATGAATACCCACCTGGACACTCCATGTGCAAGCCTTTCTTGCAGCTAGATGTGCTATATGCTTATTTTGGGAGCCAACAAAGGTAAGCAAAAGTAATATGGGAAAATGTCCTAATCATCTCCTTAAAGATTCTAGACCACTCTGTTTCCCTTCTCAATGATATCCAAAATAGATGTGATGGTATTAAACTGACTTTTACCACAAGAACAAAAGTTACACCCAATAGAACAGTAAAGCAGGAAGAGAAAAGCAACCTGGGTCTCTGCAAAATCTAGAATCATGAAAATTAACTTACCTTGTTTGTTTTGCTTTGTGTGTATTGCTTTTTTGTTTGCAATAGCAGCTGAGCGCATACCATAACTAACACCAAAAAAAAAAAAAAAAAAAAAATGGAAATGTTCTATATGCCCTATATGGAGAAAATGTTTAAGTACTATGAAGTGACAGAAAAAACTTAAATAATTGGAGAGCGGAAAGTTACATCATGTCTTAAATAAGACGTCAACATCCCAAAGATATCAGTTCTTCTCTGGTTAACCTACAAATTTAACATGATCTCAACAAAAAGTGCCAATATATTTCCTTTAGAAACAATAAACTGAAATGGAAAAATTATTGCACAAAAATATCTATGAAAAAATTTTCAAACCATATTACCTGTTAGATAATAACATATATTATAAAGTAATATGGTACTGCTATATGAATGGAAAGACAGAACAGCAAATTAAAATGAAAATTTCATAACAGATTTCAGGGATAAACTTGATATTTCAAATAGTGAGAAAAAGATGGATTATTCAATAAACGGTATGAAGATAACTTTTCAGCCATATGGGAACAAGTAAATTGGATCCATATCTCACACCTCACCCAAAGATAAATTCTAGATGATAAAAGATTAAAAAATGAAGCCCAAAAGTATTTGGAAAAAGTATTTCTTATAAGATGGGGAAAAGATTTGTTAATTATGATTTAAAACTAAGTGTCATAAAAGAAAACAAATTGATAAACTTTACTACATTAAAAAATATGTGACATAAAAATGCCTTAAATGGTCAAATGACAAATAGCAAATGTGGCTAATATTTTCAGTTCATATCAGAGACATAGGCTATTTTTTACCATAAAGAAATCCTATACATTAACGAGAAAAAAATAACACTTTAGGGAAAAATGAAAAACATTCACTTTAGAGAAAAACAAAACAAATATCTTTTGAATGTATGAAAAGATAACTTTCTCAAGAAGAGAAATAGTAATAATTCAAGGTCTGGGGACAGAAATATACAAGATATACCTGAGAAATCTGGTTGTGCCAAAAAGCAATGAAACTATAAATACTAGATGGTCCATGTCAGAGGGACACAGGAGCCAATATGAAGGGGACAAGATTGGCCAGTATGTGACAATTTGAGCTTAAAAGAGAGTAATGAATGTGAATGAAGGAAGAACACAAAACAAACTTAAGGGTTCATATTGATAGCGACCTCAAAAAGAGAAAAGGGAGAAACTAAAATTTAAAGAACACTAATGGGACACCACTGGAAACAACTAGGGCTCTAAATCCTTATTCTGAAAATAGGCAGTTTAAAGGAAATAATTTATTCTGCCTTTCCTAGATGAGGTATACTTCAAGAAAATTAGCCTTAATTTGTGGAGGAAGCCAATCCTTTATGAAGAATTCTAATTAAGAAGTGTGGAAGAAAAGTAGAAGTATTCTTTTTTAATCACCATTCTGCAAATCCTCATAAAATAATTAATTCAAGCAATGACCACATGGATAAAGCCATTTGATAAAAGGTAAATGGGAATTTTACAAGAGAGATCAGCCTGTGGCTGCTTGAATCCACTGATCAACAGGCTAATTGTTACACAAAGGGACAAAAGTAGATGTTATATATCTCTTGCTTTGGTGCATATTATAATGTCTGTGAAGTCTTACCAAAATGTTGAGCCTGAATCTATTCAAATATCAAATGTCAGTTTTTCTCCACAGAGGATAGGTGAACAAGCTAAATTATACCACAAGGAAGCAAACAGACAAATCGAATGTGAACATTCTCCATACAACAATCAATTAGCTGCTACTAGCCAAAGGCAGGAGTCAAAAGGAAAGGACACTGTTCTAATCTGAAAGAGAGTTAAGAGACATAAAAACCAAATGTAATGGGTGAATCTTGTAACAATCCTATGTCAAACAAACCAGTTTTAAAAGAACAATTTTTTCCTCACATCTGAGGAAATTCCCTTATGACATTTTTTAGATGATACGGAGCTATATGAGTTTTGCATTGTGGTTATACAATAAATGTCCACATGTTTCAGAGATTCTTGTTGAAATATGGGATGAAATGAAATTATGTTTGGATCACCAAAATACTTCAGCAATGAAAATAGAAAAAAAATAGGAGGAGGGGGATCACTGAAACAAATATGGCAAAATCCTGATAATTGTTGAATTTGACAGATGGCTATCTGAAAGTTCATTCTTTCTGTTTGTGTATCTTGGGGTTCATTTTTCAAATCAATCAGTTTGAATTTAAACCTGTGTAAGAAAAAGTTACTCTCATAAAACTAGAAGTTTAAATTGATAAATCCTATATTGAAAATGGCAATATTTATAAAAATTCTGAATGCATATGCCCAGCATTTATATTTCCAGGTGCTTATTCTACAGATATATTCTCATATATGCAAAGTGCCATTCATTGGAGTACTGCTTGTAGTGACAAATGATTAAAAACTACCCTAAAGTCCATAACTAGAGACTAATCAAAGTATGCAGCCAGGCAAGGGAATACTCTCCATGAAGCATGAGGAGAGAACTAGCTCAAGCAAAACAACAGGCAAGATCATCTAAATACTAAACATTTTTTAAGTGATTAAAATAATTTTGAAGTTCATTTAAGTACATGAGTGAACTTTCCAGAAAGTAAGGAAATCCCCTAAGACTAAGCAGAAGTCACAGTTCAAGGGACTATGCTAAAGCTACTGGCTTCCCTGAGAGCACGTACCAAGCCTGTTGGCCTAGAATGAGGTTTCTCAGCCTGGGCTTTAGGTAATTCTTTGTTGGGACCGTCCCCTATTTTGTAGGATATTTAGGAGCATCTCTGGCCTCTTTATGCACTAGAGACAAGTAATGCCTTCTACTTTCTCCCAGGTATAATAAACAAAAATGTCTCTAGTTTTCACCTAGTGTTCCCTAGGGACCCCCTTTGCCACCCCAGGACTGAAAACCACTGCTCTAGGGTATCAGTACTAAAGGATCTTTGGAGGACAAGAGTAAGAAGACCTCCAGCCAATAAAGCTGAACACCCAAGAAAAGGAGAAGTAAATATGAAATCTAACCAGTGAAGGAAGAGAACAAGGAAAATATCTATCTTTGCTTTGGCTATGCATAGAAATTAATTGAAGGAAAAAACCCTCCCATGAGAAAATATAACCATGAATCAGTCTTTACATGGATTTTAATGCCCATATTGATTCTATCTATAAGATTTAAATAAATAAAACACAAGTTAATATTTTAAAGCAGACAAGTTTCGGAAATGGCAACTGACAAGTAGAAATACTCTTAGAAATACCCTGCATTTCTATCCTCAGTAGAAATGCAGTCTTCAAATAATTCTCACAAATAAAGTTCCAATAAACAGAAACTCTCAAAAAAAAAAAAAAAAAAGCTAAATAATTGATTAAACAATGTACCCTGAGCAGAGTCAGTAGAAACAGCAATCCACAAAACCAGGCACAAAAAGACATATAAATATAAGAATTATCAAATATAGACTACAAAGTATTTTTAATATATTTAAAGAAAAGAAAGAATTGAAAACATAAATATTAAAATAGCAGTTATCAAAAATTTCCAGAAAAAGAATAATTAAATAAAACATCTAGAAATTTAAAATATCATTGAAATTAGAAATTTATTACAATAGGATATGACAGTAAATTAGACTGAAATGAACAATTAGTGAACTGGGAGCTAAAACAGATAAATTTACTCAATGAATCACTGAATTAGAAAGCATGAAATATGGGTTAAGAATAAAATGATGGATAAATGAATATGTCTAATAGTCATTCATCAGAATTTCAGAGGGAAGCCATAGAAAGAATGGAAGCTAGGTAATATTTGAAGAAATAATGACTGAATTTTTTCCAAAATTGTCAAAGGACACCAATCTTCAAATCCATGAAATACAACATATTTCAAACAAGTGTAGTTGATATTCTGAGATGTCATAAGAACAATAATAATAATACTTATCATCTTGAGTGATTACCCTGCATTATATATTAAGCCATAGTAGATACATTATCTTAGTTGATAACTTTTTTAAAAGAGGAAGGCAGATGGAACTGCCTTATAGATTAAAGATTATACATTAAAAAAATTTTATGAGACAACCAAAACCAAATGCAATATTTGGTCAAGGTCTGAAATGTTATTCAAGCAAACCAATTTTATATTATTTAATCTCTCTCTGTGGCAAGATTTAAACCCATATTTGGCTGAGTACACAAACTTTGCCCCAGAGTTATACAATGTATAAACCACACAAATATCTGAAAGTTTATAATGTTCTGTACTCTTTCTTTTCTTAAAGAAAAAAAAGTAGTTTGATATAAAAAATATTCTGTGGGGTTCTATTGGAAAAAAAGGAAAATTAGCACAATGACAACAAAGGACTAAATTATGAACAAGGTAAAGAAAAAGAAAAATTACGACAAATAAATCATCAAAAAGCAATCAAACTAATGATAGACACAGTTGATCCATTTATATTTACAAAGAATTACCCCATAAGAATGTAATGCACTTGGTAGCTATATCAGAGGTTCTTATAACAAAGATGTAAGAAATATGTTTTTCAAGCTATTATTTTAAATTGGGATACAAAATGATATGCCTAAAGAGACTGTATTAGTGTGTTTTCACACTATAAAGAACTACCTGAGACTGGGAAATTTATAAAGAGGCTTAATTGATTCATAGTTCTACATGGCTGGAGAGGCCTCAGGAAACTTGCAATCATGGTGGAAGGCAAAGAAGCAGCTAGTATCTTCTTCACAAGGCAGCAGGAGAGACAGAGCCAGAAGGAGGAACTTCCACAAACTTTTAAACTATCAGATTGTATGAGAACTTACTATTATGATAGCAGCATGAGGGAACCATCCCCATGATCCAATCATCTCCCACCAGGTTTTTCCCTCCACATGTGGGGATTACAATTTGGGTGCAGACACAGAGGTGAACCATATCAGACACAAAATATCTCCACAGACAAAAGGACACACTTTTTACATGCCTTTCTTACAGGTTTGCTACAGAGAGATGAAGAACACATCTCTTTGTCTTTCTATCACCACTATCTTGTTCTTGTGCCTGAACAAACGTAAGTTTCAAATTGAGCCCTGGGAAGGTATTTACTGTCAGGAACACTAAGGGATGAATGAAAAGGCAGAGAAGAATCAGGATCACCATCAACAGACACGGAAGTCTAGTTTCTCAACAAGGTACCGTTAGGAAAAAACAGCTGTGGGTGATAAGGAGGTTTGAAAGTGGAAATAATTAGAACTCAGTTCTAAACTGAGAATCCAAGAGATGGGTACCTCTCTCCTGTGATTCTTGTGCTGGGTATTAAACAGGTAGCCCTAAGACAGCTTAAATTGAACTGAGATAGATCCCATTCCCACACCCCATGAATTTTGCATGCCCAATAATCATCCCCAGTGCTGAATCTCTGGTTGTATTGTACTGGGCTAAGTCTCTTGAAACCAAAGTTAAAGAAAAATAAAAACTATCCAAAGGAATCTAACTTCTTTACTAATTTTATTTGGATAAAGAGCCAAACTAGATATTTTATTCAGAGTACATATAAACAGAGCAATATAACTGTCACAATAATTTCATTTGCTAACTTTTTATTCTCTTTAACTGAACCCTTCTGCTTTTAATGATAAACTTTTTAAATTTTCTATTAAATGCCTAAATAGACATGTGTTTTAAAATATTTAATTATCCTAAAGGAGAAATTTGGTAGAAAAAAAATCTGTCAGAAAGGAAAGAGTTTTGCTATGAAAACAGGCAACTTGGTCGGTTTCCCTCTCATATGAGTGTGTGCTTGCACTCAGTGAAAATAAGAGTTAAAGGCACAGGGGCAGTAAATAAGAAATATTTTATTAGAAGAAAGTTAAGAGGAAAAGGCATGAGTGCTGTTAGTATTCCCCATTTTGTAGACATACACAAGGGAACAAGCAAGCATAAACACCTTTCATTAATGTGTTTCTGTTGTTAAGACATCCAGAACCATACCAGATCAGAAATGCAAAGAAGAAACTACCAGAGATTAATTAAGGCAGAAGGTTCATGAATTGATTTGTAACAGATTTCAGGTGAGTTAGAAAAAAGCCACCTACTCACCTACTTAGTAATGAGGAGAAAAGATTAGGTTAAGTTGCCACTTTTTTTTTTTTTTTTTTTTTGAGAAGGAGTTTTGCTCTTGTCACTTAGTCTGGAGTGCAATGGTGCAATCTCGGCTCACTGCAACCTCCACCTCCTGTGTTCAAGCGATTCTCCTGCCTCAGCCTTCCAAGTAGCTGGGATTACAGGTGCCTACCACCACACCTGGCTAATTTTTTTGTATTTCTAGTAGAGATGGGGTTTCACCCTGTTGATCAGGCTGGTCTTGAACTCCTGACCTCAGGTGATCCACCCACCTCGGCCTCCCAAAGTTTTGGGATTACAGGCATGAGCCACTGTGCCCGGCTGCCACTTAAAAAAAAAAAAATGAGATAGAAAAGGTATGCTTTAAATCTTATTTATTTTCAATGTGACAGACTCCTGGTTTATGCTTTAACATTTTTGTACATAGTCATGTTTCTGGCATCTTTAAAAAGAAGAAGAATTAAATATAAAAAATATAAATTATCTATAGGATCCTTAATGTTCTAGATAAAACGTTATGATTTGGAAAATGTTTTGTGGGCTGGGCACAGTGGCTTGCACCTGTAATCCCAGCACTTTGGGAGGCCTAGGCGTGGATCACCTGAAGTCACGAGTTTGAGACCAGCCTGGCCAACATGGCAAAACCCTGTTTCTACTACAAGTATAAAAAAATTAGCCGGGCATGGTAGTGTGTGCCTATAATCCCAGATATTCGGGAGGCTGAGGCAAAAGAATAGCTTGAACCTGGGAGGCAGAGGTTGCAGTGAACCAAGATCCCACCACTGCATTCCAGGCTGGGTGACAGAGTGGGACTCCAGGTCAAAAAATAAAGAAAAAGAAAAGAAAAAAAGACAACGTCTTACGGTTGGGAGAGCAGGGAAGCAGAGGAGAGGGAAATGATGGGCAGCACATACCTTCTGCATAGTGTGCTAGACGCTTCACATAACTCTCACAACACTGCTAGCTGATAAGTATCCTGCCACCCACCTGAAGAACAGTCAAAGGAGACAGAAAGAGGTTGAAGTATCCACTGAAATCATTCTACAGTAAGTGGCTAAAATACAATTTAAACCCTGATTATTTCTAGAGATCTTTCTGATATTGGCTATTTGGGCAATTTGCTTTTAATAAATAAAACTTAATCATGAGCCTGAGTGGCATAGTCCTAAATATGTGAATAGGCAATCAGTGAGAAATGGTTTGGTGGTATCTGTCGAAAGTAGGTTTCTCTGGTTAAAATTATAAGTCAACTTTTACTGCTATGCCACTCACTATCTCCAATTTACATACATTATTCCTTTTAGACAAAAAAGATCATTTTTGAAAATTGTTCATCTATTCAACAAATGTTTATTGAGTACCTAACTATTCCATGGTTGTGCTGTACATTGGAACAATGACTATAAATAAAACAGACAAAACAGACATAGCCGTGTATATCTTATAGTCTAGCAGAAGCTCACTTTATTATCTTTATTTAAAATAGGGAAACACATATTTTTAAACATTGACTAATGTGTCTTCACAAACAATAGTGTTTTCTTTCTCTGTTTATCCATATACAATGAAAACCGAATGAAAGAAAATCAGATATTGCAACACTTTGAATATAGCTAGGTCCCTTATCTCAAAAGATTGTCTAACACAAATAATAGAGAATAACAAAATCAAGTTTGGTCATCATAAGACTTTCTCAGACTTTCCAATTTGTTCGTATTATCAACAAGATGCTTTTTCTGACACAATTAACAGCACTTCTTAACTTTGAATTTGGAATTTTATGCATTTCAAAAGCATAGTATTAACAAATGACTACTTCATTGACTCATTTAAGAGAAGTGTCACTAAACTTATATTATCCATCTTAGTCACATATAAAGAAAAGAGATTTTGGCAAGTACTGATACAACCGTGTAGGAGGGAGATTAATGGAGAGCAAATTGGGGAGTAATTAATCAAGCTGCATAAGAAAATGAAAAGAAGAAACAAAGATGCAAGATTTGACAGGAAAATTCTAAGCTCTTTGTACTTGGCACCAGTCAAAAAAAAAAAAAAGAGGTATAATAGGGCTGAAAAGTTCATGAATATGCTCCAATTAATCTGTATGTGCACTGAAATGCTTTTTAGTTTGGTTCATTTAAATCTGAAATTCCCTTCCCCATTGATGTCAGCTAGTTAGCCAAGATGGTGCATTACTGTTATGATCACTGCAGCGCACATAATTTAGATTTATCTCTTTGGGGACTCGACTCCACCCCCTGCTAGCTAATATGCTCACCATGTTTAATGATGCAAAAAATTTCCCTGAGTACAGGTTATTTATCTTTATCAGGGGCTGCGTTTGGCTGGCTGGCTGTTATCAGCAGAATATTTGTTCCTAAGTGGTTGGTTCTCATACATATTCCAGGGCAATCCTGAGGCCCATATTATCACTTAGATTTGCAATGAAAGTGTTTCAGTTCTTCAGGTACACCTTAGTAATACTGATTCATGAGTTTGAAACAGCTGAAATTATGATTCAGTCTATGAACCCTGAAATCACTGTCATGATATACAAAATCAATCTAAAATCTGCAAAAATAATGTCTTTGGGGCACTTTGGGATATACACACTGTACAACACAGGAATTTGAATATTTAATAAGAAAAAGCATTATAAATGATCTTCCAGTAATTGTATTGTCAAGACATAACCTGAAAAGAAAAACTGAGGGATGGGCAAGCAGGTCCAAATAGAATAGTCAGTAACCATTGACTCTCATCACATTTCCTCCAAAAATAAATGGGGAAAATAAAATAAAGTGTCCTTGATAACACAGTGAACAAACACAGGCAACTGGCACCTTTCCCTGAACCCAGACTCAGAGATGTACAGAATCAAGGGAATGTTGATAGTTCTGACAATACAGTATTTTTAAATGGCAACAAAATGCTAGAAAGACCGAAAATTTTGATGTATAAGAACATGAGAGGGTTTGGGTGAACAGTCTGTGTATTAAGAGTTGTTTAGTTGAACTCTTTTTAGCTCTTTAAATTACCTGTGTGGATTACTATCTATGAATCTAATAATCAAATAGAAAATGAGATTTTCTTCACAATATAGACAAAACTATCAAACATCTAGCCATTATTCTGATTTTTTTAAATGCCCATGACCTTTAAAAAGAAGCTTTTAAAACTCAAAGACTCAGAGAAAACAGAGGAAATATTATGTTTGTGAAAGGATGGCAATGCTGCCTGAATTAATCTATAAATATAATTCTAAATAAATTGCAAAGAAAATTTCTAAGAAAACTAACAAATCATTTAAATTTATATAAAAAATTAAAGATCTATCAACAGGGAAGTCCATTCTGGAAAAACAACAAAAAAGTCAAAGCATGAACCTAACAAAAGACCACGGAATTCTACAGAGCCCTAGAAATAATTTTAAAAATAATAACAACATTCTACTAAGGTTTATACACTAGAAGAAAATGAACATACTAGAAAGCAAAAAAAAAAAAAAAAAAGACTTATTTAAATACAGAAAATAAAAGATAGCACCACAAATCAGAGGGAGAGTGCTTAGTAGATGGCATTGAGAAAACTGACCCAGTATGGAGAAAAACAAAGCCAGGCCTCTATCTTACTCCGTTATAATGGAAGGATGGATAGATTAAAGGAAGAAATATGAAAAGTAAAACTCTAAAGATAAAAATTATAAAGGCAAAAAAGTAGGAAACTTGTTTTGTAACCTTAAACAAGACCCCAAAATGACAAAGCATAAGGTTAAAAAAATCAAATATCAAAATTAAAAACTTTTTCCTAACAAAATAGCTTAGAGTTACAAAATGTAATATGCTAGGAGAAAATGCAAATTCTTTGAGACACAAAGGATTAATATCTGAAATACTATAAAAGTAACTCTTATGAATTAACAAAAGATAGGAAATCCAATAGATTAAAAAGCAGATATAAACAAAAGATAAAAGTAGAAACCCAAATATCTAAAATGTATATGAAGAGATGCCCAATCTCACCAACAATCAGAGATATACAATTAACACATCAATCAGAAAACATTTCACATAATATAAATATTTGTCAAACATTTAGAAAAACTGGTGTCCAAAATTACTGCTGGTACAGACATGCTCAAGAGAAGCTTGGAAGAGTTCAATAAAATGAGGTACTATGTATGGTAAATGCTTATAGCCCAGTTACATCCCAGGGAATGAGATTGTCCATTGTCAAGTTATTTATTGAAACAGGGAGTTGGAGTCAGCTGAGGTGACCATTATTAAGAGGAATAAATCAGTAAAGTGTGGTTGTTGCATATAATGGATGTAACATTACCATTTCTACAAGATCTCTGATTACTTGGTGCATTTGGAATACCCTTCCTATGTTTGGAGGCATCTCTATTTGAGTACGATTGCATCAATGTCAGAAACTTGCTTTCTCAGCATCCTTTTCAGCTAGGTTCAGGCACATGACCTAGGCTCTGATAATGAGCTGCACCTGTGCAAGGCTGTGATTCAGAGGACAGTAAAGAAAAGGGCATTAAGAATCAATTCATGTGCAGATGATAGAGTCTTGGAAACAACATGTAGATTTCAGAGGCATCATTGGCAGAGGTCCAAAACGCAGAATCCCGTGCCCACTGCAGCGAGTTATGATGCTCATGCAAATTGCTATGGCAAATACAGTATCCATTGGGCCATCCAGAATTATATTAATAACTGGGACATCATTTCTAGCTATGTAATTTCCAAGCTCCCTCTCTCTCTTTTTCTCCCCCTGTGGGGCTGCAGCAAGAAGGTGGATGCATGCAAGCCAGAGAAAGAACCCTCACCAGATACTAATAATGCTGACACCTTGATCCTGTAATTCTAGACTCTAAAACTATAAGAAAATGGATTTCTGTTGTTTAAGCAACCCAGTCTATGATATTTTCTTATAGCCACCCAGGCTGACTGAGACAATACATATTCCACTAAAATTGAGGGATACTGAGATGACATAAAGGTAAAAAAATTTCATATTACACTGTTGAAGGCATTAAGCCACACATAAAAAAATACCATTTCTCTCTGCTCAAATCATGAAATTGGTAGCAATTTTTTAATTAACAATGCTTACAAAATGATTATGATTGTTTTCCTGGTACATAATAAATAAAAATATTTGTTATAAGACTATTCAAGGAGAAATTAAAACAGGTATGACTCTTTAAAATGTCAAGGTCACGAAAAACAAAGAAAGACTGAGAAACCCCTACAAATTTGACAGACTCAGAAAACATGATGATTCAATAAAACATGGTATCCTGAATAGGTCCTAGGACAGCAACTGACCTGACATTACTGTTTGACCTCATCTGTTACCATGACTCATTTTGACTCAGAATGAAGCAACTTCTACTTGACGTCCCCTCCCTGCTACCCTGCAAACTCTCCCAACTTTAGCATGAAGAGTCCTCACCTTCTGTAATCTTTATCCTGCAACCTACGTTTTGTAGGAACTTGAGGCACAGCTACAGTTTCATCTCGTCTATGACACTTCTACGATTAGCATATCCCATGATTTTTATCAGAGCCTGGAAATCCACAAACCAGTTCAAGTCTTCAACATACCTTGAATTGATTGTATGTTATCTTTTGCTTGTTTCTAGCTAGTTCTTGAAGTCATATCTAGATATATACATATCTTGAAATCCTCAAAGTTATCTCCTAGTTTTTGTTGCATGTGCATGTGTGTTTTACTTTTCTACAGTAACTAATCTGTTACGGCTGTACAATCACCATATAATGTTATTTTCTTTACTATTTTATTGCAGAGAAACTTATTTATACTTATATCTGTGAAGGAAAATAACTGACATAAAGATGTAAATTAAGTGCAGTTTTCAACAAAATTCAGGTTGCCATTTGGTTCAGACAAAATTATGTCCAAATTCTGGGGAAAACACTTAAATGAAGCAATCTTCACAGGAAGCTGCTGACCTGTTAAAACACCATGAAATACAGATTATACTGAAATGGGATTTAGTTGCTTACTCCTTGATTCAACAGTTCAGATAATGTACTTTCATTTCAATCAGAAGTTAAACTTGAGAAAGGTAATGGTATTTCTTACACAGACCTAAGGAGACATTAGTTCAGTGGCACAGGTAACATAAAAAGGGATAAAGGGCTACTGAGAAGGCTTAGTTACACTGATTCATGCCATATGACCTCCAACGGGATTGTCCTGGGAAAAGACTACTTTTCAACAAAGTTGCCTGTCTCATCAACCTATGTATCTGTTCTCCAGACTGCCACCATAGGGATGGGCCATTCTAACTGCCAGCCCTTTTCTCAGAATATTTCACCACTCACCTCCCGAAAGGTTTATGTTCCTTCCAAAAATGTGTACAAAAAGGAAGCTAGAATGGCTGGATCCTTGCCTCCCCATGTAAAATTATCTCAAGTTAGAATCCTTCTCTAACCAACATCTTTATATAATGGAGGCATTCTGAATCCTGTTAAATAAGCAAGTTTTTAGCAAAAAATAAAAATTAGATATTTTCCATAATTTATTCACTAGCACAACAGAAAAAATCTAATTGTTTGCAGATTGAAAAAGAAAAGTCAAGCAAAGTTTGTAAATGTACATACTTTGATGAAGAGGAGAGGCTAAAAGAAAAAAGACAAGTTTAGAGTTCAGATGGTATGCGAGGAGTTTATTGACCTAGTTAGGGCAAGTCTAACACATAAACATGGGCAAATATCTCAGTTATTTAACATGATTAAATGCTGGCTACAGACCAGGGTTTGTCAGTAGGAATGCTAGTCCCTGACTGCAGTGATTCTGCCCTACTGTGAAATATAATCTACTTTCCCTTTAACAGCCTGATTTATCTTCTATTTTTCATCTTCCTTTGATGTGGTTGGCAGAACAACCCTTGTCCTATGGTCTTCTCCAAACTACCTGGAACACACTCCATTCACTCCATTAATTTTTGGCCAAGTGTTAAAAAGGAAGACCCTCAATTTCCCTTCCTGATATGATTGGTGGTTACAGCTATTGTGCCATCAGACTCCAGGTGATGTGTTCCCGTCTCTAAGCTGAAGGAATAACACAACAGAGCAAGGCCACTTGCACCAGTAGATATGTCTTCGATGGCTACTTAATATTAAGATGCCAACACTTAAATATCAGGAGACTTTATATAAAATACAGATTTCTGATTTCTTTTGAAACATGGTAGCATATGCAGTAGTCTACCATAGCCCATACATCTGCAAGCAGGAGGGATGACCCCCTTAAGCAGGATGGGCATACCACAGGGGTCACAGCCCACTGCATTTGCTGTGCTCCCTGACACTAAAGCTGTTTCAGTTGCCAGTTACCACTGAGTTTTTGACGTGACTTTTGTCACATCTGATGAGCTTCAGTTACTAGATTCCATGCCTGGCACCTGAAGGCAATTTTGTTTATGACTTCCGAGCATGACTACAATTCAGCTGTCTCTGAATATCAGATACCTGGCCACTGGGCTATAAAGGTAAAGTGGGAAGAGTCAAGAAAGTCTAGTTTGTTCACCACTGTATCCTAGCACTTGTGCAGTGCTTGGGACACAGTGCAATATATATTAGTTGGGATACCCCATTGGATGGAACATATATTGGATGAATGAACCTAAGAGCCAAGGAATTATGTTTCCTCTCTAACCTGTTTTAAATCTTGTTCCTGCCCAGGATTGCTTAAGTACCACCAGCATAGTCTCTTTGCCCAAGTAACTTCAACTCTGTTATGAGTTGAATGGTAAACCCTCAAAATTTTTGTGTTGAAGTTTTAACCCTCAATACATTGGACTGCAACATTATTTGCAGATATAATCCTTAAATAAGTAATCAAGCTAAAATGAGATCCTTAGAGGGGCTTTAATCTAACGTGACTGGCATAGAGACAGACTTACATACAGAGAGAATATCACATGAAGGTGAAGGCAGAGGGCAGGGTGCTGCTTCTACAAGCCAAAAATGCCAGCCATTTCTGGAAACCATCAAAGCTGGCGAAGACACAAGGAAGATGGACATCAAAAGGAACCAACCTGCCAACACCTTGATCTTGGGTTTCTAGCCTCCAGAGCTGTGAAGATTAAATTTTTGTTCTTTAGTCACCCAGTTTATGGTACCTTGTTACACCAACCCTAAGAAACTAATACAAAAAGAGAATAAAACTTCACACTCCAGCCAAGTTGTACCTTCTACCTCCCTACAAGACTCTGCTTCCCTACTTTATTGGATTCTGGGTCACTCCCTTCCCTGTTATTAGTCAATACATGGGAATATTAAGTTGGTTTGAACCTCTTATTAACAAAACCCTATCATCCTGATCTATTTCTACTCAACTCCAAAGTCTGATAGAGCAGAATTCTTAGAAATTCCTGAGACATATATGCTTTGAAGCTTGAATTCCATGCTTACAGGTAGATATAATTTGTGGGTGTGTTTCAGGAGGAGTAAAGAAGATAATGTTTACGAATCATGGCAATGATGAAAAGCACATTCGTGTATGCCTTTAAGCACTGTTGTCTATTTATTCAAACAAACCATTGGTGGAAAATGGCTGAAGAGACTAGATAATTTCAGGAAAATCTTGGCATAGTTTTGCAGTCTTTATAAGCTTGTTGAATTTCTATTAATTATTCTGGCTTTTAATTTTTACATTAATTTTTGTTATTTATGCTTCTTCAAATTATTTGGCCAGATTTTTAGGAATGTTAAAATTTTGCTTCTGCCACTAAATGAAATGATCAAAAGCAAATTGGTCACAGATGAGTGGTCCTAATCATGAATTAAATAACACTTTTGAATACTAAGCTAATTTCCCTCCCTAACCCCAATTTTATCAATTTTTAGCAATATTACATACTGACTATAATTTGTCAGCCAACGATTAATTCTTTTCCTGAACCATGCTTCTATTTTCCTTTAAATTTCAGCAGCTACCATAAACCTTCCTTCATTTAAAAATACACAAAAGGGATGAAAACTAGTTAAAGTTTTTTAAGTGAAGACAGCATTAAGATTTTAAGTATGGCTTTAACATTGGAATGTGAACAAATAGTGAGCCATAATTGTCAGGTTCATCTTCATTAATCATAAGCATTGCTCTACCATTTATCCCAAAGGTACAAATTCAGAACTGGAAAGTGCTTTTTGCTTATTTCAACTAATCATTTAATAAAGGTCAAGCATGTCTCAGTGGTTGGCTATTGTTAATGTAAAAACAATGATAGAGCTATTCCTTTAGTTTGATCTTTGAACAGGTCAAATAAACGTCACCAGTCAAGTTTTAAGTTACCAAATAGTGACTTAAAATATTCTATTTTAATCATTTTCTCACTTCTGCAATTTAATAGACTAACACACTGTTTTCAAATGTGTTGGTACCTGGCAGTAGGACTGAGCCATGGGAGTGAAAATTAAGGAATAAATATGTGCCATAATCAGTTTGAATAGATCAGTTTTTCAAGTCAACCTAAATGGTTCTAGGTGAAACCTAAGTAATAGTTTTCCCAAATTTGACAAGCCTAGTATGACAAAATGGAAACTGAAAGTCAGTATAAAATTCTGTGCCTCTTAGTTAAGTGAATGACATGCAAATTATAACTAACTAAACCTTGGATATCTTGAATCTATTATTATATAGTCAAAATCTCAGGCATAATAGTCTTGCAGGCCTGGAAGCAGCATAAGGATTCAATGATTCAGTGAGCCTGAAGATAAAAAGATAATCACTTTAAAGTGACTCTTGGATGCTTCCCTGGGAAATCAACAACTGGAGCATCATCTTCAATGATTAGCAAAGTTAAATGAAAGAAACACTTGAAAGACAAAGGTATTTATTCTGGTGCCTGGCCTCTTAATCTTGAAAAAGTCATAATGCATTCAGGTGGACACATCCATTGCTAAAAATGGACTTAGATCAACAAGAAAATTTAGGAGTTTGAAAGAAAAAAAAAAAATGGCTGTTTTTCTTACATAGATATTAGAGAAAAATAGGGACACTTCAAAGATTATTTCTTATACTATGCCCAAACATTTTGAAAGGCATGACAATGGGATGATGGCTGTCACCTCAGGCTACCTAAGGACCACCCAAGAGTGTCATCCAGAGTCTAGCAACACTAGCAAATGAAAATGCTCAAATAACACTTTGAAAGAAACTCTTATCTGTTTGGGGGAAAATAATATACAGCAGCATTTTCAAAATGTGCAGAGGTGGAAAAACAAAAAGTTCAGCTAAAATGTTTAGACCATTGCGGGAATAGGCCCACTTTAATATGCTTTTCAATTCTGAACACATTGGCAGTGCTCAAAACACATTACAAAAGTAATAACATGATAATGGAGTTGGGAATCCTGTAAAGGTTACATAGAATTCAATTTATAAATCAAAATGCCTTAAAATCAAACTTGGGCCAACTGCCTAAAGGTATTGGATTTTTACTACATTGAATAAGACAAGGACCTCATAACCATGAAAATAAACAGTGACCAATAGGACCAGGGCCTAATTTTAAACTATTTAGACTGTAGCTATTCTCTCCCACTCTTTAAAAAAAAATTTCCTGTAATTTTTTATTGAAATCAAAGCTGAGAGCCTAGAAAATCTGAGTGTTTGATAATAGGCAAATATTTCTGAATATGAGAATCCAGAAAATGGGACACCCTGAAAAGAGAGAAAGACACAGTGCTTGCCAAACCACATCATCCCGATATAATTGTCAGCAGTGGAATTAACTCTCCTCAAAAAAAATGAAAACAAAAAAACACCTAACTTTAAACCAGTCAGATTAAGTTATCTATGTTATTTTAAAGTTTTTAAATATTATTCTTGTAGAAAAAGATTTGTTTCCTTTAACAGCATATGGCCTGGGAGTTTGTAAGGACCAAGTCAAGGTGTTGGGGCTCCTTGACAAACAGAAGAATCTCAAGCGAAGCATTCTCAATGTGAAAGTTAAAAAGGAAGCTGACAGTAACTTTTCCAACCAAGGACAGGGCAGGCAAAGTCGTCACAGCTAGGAAAGTATCATTCCACTCCATCAAGGAGATCTGCCTTTCTTTTCCTCTATCTATCTTTTCCTTTGGATCTATTAATGGATCCAAAGACAGGGAAACTGAGGCAGAGGAGAAAGATATGACTGGAAGACCACCCTCTGCACTCTGGTATGTGGTGAGAAGGAAAGGCAGGCAATTTCAAGGTTGAGGAGAAGCTTCTGAAAAAACTTTTGGCACCCAACCTTATGTAGGATTTTCTAATGATCCTGGGACATGTACATTCAAATATAAAGAAGTTTCCAACAGAAGAGAATTTAATGAAAAATTTAAATGGGATTTCTGAAATATGCTCAGGTTTAGAGTACTTGCTCACAGCAGAAAATTGCCTATTAATTTAATGTAATTATATGCAATCGGGGAAATTCTATTTCTAAATTTATAACGTGGGTAAAATGGAATTAATATCACAGGCATGGTTGTCCATGGAAAGAAACAAAATACGTAACAAAGATGTATGGTTGTTTCCTAATTTCATTTGTATTCATTTGATACCGGTTTGCAAATGTTATTGTCTCCCAGGACAATCAGGTAAGTGAAAGTAATTAGTTATCAACAGTTTAAGAAAAAATGTCATATTTGGAGCATACATCAGGCACTATTTACAGCATTTTGTACTTCACATCTCTTGACTCATTTAATCCTTTCAACAAGAGTATGAGACAGCTCTTAGTGTTATCCCCATTTTAAAGATGAGGAAACATGCAATCCCAGCACTTTGGGGGGCCGAGGCGGGTGGATCACAAGGTCAAGAGATCGAGACCATCCTGGCCAACATGGTGAAACCCCATCTCTACTAAAAAATGCAAAAATTAGCTGGGCATGGTGGCATACGCCTGTAGTCTCAGCTACTAGGGAAGCTGAGGCAGGAGAATTGCTTGAACCCAGGAGGCGGAGGTTGCAGTGAGCCGAGATCGCGCCACTGCACTCCAGCCTGGAGCCTGATGACAGAGCAGGACTCTGTCCCAAAAATAAAAGAAGAGACATACACATTTAGAAAATTATATCTGTTAAAATAACGCTTTCAGAAAAGTTAGGAATGACTTATTTAAGTAGAAGAATGATGGTTTGCTTATGGTTAGCTTTGTGAAATAATAGTACATAGGAATTACTGATTTAAGCAATAATTAATAATGTTTAGAGAAAAAGTAATCAAAAGACTTAGGTACTTATTGCATTTAATCATTTGTTTTCAAAGTTTTGCACATTTGTTTGTGAAGCAATCTTTGACTTTTATATCTTACAAGACATTAACCATGAAAGTCATTGCATACAATCTCAGTTTCAATCTTGGCCTTGTCAAGTTCTAGTTGAGAATTGCACTCCGGTTCTCATGCTCACCTCATTCTCTCTGAAGCCAAAGTAACTCAGGAAAAACAAATAACTTCTGGAATATGTATCTTACAAATCAAACTAAAAAGTTTCAAAATATTATAGCAACTAAAACTTTAAAATATATCAATTCCCAAGAGAGTGCACATGGATAAATTTCATGCTGATAGGATGCTAATAAGATACATAGCAAAGTCCATGGAAAATAGTGAGTCAAGACATTTTGAAAATAAAATGCAGAGAGAAAAGGTTGTCCAGGATATCAAGATTATATCTGGCAGAGTGTTTTGTATATTTGAATCACTTAAATATTTATTGCATTAAATATATGCATGAATAAAGGAGAATGAAAACCAAGTCCCCTTTTCCAGGTGGGAAAATACAAGTAACAGTCATTCTAAGAAACTTCTCTCTCCCACCAAATATCTTTATTATATTTGGAAAGCATGATGCCTATTGTTAGTGACATTCAATATCACAACAAAAATGACCAAAAGCCCTGCTCCTCTGGGAACCAAGCTCAGAGACTATATGGAGAGAGAACTATGGAAAGTTCCACTTAATGCTGTAGCAGTGACTTTAGGTATATGCCAATAATTGCTTCGATGATTGGTCAAACTGGTTCTGATAATTTTTCAAGGTTTAAAAAAGAAAGTCATTTCTTTTAGTTACAAATTTACTTACCATATTTTAAATAACATCCTTAAGATGTATTCTAAACTAAGATGCCAATTGAGTTAAACAAGAGGCTTATATAACAGACAGCCCTCACTTTCTGATAGCACATTCTAATAAAGACTAAAAAGAAATGTTGGCCAGGCACAGTGGCCCACGCCTGTAATCCTAGCACTTTGGGAAGCCAAGGTGGGCAGATCACCTGAGATCAGGAGTTCAAGACCAGCCTGGTCAAAATGGTGAAACCCCATCTCTACTAAAATATAAAAACTAGCCACGCATGATGGCAGGTGCCTGTAATCCCAGCTGCTCAGAAGGCTGAGACAGGAGAATCACTTGCACCTGGGAGACAGTGGTTGCAATGAGCCGAGATCATGCCACTGCACTCCAGGCTTGGCAGCTGAGTGAGACTCTGTCTCAAAAAACAAAAATAAAATAATAAGAAATAAATGTAAAAGTATGTTATGAGAATTCATTCAATTCTCCAAAGAAAACAAACCAGCACGTTCTGCACATGTACCCTAGAACTTAAAGTATAATAAATTTAAAAAATTATACTTTTGGAAGTTTTTCACCTTTATGGTACTTATACTGGGCATATATAATTATAATAGACTTTAACCAATTAAGATCTTGGGAGATCAGTGACTGAGGGCGCACCTAGGTGGTGAGACATGGGACTTATGTCATTTACCTCTCCTCTTACATATGTTTGTACTCTCCAAATTTTCTTGATTGAAAATATTTAACTTTTATAATAAAACATAAATATATAAACTGGATATATATCTAGATAGGTAAATTGATAGACAAATCTGAGAGGAAAGAAATCTTGGATGGTGGGCACTTCTCCCCTTAGCTTCTCCACAGAGCCCTATCAGTATAAAACCTTCAATCATG
Organism: Sapajus apella; assembly: GCF_009761245.1. Classification (NCBI taxonomy): domain Eukaryota; kingdom Metazoa; phylum Chordata; class Mammalia; order Primates; family Cebidae; genus Sapajus; species Sapajus apella. The sequence continues at coordinate 57,884,646 of NW_022436946.1, forward strand.
TGACTATGATTTGTGTATATTATTTATTGAAATTATATATGTACTATTCTATATCATTACGACACTTATAAAACTTTTAATATAAACTAGAAAACAATGGCATAAAAATAAATATTGCCAGGAGTTCAAATGTTTTCTTCTTTCACTCCAAATGCACTATCTTGCCTCCACAGAGTGACACACATTCCACTTTGGGTTTCCTTGCATTATACTGTAAAGCAAAAAAAGAAACAAAATAAGAAAGATGGATAATAGAAGAAATGGTATGACACTGTGACCTTGGAATTTTCAACACAGGACTCACAATAATTGTAATGTGAGCTGGACTGTGTGTGTGCCTGTGTGTGTGTATGCATGTGGACACACACACACACATATATCTTCTTTAGAATTGACCTAGATTTTAAAAATCTGAAAATATTGCCCTAGTCTGAAAATATGTTATAAAGTTTCAATGGAAGAAGTTAAGATGGCATTAGTTTTCACCGAAAATATGCCTAAAGGTGTAGGATTTTCCCACAAACGTCAATGGTCTACTGATTGCCTGGCTTTTGAAATCTATGCCTTTTAATTTTATTTATTCCATTTCTCATTTCTTCAGTTTGCTATGACTCCCCTCCTTTAATCTGTTACTTGTAGGTTTTGATTTAGATACCACCAAATCACAACTCAAGACGTGTCCTTGGAGAGCCTCTATCACACTTCTTCATTCCTGGAGAAGTTAAGTTCCTCAAGGTCATACAGGTATCAAATGGCAAATTTGGGTTTAAAATGCAGGTTTTCTGCCTGTAAATATAGTGTCCTTTGGAATACTACAGATTAAATTTCCTTGTAACATTTTGAGCTCATCTGGGGAAAAAAATCACATATTTACACAAAATGTATAGCACTACCTTACGCTAGCTAATCTATGCTGATTGAAAGTAGTCTCTAAAGATATTATAAACACTGTTATGTTCTGGTTCATATAAAGCTAGTAATTTTTAATATTAAGTACTTAATGCCAAGTTTCCTCGGAATAATTTTCCCTTTATACTTTAGGGCAATACTGTAGAATATATCAAAAGGCCACATTTTGCTAAACTATTCACCTTGCTTTTCTTCCTCCTCAAACTATTCTTGGTTTATTTCATTTCAGTATAAAAGTTATATTCTGAGATGCCATGCATAAACCCATCCCAAAACAAGGTTTCAGTCTTTTGTCTTTATTCAGGGTCAAAGCAGAAAGCTCTAAGAAATTGAAACTTTTTTGAATGATAATGATTTATTTAAAAATCCTTTTTTAAAACCGAGAAATGTGTTAAAGAGAGAATTTTAATGTCCGTTGGCATCATGCATTTAAATGCTTTTGTTTGAACTGAAATTCCACTAACCATAGCTATGTAGCTCTTGTGACTAACAAAGTGGACTTAAAACAATTATCTGATAAGCATATAAGGTGAAGGGGGTATTTAAAAGGAAATATACTGTAAACACAGGAAGACAATTCTGTCATAAGATTTTATGAGTGCCGTCATTAATTCATTCAGTGAACATTGCTAGTGATGCTTTGCCTCCTCACTCTGCACTCAGAAGCAGACTGAGCTCATGTGATGGCAGACATGTATGTAAAAAGAGAGCCAGAACAACATGTAAGTACAGCGACAGAGGTGGGAAGAAAATTGTTTTCTTTGTGTCTCAGCGAATGAGTACTTGGTTGCCATATACATCCCAGGAAAAGGACACTCCAGATCCAGAGAGCGCACACAGTGTCACAAAGGAGTGAATCAACTTTTGGTTTCCAGATTTAGACAGAAATTTAGAGCACTTGGAAGGCAGGAATTAGAAGGGCAGTGGTGAGATAAGAGAATAGAGAGCTTGTTTGTGGCCTGGCCGGCAGCAAAAAAGTATGAGTTTTATATTCTAGGTAGGAAGGATCCTTTAGGGATATGCACACAAGTGTATCAATTGTAGTTGGGTCTCTATTTATTCAGAACCACTCAGATCTGAGGGGAGGGGAAATATAGTTTTCTTTATTTCCTATAAATCCCTTTATTTCCTATAATTCTCCATACTAGCTGATGACAAAAGGAAAGAATAATATGGTGCCAGTAGGGCTGGGCGCGGTGGCTCATGCCTTATCCCAGCACTTTGGGAGGCCGAGGCAGGCAGATTGCCTGAGGCCAGGAGTTCGAGAGCAGCCTGGCCAGCATGGTGAAACCTCATCTCTACTAAAAAAATACAAAAATTAGCCAGGCATGATGGCAGGCACCTGTAATCCCAGCTACTCAGCTGAGGCAGGGGAACTGCTTGAACCCAGGAGGTAGAAGTTGTAGTGAGCTGAGATCACACCACTGCACTCCAGCCTGGGTGACAGAGTGAGACTCACTCTCAAAAAAAAAAAAAAAAAATGTTCCAGTTAAAGATCACTGGTTGGAGGAGACCATGTGAAGAGGGAGGCAAGGATCAGAAGGACATGGCCACAGGACAGGGAGTGCCTGGAGCCACCAGAAGCAGAAAAGGGCAGGAAAGTGCCTCCCAGAGAGAATCCAGAGGGGCTGTGACCTTCCCAGCCCCTTGATTGCAGACTCCTGGCCTCCAGGACTGGGAAAGAATCAACGCCTGTTGTTTAAGCCTTGAGACAGTGGCACTTTGTTACAGCAGCCATGGGACACTGACACAGATGCTAAGCTTGGGAGGGGCGGTGGGGGGACGTGAGGCCCGGTAGGGGCTGTCCTGTAGGATGCAAACAGCTGCAAGAGATTGGACTCTCAGGCAGGGTGGAATATGAGGACTGCAAGGTGACCTGGAAAAGCAGGAACTTGGGGAACACGCAGGCACAGTGAGGATGGGGGTTGGCTATAGGAGTCCTCAGGTTCACCCTCACCTAAGTCTTGGCCTGTGGGGCAGAAAGACAACAAGAGGCACAAAAAGAAAGGCAACTTGAGTGTCTGGAAATCTGCAGTAGAAAAAGAAAGGGACCCAGAGTCTGAGAGATGTGGCTTATAGATCCACTCTTCCAGGAGCAGGCTACGCAGCATTGGGTAGTTTACTTGGCCTCTCTGAGCTGAGGTTTTCCAAAGGTTCTTTTTTCAAAGACTGCAGATGACACAAAGGAAAACTGTGTGATGTGGGCAGGGCAAGGGTAGAAAGAGGACATGGGAGAGGGACCAGGGGAGGGAGGGAGTGTTCATGGGGTGCTGGAGTGGAGGTGGGGAAAGGGAAAAAGGAGGGAGAGAAGGGGGAGAGAGGTAGGATGGGGAAGGATGAAAGGGAGAGAAACAGGGTTGTACAGGGAAGATCACTCTTGGAAAAGAGTCAGCCCACTGTGGAGCTGGGCTTGAGCCTGTCTGAGAAGAAACAGGCAGCTACAGTGGCCAAGATGGAGACTGTGGGTCAGGAAGAGCTTTCAGGCAGGAAGGAGATCTGCTCTTGTGGATGCGTGTCCCAGCTGAGCAGCAAAGAGACCAGGCAAAAGACGGCACCGAGTGTGAAACCTGCACTCCAGCCAGTGCTGGGGGCTGGTGGTCTTATGCAGCATTTGCTCGGACCGTGGCACCGCCAGCAGCGACTGGGGAGCCTACAGGTGCCTCAGACACCAAGGAGGGGAGCCTTCCTTGAGAAGGAGCTGATGTCCCAAAAGGGTGGAACAAACCCTGGCATTTCCTTTTCCTGTCTTCCTATCCTTTGGCTCTAGAGTCAGGCATAGTCCCGAGAAATGTCCAGCAAAAAGACTGCCTCATGCCCAGGCTTTTGGCCAGAAGACAGAAGAGGTGATGTCCCAAGAACCAAAAAGTACTATAGACGCCATAAGGAGAGAGGGAGAAGAACTAGGGAAACCACCCCAATAACGTGTTCCTGAACTCCTGGGCTCATCTGATTGAATATGCACGGATGTGATCCTAACCATCAGACCAAAGACATTGGGAATGCCATCAAGGGACAGGCCCATCTCAGGCCCCAGACTGGCCACTGAGTGGCACACACAGGGCAAATCTCAATGTCTCTGCAAAGACTTCAAAAATGGAACTGATATCAAAACCAAACCTCAGAGAAAGCTGGTGGAAACCTGTGACCTAGTCTCAACTGAATCAATTTCCTACAGAAACAGAAATATCAATATTCTCCATAGGATTTAAATAAGACCCAGAGTCTCATAGCACAAAATTCTAAATGTCCAGCAAATGATCCAAAATGGCATGACCCACGAAGAACAGGGAAAACTTCAATTAGTGGAAAGGACAATCAACAGCTGCCAATGCCAATATGTCCTCAATATTGAAATTAGCTCATAAAAGCTTTAAAGTAAGTGTTACACAAATAATCCAAAATAAGGGGTGAATACTATTAACATGAAAGGAAAGATAGAAGGTGTCAGCAAAGAAACAAGCCATAGAGAACCACATGAAAACCTCAGAACTTTAAAATGCAGTAATTGAAATTTTAAAAACTCACTGTATGGGCTCGATAGCAGAATGGAAATGACACAGGAACATATGAGTGAACTTGAAGACAGAGCAATGGGCCAAGTGTGGTGGCTTATGCCTGTAATCCTGAGACTTTGGGGGCTGAGGTGGGAGGACACTTGAGGCCAGAAATTCAAGACCATCCTGGGCAACACAGAAAACCCCCATTTCCACACACAAAAAAAATTTAGCCTGGTATAGTGGCACATGTCTGTAGTCCCAGCTGCCCTGGAGGCTGAAGCAGGAGAATCACCTGAGCCCAGGAGCTCAAGGCTACAGCGAGCTATATTGCATCACTGTACTCCAGCCTGAGTGACAGAGCGACACAGTGTCTCTCTAAAAAAAGAAAAGATAAAATTATTCAACAAAAATTCCAAAGCCCTTTCATGACAAAAATACTTAACAACTAGGAATAGAAGGCAGCATCCCCAACATGATAAAGAGCATCTGCAAAACATTCACAAGTAACTTCCTACTCCATGGTGAAAGACGGGGCTTTCTTCCCATAAGATCAGGTAGAAAGCAAGATACCCATTCTCACTTACTCTATTGTATATTGTACTAGAGGTTATAGCCAGGACAATTAGGCAAGAAAAAGAAATAGAAGACATATGGATTGTAAAGGAAGAAGTAAAACTCTCAATTTGCAAATGACATGATCTTATATATAGAAAATCCTAAAGAATCTACCAAAAAAAAAAAAAATTCTATTACAGCTAATAAGCTGAGCAAAGTTACAGGATGTGAGATCAACTTACAAAAGTCAGTAGGATTTCTGTAGACTGGCAATGGATAACCCAAAAGTAGAACTGAGAAAAAAAATTGCATCATCAAAAAATTAAAATACTTAATAAATTTAACCAAAGAAGTGCAAGACTTATTCCCTGAAAACTGCAAAGCAGCGTTGTAAGAAACTAAAGGATATCTATTTTTTTTTTAGAAAAGATAAGTGGTTTCTTCTAGCTTAAAAATAATGCTACACATTGAAATCAATTCAAAGTTTAAACTCTGTTAGGGCTAATTCCTCCTTTTAGGGGTCTCTTTTCTGTATTTTCTGTTCTGAGTTCATGTTTGGTAGCAGGACAGTAGAGTTCATGCATTATCAAGGAGGAAGAAAACAGGTATCCAGTCAGCTCCCTTTCGTCTTAGTCCTTGCCAACTTCATTGAGAGCTGTGCGGATGTGCACTCAAGTGTGGCTGCTCCCTCCTGGTCTTTTGGGATATCATGATTTTGACCAAATCATACCAATCATACCCATAGGAGAATCACACAGCCATGCCCTCTGTCATGAGTTCATGAATTGTCTCCCACAACGGGCAGAGAATATTCTGGCCGTGGGTAGCTGCGAGGCTATCACTCTGCTCCATTTGTTTCCATACCTTTCTCCACCATCCTGCTGGTAGCAGCCCAGTGTTTGACAGGGCTCTCTGCCAAGAGACATGCAGTCGCCCCAGGAATATGCAGAAAGTGAGGACTCTAGTTCCAGCTTTCCTCGATTCCTCCACCCTATCCACATTGTTCTATAATTTCTCTATTCCAAGAGTTGTAACAATCAAGTACAAGCCTAGACATTCACCTCCCATCTCTTGCCCCTCTTTTTTCCCCTCCAAGTTGCTCTCCCAGCACTGTAATAGGAAAATTCAGTCAATTTGTTCATGTTTAAAATTTTCTTAGTAAAGTCAGAATGCATAACCGTTCATTTAAGTGACACATGGGGCTCCACTATCAGTAAAATAGTAATCTGTGCCTACAGACATATAAAATTCTACATGCTATGGTCTGGCTGGACAATCATAAGTGCATAAAGGCCAAACCAATAGAGGGATATATTTGAATCTAGAAAACCCTTTCATCTCTTAACAAAACCAAGTTTTCATGCTAAGAAGTCTCATTGCATATGAAAAAAGTCCAGTGATTTAATAGCACATAAATACCCTTCTAATTATATGAGATACTAGGAAGTGTCAAGGCTAGGAAAGGGATGGTAGCATTAAATATGGGTTGTTTATAAAATACAGCATGCAAGAAATAATGGGGCCCTAATTAAGAGGTGCACAACAGAGTTGAGGAAAGAGGCAAAATCTGAGTGATATTTAAAAGGTGGAATTGGCAAGATCTGGTGACTCATTGGATATGGAAAGGTTAGGCTAAAGGGATTTGAGGTTTAGTTTAAGATAAATGTATATACACCATCTATCTATCTATAGATAGTGAATTTGGACTATAATTGATCCTACTAGATAGATAGATATATAGATAGATAGAAGAACCTGATGGGTAACAATACCATAGGTCTTGATCAGGGATATAAAACTAATGGATGGGTTGGGGAAACAGGTAAAAGAGGATTGTTTAGTTTGAGGTGGTTATATTTGATCCTCTGACACTAAAAGGTTACCAATAAGCTTATACTATATGAAAGAAAAAGTATATCACAGGGATGTGAAAATGCATAGTCAATGAACCAGTGTCTAAAATTGGCTCCTCTTTCTTCTTCAAGTAAAATAGAATACAAAACCATTCATTTAGGTGAATTATGAGGCTAGCCTAACAGTGGAACAGCAATCTGTGCCTACAAAAGAAAAGCAACAAAAAATGATGGTATGCAGATATTTCTAAGAGCTCAAACATGGACTATTAAATGCAAATGTCTTTGCCTTTTCTATTGCATCCTAACGTTTACTCAAGAAACACTTCATAGGGAGTTAACAAAAATAAAACTAAATGATAGGCTTTCTATTCTTCTATCTTCCATGTTAACAATTCACCCAAAGGCCTAAAAACCCAAATCATCGTAATTTAAAGCAATTCATTATAACCTGCCAACAAACTTAGAATAAGAGCCTAAAACCTAAAAATAAAAATGGGAATGAGTTAACCCTAAGTAGGAAACCAAAATAAATTAACGTTGGGCTTTTATTTAGTCCTTTGTTGAAAATATAGGGCTAAAATGATGGGGACCTGAAGCAGGAGAATTAAGATTGAAGTAGCAATATCACACAGGGAAAAAAATTCACAGTATTTCTCTCCTGCCTGACAGTTTAGTCCCATCATTCATTTCATATCCCCAGGACTCATTAATGAATGAAATGGAGATACCCAAAGGACACAGTGAAATTCTTCAACAGAAATTAAATAGAGAAAATGACAGGTTATGGAACCCACATTCTTTCTAGTAGTACATTAGGGTTCCTGGAGCTACACTGGACACAGCTTGCCTTGTATTTTTAAAAAGTGCATTTAAAAAGTCATATGTTCAAAATCAGGTTTTCATTTCTATTTTAACTCTTTTATACTCATTCATTACTAGAAATAATGAAAGCTTAAGTATGTCTGGTGTATTTTCACAAAATTATGAAACAAGGATTAGATAGCAGAAGGCTGAATTTGGACTATAATCGATCCTACTGTCGATTACAGGTTTAAAGAATATTGCACTTTTAAAAGGTAGCTAGTTTATAGTCTGTATCTGAGACAGCTTTGGGAACAGGAAATGAAAACCGACCATGTCTGAGTCACAACACTGGCCTCCTCTACCCAAGGCACAGCTCAGAGAGGTCACTCAGCCTATGGCCTCATAAACCAGAGAGATTCAGTTTTCGTTTCCTAGGGCAGTCATAACAAATTACCACAAACCAGGTAGTTTAAAACAAAAGAAATTTCTTCTCTCACAGTTCTGGAGGCCAGAAATTCGAAGTCAAGGTGTCGGCCAAGTTGCTTCTTTCTGGAGGCTGTGGGGAGGATCCGTTCCCTGTCTCGTCCCCAGCTTCTAGTGGCTGGCAGCAATCCTTGCTGTGCCTTGCTTTGCAGGCACCGCACGCCAATCTCTGCTCCATCCCCCCATGGCCTTCTTTTTTTGTAGGATGTCATCTCAATTCTTGTTAGTCATATATGCAAATATCCTATTTCTGACGTTCCAGGCAAACATGCACCTTAGAGGGGACACTTTCAACTTTTCCACTCATTATTGATGCTTACCACAAAGAAAAGGCAATGCTGAGGGAAGAAACTTAAAGGACTACAAAGACATTATCATGATTAATAGCTGAAAGTCAGCAAATTGTCGCCACCAAAACATTCAAACACCAGAACTTCCAGGTCGACCGCTTCTACAGATAGAAGTGACGGTAGAAAATGTAGTAGAAGTAGAAGAGGCATGCATTGATTAGACCACTGGGACCTAAATGGCTGCTTAAATCCTGATGAAATCACACAGAAACATGACAAACTGGAGGGAAAGATATCATGATCAGTTTAAATAGAATGGGTGCCCTTATTTGGGAAAAGAGGATTTTTAAAAACTCTTTGTCTAATATAATTTGATCCATTTACTTATGCTGATAAATAAATTGATGTTGAAATTATAATCAAATGTTTTATTATTAAACAGATACCCACATACTATTTTTTCAGGAATTATTCTTTTTTTTAATTTCTAAAACTTTCCATACCTAAGTCATTCTGTGTCATGTCTTAGAGCTCTACAAATTAGTAGGTATGAGCTACAACACATAACAAAACATTTTGGTAAGGAAATATTCCAGATACAGTTGGAATTTTACTAAAACTTCAATCATTCTAGATTATCATTTTGTATATTTAGCTTGACTTCTACCTACTTGAGGATGCTATAACTTATAATCTTAATGTCCTTTAGGAGATTCAATCATTCAACATGGAAACTAAACAATCATTTAGATGGTAGGAATTGCTATAAAAAATATAAGAGGGTAATGAAGGAAAGAGTGTAGTGTGGGGGGAGGTGTGAAGCTTATGATATTCAAGTGAAGTAAGTGATGCAAAGATCTGGAGAGAAAGCATTCCAGATAGAAAGCACAAGTGCAGGATCCTGCAGTGGGGTATCGATGATGAGCTCTCAACAGTAAATTCCCACTGAGAAGTTAAAGGCATATGGGCAAGTCCTCCATCAGGTTCTAAGGTCAGAGGTGAAATGGAAACTAGCTTCATAGAAGAGCAGGGTTGGCATCATAAACTCTAAGAGAAAGAAGTGCACTGGTCCACAGCCTTGCCCAGGATAAAAAAAATCAAAGTTCTAAAAATACTAACATGACTCAAAACCATAAGTCCAGGAAAAGCTGATCAAGTCTCACATGTGGTATAGACACAAAACTCCCTGGAACCCTGGAAGGAGCTGCTTGCATGAGTCAGGCTAAACTGCTATGACAGAGTCCTCAAATACAACACATTATATTAGACTCTCATGTAATAATTCAGAGATGAAACATTTCAGGGTAAGTGGGGGAACTCTACTAACCTTAACATGTGCCTTCCATTTTTGGATGTAAGATAGCAGCTCCAGTTGTCACCACTTCCCAGGAAAAAGGAAGAAAACAATGGAATGGAGGAAAACAGTTCATTTGCTTAATGGCATACATAATACAAAAGTAGAACAAACTTCCCTCACTTCAATTTTTTTTCCTTCCAACTTTCATTTTAGGTTCAAGGGGTACATGTGCAGGTTTATTACATGGCAAATTGCATATCGTGGGAGTTTAGTGTACAGATAATTTTGTCACCCAGGTAATCACACAATTTCATTGTGCAAATTTTCATCTCGTGTGTCACATGGCCAAATTGAAATGCAAAAGGCTAGGAAATGTGGGTTCTTGCTAGATGGCCTTCTACCAAGGTCAAATGGATATTGGAGGGCAATTAGCAGTTTCTGACACAAATTAGTAAATGAAAATTTGTAAAAGAGGTTATAGACATGACTAGGAGTAGAGATTAGGATGAGCTGTCCCCAAGGCATCATCCCAGCTCCTGAATAATGCCTGTCCACCCAAGAGATGAGGATGACAAGAACAGGAACAATAGTAAGTAGTGACCACAGTATGCAGCTACACTGAATCACTGAGACAATCCCGGGACGGTCAGTAACCCACAGGGAGGTAGGAATAGATGCCCATGTCAGATTGAAAGGAATATCCAAGACTGAGCATGGAAGTTAGAAGGGCTGTGTTTTCAAGCAACCAGCCTATGGGTGCTAAGCCAGGGAATAACTGTAGCTATTATTTTTATTAATTGTTGTGTCCTCTAGACTGAGAAAAATGTCCTGGGTAGTAGTATTTATACCAGTTAAAATTGTTTATCATATATACCTATCCCTCTCTATGTGAATCTATTTAGTTACTGAGCATATATTGCTGAGTTTGGATATTGGTTTCAGATAGAGTGGGGTGTTAAGTGAGCCAAATCTATCTGTTCCTGAGTTTTACATAGGGAGACATCAGGCAGCAAGAAATACCTATAATTAAATTATTGGACATAATATCACATGCCCTACTGCTTCCATGTTTCACCATGAAGGTATTTTTATTGGCATCATTTTTATTGTATTCCATTTTACTATATTTCTATTAACTTCCTCTAGTTGGTTGTTATTACTCCAAGTAAAACCACCTATTTCTTGTTCATTCATTATTCTAAATTGTCGAGAAAATGTTCAATTATCTTGATATTCCTGTATCTAGGTACAGGACTTATAAATTATCTAAGGATGACACATCATTTTTTTCTCTTTATAATTATCACCAAGAATTTACAAGACAACGAGTTTATATTTTATACTGTTACATGTTTTATGAACCTGTGGCACATTCCTTGAAAAACACATCTTCCTCTATCCCTTAAGTCATTTGATTAATAGAAGAGGTCGAAAAAGATACACAACCAACAGCTCCCTCTCCCACTTCAGTGCCTTCATGGCTGGTCCCAGAAAGTGGCAAGACAAGTGAAGTAAGTAGGTAGGGGCCAGCTGATAAGCAGTTGTTCCAGATTACACCTCATTCTTGCTGGGATTGGAAAGTGCACTTATATAGGACTTAGATTGGAATTTAGTAAATTTGGGATTTTGACAGTAAACTCCAAAAATTGAAATGACATCAGTGTTAGTTCTCAAGTTATGACAATGACCCCAGTGGTTGAGTAGTTGAGAGGCCGCAAGTAAAGAAGCCCTATCACGGCTGAGTCAGCCAGTCTTTCTCTCTTTTCTACCCTGTACTTTCCTTCTCCGGCCTCCCACTGCACCCTCTGGTTTCCTATCTGAAAAGCAGGATTTTCTCTTACCCTGACTCAGCCTTGCCTAAGGTAAACTATAACTAAGTTGCTCTATCAAAACCACTTTTAGATGCGGGGAGAACTCTATACCCCCATTTAGTCCTTTGAAACTATACAATGAGCACCCACTATACACCAGGCTATTTTCTAGGCACTGGAAAGGCAGCAATGAAAAGGCAGATAAGATATCTTCTCCCCATAGAATCTACGTTTTGAAGGTTTTGCTCTTTAAATTATCTATAATTAGATTAGCTTTAATCTGGATGTGAACCTTTGCTTCCCACACTGATTCTCAAATGTTGGTTGGAATGTTTTTTCTTTCATCATAAGAAGTCATTTGAATAACAGGACCTATTTGTTTGAGTTTCAAAACCAAGTCCCATAGTTCATAGGAAAATCTCTTAGCTTTTATCTTTGTTCTAAGATTCTGCTCTGATAAATCTATTTTCCAGTCTTTTTCTATGGCTTGAATTCCTCCCAGCTCTTGCCAGTTGTCTGAGTTAAAACCTGGAAACATTTCATTAACTCCAAATATTCCAAAGTTTGGGACTGGATACGCACCAATGGTTGGCCCACCTGGTCTCTGAACATCACATCCCTGGGTCCTACTTTCATATTCAAGTCACCAGATAAGACCTCGTAATACCATTATAGGACTTGTAAATGCTATTTTTCTGACCATCACTAAATATTACTAAACCCTCATGGACTTTATGCCTTTACTACTTGGCTGGACATCCTTTTTCATTTCCTACATTTGGGAAAAACACCCCTATCCTCACCCAAGTGTCTGTTGTTAATCCATACACATCTGTGTCATCAAACAGAAAATTGAAGGCAAAACCATAGCCACAGAAACTCCTGCATCTGGTTCTCTGTCTCTTCAAGTACATAGACTACACACTATTTGTAAATTGCCATCCAAGGTTTGTCACTGCACAATGGAATGTAAATCTTTTCAATTATGACTGATAAACACCATAGATTTCTCTGGACGTTGGCTCTGTTGTAACAGCTGTCCCTTTGGAAACACCCTACTCAAAATAAATGTGCAACAACATTGGTCCAAAAGCCATTAAAAGCAGCATTTGGTCATGAGCTAACATTTTGTTTAATTCCAATATGTTGGCAAAACTCCACACATCAAAAAAATTAACCTTAAAGTGAAATATTTAATTAAAACTATATTATCCCTTGCTCTCTATTTTTATCTGTAAGTGCATTGCTAACTGATGCTCTAACTTATTTCAGCTCTTCCCCTAATAAACTATAACATATCCATCATCCTGAAACACTGAAGTTACAGGCAGTTTACTCACATTAGATCTCATTAGCAATTACACCAGTGTTCAAAATACATTACCTCATTTGTCTCATGGCCCATATAGTTTTTTACATAATGAATTAGACCGATTAGTCTCACATGACATAAGGAAATCTTAAATAACACTGTCCTTACTTTAAGACAAGCTTGACTGAAGTGCAGTGAAAGAAACTATAAAATTAATTTGTTTTGTAAGATAGTAAAAAGAATTAGATAACCAAACTTCAAGCTAAACGATTGTGGTTGGGATTGAGCATCAGAGAAAAGTAGTGAAAGGAGGGATAATGCTTCACTCAGTTCAGTTTTGCAAGACTTAAATTCATTATTTGTATAGCTAAGAGCCATGTCTAAATGTACAAACTAACTTGCTCATAGACTTTTCAATTGAGGCCATTATTGTCCTTTGGGAAAAACCTTGCTGATTGTAATCAAGAAATTTACAGCTATCGCACTGATCAACAGCTAGAGACTTTGGAAGCACAAAGCCAGCCCTCTATTCATGAGTTTATTTTGAGAACACAAAGTTATTTCTCAGTCCCTGATATTTCCTTCAAATGACTCTTTCCAACATCGAATCCAATTTCCTATCCACTGTTAGTATGTCTATCTTCAAACTTCAAACAGAATCATAAAACACACAGGGTTAATAGGTGTTACCCAACCAAGGGTACGTTTACCCTTAGGAGACAAATCCTAAAGGCTCCTAGCACTCCATCTGTACTCTCTATGACCCTGGAAGGGTCCTGCGCCTTGGTACTCATCGGTATAGTAATTATCTGTAGTCTTTGTAGATCATAATTACTTTCCTCATTGTTCTATCAAGGACTGTCTTTGCAATGAAATGACTGCGAGCCTGTTAACTAGTCAAAGTGCCCCTAGTCTTCCATTTATGGGCATTATAAATTGTGTCACCTAAGGAGTCAACAGAAGATACAAGTCTGGTAGCAAATCGCTTCCTAAAAATATGCTCAGGAACCCAGAGGCAAAATTTCACCCAATCATTCCTCTTTAATCAAGGTGACTCTTCATATGTCTCTTTTAATGTCATAGTAGTTAAAGATAATTTAGCACTGAAAGGCAAAGTAAAATAAGGATCCTGGGTCAATAGGAAAAGAGATTTTCAGAGAACTCTCACATTATGAGAATGAATCTTCCTTTTCCTTCTAAACCAAGTACCTTTTCAAAGGGAGTGTACATTAGAGAAAATAAATCACCAAGACAATAGAATTAGTCTTTTTGAACACAACTCTTCCTACCATTTTCTTCTGCTTTTACAAAAATATTTCACATACCAAAAGTTATCTACTAGACTTCACTAAAGCATGTGCTTTATGTTCCAATTGCATCTTTTAAACTGGCATAATTTTTTTAAAAAATAGGCTTTTAAAACTACTTATCACTGGCAATTTGAAAATGTTGACTCCAGTGTATGCTATTCAGAGTTGAACTCAGAGAGTCAAGAATATTCCAAGTTAACTTGTCTTTTTCTCAACTTCCACAGTTCCACAATATTACACGTGGTGGGTAACTCAGGGAATCTTGTGCTGCTGCTGTGTTAGGACAAAATAGAAATGTAAATTCTGAATTTGAATTCTTAAGAGACCTTCCGTATTGCCTTAAAAGCTCAAAAATAATCCCTTTTTACCAAATGAAAAATGCAGAATGTCCTCTACACAGGTGGTTGGAAACTCGTTTCAATTAGTTGGTTTTTTTTTTTTTAAAATAAATTCCTGGAATTTAACTTTTTGCTAGTCACATTTGAAGATCCCTAGAATTGCATGAAATGAAATAATCACTGCCCCTCAACACACACACACAAATTTTGCAGTCTACATAAATAAGTGATTTATGCATGCAAAACAAATTTCAAGATTGTATCAAAAATGATAACCTAAGGTAACAACTGACATTGTTAGGGAGAGAAAAGATCCAAGTGAGACAAAGAAGATGGCAAAGATGGAACTGAGTATCTTTACTGCTAGGGAGATTTGGCTATTTGGATATGGTTCAGAGATCCCATATGTTCCCTCAAGAGAATTTTTAACTTTGTCTAATTGATCTCCAAGCAAAACTCAGTCCTTCTTATGTTTAAAAGCCTCCCTGGCACAAAGTGGCCTGTGGCTCCCATCTGCCCTCAATAAGTGACTCACACTATGTGGCCCCTAGTAGCACAATGAGGCTGTCTTGAAGATTTGGGCAGGAGCTGCTTTCTTCTTTCAAAATACAATGGTCATTAGAAACAGTAGATTTGAATTGCTACTCTTAACCTTATTCCAAAGACTTATCCTTTTAGTATTCGTTTTTAAATTATAAAGTTCCATTGGTTTCCTTGCTTTCTTTAGTGGCTGTCAAAAGCAAAACAAGGCAGACAACTCTCTGATGATCACTCAGATACATGCCTTCCCTGGGCAGTTACTTAGCATTGTGTATGCTTGGACAGCATAACCTAGAAAATCGGTTTAAAGTTCTCTGATGTATTAAGACACTGACAGTGTAAGTACCCTCTCCTGTCATTTCTAAGCCCAGTGGATTTGCAGTGATAGATCTATGTCATTTGGGTTTCATTATCATGACTCTAGGCCCTCCACAAAGACACCGTCTTCAATCTTTCCTGGGCTTTAATCATTCAATTCTCTAGTCCCATGAGTAGCCTGTATCCAGGGAGATCCTGTACTTCTAACCTAGACAGGACTAACTGCAATAATAAGAATGAACATGTATTGTATGACTATTATGTGCGAATCACTGCAGCATGGAATTTATGTGTAATAGCTCATTTAATCCTCACAACCATGCTGCAAAATCACTATTGTATCTCTATTATGTGGATAGGAACCAAGGCTCAAAGAGTTTAAATGACTTTCCCAAGGCCACTTAAAGATGCTTCTAATCCATCTCTGATGCTGAGGTTCAAATCACTGTAGGGCCTTGTTTGGGGATGAAAAACAAGTCTCTCTTGTTCACGCTCTCCCAGAAAAGGGCCTGTCCATTTTCTGTTAGAGTCCCGTAAGATACAGAATGTTATTTTTGCTCCATATACTCTGAAGACTGTAGAAAGGGCTCCTTGAAACCCTGGCCAATATGGTGAAACCCCATCTCTACTGAAAATACAAAAATTAGCTGGGCATGGTAGCACACGCCTATAATCCCAGCCACTCAGGAGGCTGAGGTAGGAGAACTGCTTGAACCCAGGAGGTGAAGGTGGTGGCTGCGGTGAGCCGAGATGGCGCCACTGCACTTCAGCCTGGGTGACAGAGCATGACTCAGTTTCAAAAGGAAGGAAGGAAGGAAGGGAAGGAAGGGAGGGAAGGAGGGAGGGAGGGAGGGAGGGAAGAAATCAAAATCTTAAAGCTGAAAGTGACCTTAAAGATTAACTAACCCTAAACCCTTTTGTTTTTAAAACGTCCTTAGTGTCAAGCAGTTCCTTATTGGCAGAGCAGGAATCGGAAGTTATGACCTTTTTTCAAATCTAGATAGTTACTGTTTTCCTGTTGCCCAGCTGCCACATGACTTTAAATACTTTTCTTGTTGAGTTACTTAGAATAGTGAAGGTAACATGAGCTTTTGTAATTAACAGATACCAAAATTTCGTGGGCTCAACATATTCATCATTCCTTATCAGTCAAAGTGGACGTTTCTGCATGGCAAGTGGCTTTTCTCTAGAGAGCAACTGAGGAAGCAAGACTACCATGGATATCGTGGATTCAACTTCTTCTGGGATCTCAGTGTGCTCTGTTTCTAGTTAACATAATAAGACGGAAAAGACATTCTTGCACTTCAAAATGGAAGTGATGCTTATTTATGCCCACACTGCATTGGTGAAAACTAGTCATGTGTCCATACATGAATGCAGAAAGGACTGGAAAGTGTATTCCCTGTCAGTTATCTGCCTTCCAGCAAAATAACCACTCTGGAGAAGGGAGAACATACATTTTTGGTGGACAGCTACCTATCTCTGTCATATTTGTTTTTCTGCCACATCCCTCCTAGATAGCAAATTCCACTTTCAAACATCTACTAGAAGATTTCTAAGTTATTTTAAACATCGAAATCAGGTAGGACAGATTGGATTATTTATCCCATCCTTTTCTTTCTTCCATTAAGAGAATCAGACTTCATGCCCTTGGCCATGAATACTTGTCTTCCATTATGGGCAGAGAAAACCACCCCATTGATACTGGAATTGATAAGATGACTGGCTTTGACCAGTGAATGTGGGTGAAAGTGACAGTGTCCCTGTTCTACAGTTAAGCGTTAAGAAACATATTTGTCTGCCAGCCTCTTGTTTCTCTGCCATCCACTGTGAGAAGAACATACCACAAGTAACCACTCTTTCCAGAGCAAGTAGTTATGTGGAGAAAACCTGAACCCAACCTCAGTCTGGAACAAAGCACAGCTGATTTCAGCCAAATCCAGTCAAATATCAAGTGCGTGCACACACACGTGCACACACACACACACACACACACAATGGCCAGGCACAGTGGGTCATGCCTGTAATCACAGCACTTTGGGAGGACGAGGCTGGCAGATCACAAGGTCAGGAGTTCAAGACCACCCTGACCAACATGGTGAAACCCTGTCTCAACTAAAAATACAAAAATTAGCTGGGCATGGTGGTACATACCTGTAATCCCAGCTACCCAGGAGGTTGAGGCAGGATAATTGCTTGAACCTAGGATGCAGAGGTTGTAGTGAGCCGAGATTGTGCCATTGCACTCCAGCCTGGGTGACAGAGCAAGACTCTGTCAAAAAAAGAATAAAAATAAAAAAGCTTATGAGCCAGGTTAGGGGGCTTCTCATGTAGCATTTCTTCAGCAATAGTTGACTGATGCAAAGAAATTTGATCATTCTATGGATATAATTAATTATCAGCTAGCCTTCTAGGAAGGAATCTACAAGCAAAATGACCAGCTTAGATTCAAGAAAATCAAAAGTTTATTTGACCAAAAATAAAAAGTGGGCATGTTTTACATTGGTGAGACTAGAGGCATTTCACTGTTTTCAAGAGTTCTACGAAAATGATATCTTACTATCTTTTATTATTAAAGGAGAGTAGCTCCCCTCCAGGAATAAGTCCAAGAACCCACGGACAAGAGATAGGAACATCAATTGCAAAGTCCTCATTTTCGCCCAAGGTGGCATAAAAAGCATTCCTTGGGCCAGTGAGGAGGAAATAAAACTTCTCTGGATTTCCTGCTCAATTTCTTACTGAGCCATTACAACACATAAACTCTAAAGATGGAAATTGTTTCCTTTTAATTATCACAGAAACATTTTCACATATATAAAAATGATCTCTGTAGCCATGTGTTTCCCTAATTGTACTGATTCAAAGGATAATAAAATTTTTCTTACCTCTAGAAAAGCCAAACAGTCAATCCCAGGACAGACACCTACGTTAGCACTGAAAATGACAGGGAACATGAACTTTCTACATATTTACACATCAAAGGAGACGAAGACCAGAACTTAGAGACATCTCTGGGTTGGAGACACATGGACCTACCTGGTTCCTGGAGAATTTATTTCCACATCAAAGGGTTTGGCTTAGGACTCAAGCCCTTTACATTTCCAAGGAAACCCACTGAGGAGGGGAGAGGCAGCTGCCTCTCTAACTTTTATAAGCACAGAAAACTCTTTTTGCCTCATTTCTTACCTATAGAGTGTCTGGCTACTCACATAGGGTATTTGCCTTGGTTTTCATCACTGTATTCTGGGGATAAGACCTGAGGCAAGAAGACCAATGCACTTATGATGAGGTAATTCATAAGAAATCTGTCTCTGATGCATATATTACATGTGTGCATTGCTGATAAAATTAATAAAGATGAATATTAGAAACTCGACAACCACAAACTAGACTAAAAGAAGTGATACATAACCTTAGTCCATTTTATCATTTTTACTAACTTTGGCCCTAATCCCAGAGCAAATAATGCTAAATGAAGAACCCTCTTCTCGTCTGCAAAATTTTGAATAGGTGACAAGAACAGACTGTATACGGGGTAAGTCTCATGCCACAATAGCTAACAAGGAACTGAGGACTCCTTCCAACATCTAAGTGAGTGAGCATGGAAAGAGCTCCAGCCCCTGTCAAGCCTTCAGATGACAGCTATTCTGACCAACAGCTTGACTGCAACCCTGTGGAGACTCTGAGCCACAACCATCAAGCCAAGCCACTCCTGGACTTTTAACTCTTAGAAATTGTGTGACATGATATACACAATTGTTGTTTCGAACTGCTATTTTGGGGTAGTTTGTTATACAGAATAGATGACAAATACCTGTGTGTAAAATACTTTTGAGGACTATGTGACATAATCAAATCTCAACAAATATTAGCCTTACTACTAGTTAGCAGTGACTATGCTACTTACCTCATAATCACAATTCTTTTCCCTCCTTGACATACTATCTCAGGAGTCCCTGAAAGCCAAAAGAGAATGTAACAGAGCTAATGTTTGAAAATATACTATCTTAGACTATTTCTAACTAACAAAAAAATATGATCCTATAAGTGCAGGAAAACCAAGAAATTCAATGAAAGACAAATTTTAAAAGTATTCACACCTATACACCTCACAGTGAAACTACAAAAGGCTGAAGACAAATAAAAAGTCTTGAAAGCATTCAGAGAATAAAGATCACCTTCCAACATATAATTATTTGACTTCTGACCTATTCTGTACCAACAATGAAAGATAAATAATGTAGTGGGTTATCTGTCATCTTTTAATTTCTAAAATAATCACATGGAAGAATAGAAACAGGGTACAAATTTCAAACTAATATAGGAAGAAATGTAAAAATTTCAAAAATAAGTTCAAAAAATGTAAAAAAATAAAAACCCCAATCAACAATGGGACAAATGGAGAGCATAAAATAAAAAGTTGGATTTAAACTCCAACAGACAAATATAAGGACTATAAATGGTCTAAATACCCAGGTGAAAATCATGATTTCAGAATGCAAAAAGAATCCCACAATACAACCATATTCTCTTTATAAGAAATATTTTTAAAAGAGCAAAACACAAAACCCTAGAAACTTTGAAAGAAAAAAGATGGAAATTATTAAGGAATGCAAACATCACTGAAAAAGCTGTCATACCTATATTAATACTAGGAAAAATACACACCAAGACAAAAAGTTTCATTAGAGATAAAGGCACTTCAAACAGATAAAAAATTATTACCATGAAGATATAACAATTTTTAATATATGTGTACCTCTCTCAGAATATGCACAAAGAAGAGGGTATGTGAGCACACAGAAAGATGGCAGCCACCTACAAGCCAAGAGAAGAGTGAAAACTACCTTGTCAACCTCTTGATCTTGGATATTTCAGCCTCTGGAGCTGTGAGAAATACACTTCTTTATTTCAGCAACCTGGTTGGTGATATTTTATTACGGTAGCCTAAGCTGACCAATACACTGAAATAGACTTAAGGAAAAAAGAAAACATCAATAGTTATATAGCTATTAAAGCAATTGAATCAGTACTCAAAAATATTTCCACAAAGAAAACTATAAGCCAAGATGGCTTCTCTGACAATTTTTATAAAATATTCAAAAATCAATTACTCCAATCCTACCTGATCTCATCCAGAAAATAGGGGGAAAAATAGAACACCCTCAAAAGTAATTGAATGAGGCCAATATTACCCTGCTAATAAAACAAACATGAACAGTATAAAAAAGAAAAGTACAGGTCCATCTCACTCATGAACTTTGATCTAAAATTTCTAAACACAATAGCAGACAATTAAATTCAGCACTGTAGGAAATAGATAATATATCATGACAAAGTTGGGTTTACTCAGGAAATTCATGGTTGATGTAACATATTTTTTATTCCACTTTAGGTTCTGGGGTACATGTGTAGATCATACAGGATTGTTACATAGGTACACACATGGCAAGGTAGTTTGCTGCCTCCATCCCCCCATCACCTATGGCATTTCTCCCCATGTTATTCCTCCCCAAACTCCCCACCTCCCACTGTCCCTCCCCGGCCCCCCCAACAGACCCCAGTGTGTGATACTCCCCTCCCTGTGTTCATGTGTTCTCATTGTTCAACACCCGCCTATGAGTGAGAACATGTGGTGTTTGATTTTCTGTTCTTGTGTCAGTTTGCTGAGAATGATGGTTTCCAGATTCATCCACATCCCTACAAAGGACGAAAACTCCCCATTTTTTATGGCTGCATAGTATTCCATGGTGTATATGTGCCACATTTTCTTTGTCCAGTCTATCATTGACGGACATTTGGGTTGGGTCCAGGTCTTTGCTATTGTAAACAGTACCACAATGGACATATGTGTGCATGCAACTTTATAATTGAACATTTTATAATCCTTTGGGTATATACCCAGTAATGAGATTGCTGGGTCAAATGGAATTTCTATTTCTAGGTCCTTGAGGAATCGCCACACTGTCTTCCACAATGGTTGAACTAATTTACAGTCCCACCAACAGTATAAAAGGATTCCTATTTCTTCACATCCTCTCCAGCATCTGTTGTCTCCAAATTTTTAATGATTGCCATTTTAACTGGTGTGAGATGGTATCTCAATGTGGTTTTGATTTGCATTTCTCTAATGACCGGTGACGATGAGCATTTTTTCATATGTTTGTTGGCTTCACATACATCTTCTTTTGAAAAGTGTCTGTTCATATCCTTTGCCCACTTTTGAATGGCTTTTTTTCTTGTAAATCTGTTTTAGTTCTTTGTAGATTCTGGATATTAGCCCTTTGTCAGATGGGTACACTGCAAAAATTTTTTCCCATTCTGTTGGTTGCTGGTTCACTCTGATGATTGGTTTT
>NW_022436946.1:57906619-58001571 GCF_009761245.1 Sapajus apella
TTTTTTTTTTGTTTTTTTTTTTTTTTTGCTGTGCAGAAGCTCTGGAGTTTAATTAGGTCTCATTTGTCTGTTTTGGCTTTTGTTGTCAATGCTTTTGGTGTTTTAGTCATGAAGTCCTTGCCTATGCCTATGTCCTGAATGGTTTTGCCTAGGTTTTCTTCTAGGGTTTTTACGGTGTTAGGTCTTATGTTTAAGTCTTTAATCCACCTGGAGTTAATTTTAGTGTAAGGTGTCAGCAAGAGGTCCAGTTTCTGCTTTCTGCACATGGCTAGCCAGTTTTCCCAACACCATTTATTAAACAGGGAATCCTCTCCCCATTGCTTGTTTTAATCAGGTTTGTCAAAGATCGGACGGTTGTAGATGTATGGTGCTGCCTCCGAGGCCTCTGTTCTGTTCCATTGGTCTATGTCTCTGTTTTGGTACCAGTACCATGTTTTGATTACCGTAGGCTTGTAGAGCCTTGTAGTATAGTTTGAAGTCAGGTAGCACAATACCTCCAGCTTTGTTCTTTCTGCTTAGGATTGTCTTGTCTATGCAAGCTCTCTTTTTGTTCCATATGAAACTTAAGGTGTTTTTTTTCTCATTCTTTGAAGAGGGTCATTGATAGCTTGATGGGGAGAGTATTGAATCTATAAATTACTTTGGGCAGTATGGCCATTTTCATGATACGGATCCTTCCTAACCGTGAGCATGGAATGTTTTTCCATCTGTGCCCTCTCTTATTTCCTTGAGCAGTGGTTTGCAGTTCTCCTTGAAGAGGTCCTTTACATTCTTTGTTAGTTGTATTCCTAGGTATTTTATTCTCTTTGTAGTAATTATGAATGGGAGTTTTTGGCTCTCTGTTTGTCTGTTACTGGTGTATAGGAATGCTTGTGATTTCCGCACATTGATTTTGCATCCTGAGACTGCTGAAGTTGCCTGTAAGTTTAAGGAGATTTGGGGCTGAAACCACGGGTTCTTCTAAATATACAATCATGTTGTCTGCAAATAGTGACAATTTGACTTCCTCCTTTCCTATTTGAATACCCTTTATTTCTTTTTCTTGTCTGATTGCTCTGGCTAGAACTTCCAGTACTATATTGAATAGGAGTGGTGAGAGAGGGCATCCTTGTCTAGTGCCACATTTCAAAGGGAATGCTTCCACTTTTTGCCCATTAAGTATGATACTGGCTATGGGGTTTTCATAAATAGCTTTTATTATTTTGATGTAACATTTTTAAATCAAAGCAATTTACCACACTAATAGAGTAAAAGAAAAAAAATCATATAATCATCATAATAGATGAAACAATTGAAGAAATAAAAATGTTTTAATGATTTATAATTAGATAAAAATATTAATTGACTATGTAGCAATATTACACAAATGTAAAAAATCTCTGAGGGGAAAAATATACAACTTTATTAAGAAATATTAGAAGATACATAAATGTATTGGGAAATAGATTATCTTTGGGAATTGAAAAAAATCAATAATATAAAGATTGTCAACTTTCTCAAAATTTATCTTTAGATTCAATGTAACCCAATTAAAATTCTAGAAATTTTGCCTTACAGAAAAAGAAAAATGGCTATGAAATTTTATATGCTGAAAAGAGCCAAGAATCAAGACAACATTAAATAGGAAACACAAATTTGGAAACTTATCCAAACCATAAATATTTATTATAGAACTTTAGTAATTAATACAGTGTGATAATGATGCTAAGATAGAATAACAGGCAACTCAACAATATAGAAAGCCCAGTACTTCCATGTTTGTTGCAGCACTGTTTGCAATAGCAAAGATTTGGCAGCAACCTAAATGTCCATCAATAGATCATTGGATAAAGAAAATGTGGTATGTATACACATTAAGGAATTATGCAGCTATAAAAAAAAATTGATATTCTGTCATTTGAAAAAACAGGCATGGAGGTCATCAGCAAAGCCTGAGTCCTGACCTCTTGCTCTCTTCCCTGGACAGCATGAGCTTCACCATTCGTTCTACCTTCTCCCCCAATTACCAGTCCCTGGATTCTGTCCAGGCACCCAGTTACAGAGCCCAACTGGTCAGCAGCGTGGTGGCCAGTGTCTATGCAGGTGCTGGGGGCTCTGGTTCCTGGATCTCCATGTCCTGCTCCACCAGCTTCTGGGGTGGCATGGGGTCTGGGGGCCTGGCCACAGGAATGGCCGGGGGTCTGGCAGGAAAGCAGGGGATTCAGAATGAGAAGGAAACCAAGCAAAGTCTGAACAACCACCTGGCCTCCTACCTGGACAGAATAAGGGGCCTGGAGACTGACAACTGAAAGCTGGAGAGCAAAATTCGGGAGCACCTGGAGAAGAAGGGGCCCCAGGTCAGAGACTGGAGCCATTACTTCAAGAACATTGAGGACCTGAGGGCTCAAATCTTCACAAATACTGTGGACAATGCCTGCATCATTCTGCAGATCGACAATGTCTGTCTTGCTACTGATCAGCTTTAGAGTGAAGTATGAGACAGAGCTGGCTGTGCACCAGCCTGTGGAGAGTGACAACCAGGGGCTCCACAAGGTCACTGATGACACCAGTGTCACTCGGCTGCAGCTGGAGACAGAGATCAAGGCTCTCAAGGAGGGGCTGCTCTTCATGAAGAAGAACCATGAAGAGGAAGTAAAAGGCCCACAAGCCCAGATGGCCAGCTCTGGGTTGATGATGGTGGTAGATGCCCCCAAATCTCAGGACCTCACCAAGATCATGACAGACATCAGGGTTCAATATGACGACCGAGGTCAGAAGAACTGAGAGAAGTTGGACAAATACTGGTCTAAGCAGATTGAGGAAAGCACCTCAGTGGTCACCACACAGTCCGCTGAGGTTGGAGCTGCGAGATGATGCTCACGGAGCAAGATGTACAGTCCAAGAGAAGTCTGAAGACCAGCTTGGAAAACAGCCTGAGGGAGGTGGAGGCCACCTACACCCTGCAGATGGAGTAGCTCAACAGGATTCTGCTGCACCTGGAGTGAGAGCTGGCACAGACCTGGGCAGAGGGACAGCGCCAGGCCTAGAGTACAGGGCTCTGCCAAACATCAAGGTCAAGCTGGAGGCTGAGATCGCCACCTACTGCCACCTGCTGGAAGACGGCGAGGACTTCAGTCTTGGTGATGCCCTGGACAGCAGCAACTCCATGCAAACCATCCAAAAGACCACCACTCGCCAGATAATGGATGGCAAAGTGGTATCTGAGACCAACACCACCAAAGTTCTGAGACATTAAGCCAGCAGAAGCAGGGGACCCTTTTGGGAGCAGGAGGCCAATAACAAGTTCAGAGGTCGAAAAAAAAAAAAAAAAAGACATGTATGGAACTCGAGGTCATTATGTTAAGTGAAATAAGTCAGGCACAGAAAGACAAACTTCCCATATTCTCACTTATATGTGGGTGCTAAAAATCAAAACAATTGAACTCATGAAGATAGGAGAAGGATGGTTACCAGAGACTGGGAGGGGTCGTAGGGGTTGGAGAAATGGGGATTGTTAATGGGTACAAAATATGTATATTTTTTATATATTTTTTCAATTTAAAAGCTTTTTATTTTTAAATTTTTGTGGGTATATAGTAGGTGCATATATTTATGGGGTATATGAGATACTTTCATACAGACATGCAATAAATAATAATCACATCATGGAAAATGAAATAATTATATATAGAGATAGATAGCTCTATATAGGTGACTATATATATAGTTAGAAAGAATAAATAAGACCTAGTATTTGATAGCACAACAGAGTGACTATAGTCAATAATAATCGAATTATATATTTTTAAATAACTAAAAGTAATTGGATTGTTTGTAACACAAAGATAAATGCTTGAGGGGATATATATCTCATTTTCCATAATGTATTATTATTTATTGCATGCCTGTATGAAAGTATCTCATGTAACCCATATATACATGCACCTACTATGTACCCATAAAAATTTAAAAATAAAAATTTTTTGAATTGAAAGAAAGAAAGCCCAGAAACAGACTACACATGTATGGACATTTGCTTGAGAACAGAAGTGTTAACACCAATCAGTGAGAATAGATCAGACTTTGTTTTAAACAGATATCCATAGGGCATGGTGGCTCCTGCCTATAACCCCAGCACTCTGGAGGCTAAGACAGGCAGATTACTTGAGGCCAGGAGTTCGAGATCAGCCTGGACAACATGGCAAAACCCTATCTCTACTAAAAATACAAAAGTTAGCTGGGCATGATGGCACACACCTGTTATCTCAGCTACTTGGGAAGGCAGAGGTTGCAGTGAGCCAAGATCTGAGCAACAGAGAGAGACTGTGTCTTAAAATAAAAATAAACAAATACGATTGGGACAATTTGACATCCATATGGGCAAAAATTAAACCATGATTTCAAACCATACACACAAATCAGTTCCTGGTGGAGTAAATATCTAGGAATTAAAGGCAAGTCTACTAAGCTTTAGTTTGATAATAGAGGAGAATATCTATATGACTTCAAAGCAGGAAAAATTCCCTAAGTAAATCACAAAAGCCCTGATAATAATGGGCAAGACTGGTAAATTTAACTCCAGTAAACTAAGAACTTCTACTCATCAAAAACACCACAAAGAGAGCAAAAAGGCAAATCACAGAGTGGAAGAAAATATTTACAATACATACAAGGATGTATATTCCAAATACATGCACACACACATACACAATTTAAAATTGGACAAAATAATCAAAAGGGCATGCCCAAAAAAGAAAAGCACCAAATGATCAATAAATATATAAAAGGAGCTTGACTTCCCTGGTGGCCTGGGAATTACACATTCAAACAACTACAATGAGATAATACTTCATGCCAACTGATTCCTAGGTATCTACCCTAGAGAAAACATTGTGGACATATGCCCCAATATGCTCATTTTAACATTGTTCTTAGGAGACCCAAATTGAATATACCTAAATATATACTAGCAGTAGAGTGGATAGATGAATATGGCATTCTGGAATACAGTATTAGGATCTATTCTTAGGAATAAACTGTCTATATGCAATATCAACAGATCTTAAAATATGATATTGAGTAAAAGAGGAAGACAGTAGAATTCAGATGATTTAATTTAATAAAGTTCAGAAATATATAAAATA
This sequence comes from Sapajus apella, assembly GCF_009761245.1. Taxonomy (NCBI): domain Eukaryota; kingdom Metazoa; phylum Chordata; class Mammalia; order Primates; family Cebidae; genus Sapajus; species Sapajus apella. The sequence continues at coordinate 57,911,743 of NW_022436946.1, forward strand.
GACTATATTGTTCAGGCATGCATACGTAGGTGGTAAAATACAAAGAAAAGCACAGAAATGATTATTACACAATTCAGAGTAGCCATTCCCTTTAGAGGAGCGAGAGAGTTACAATAATGAAGGAATTCATAGGAGACATTTCAGGTCTTGGCAGCATTATATTTCTTGACCTAGGTCATGGAACCTTACAGATTCTCTTCTATTACTTATTAAACTGTGGATTTATGGTATATATATTTTTCTGTAATATATGATTTACTTCATATGAAAATATTTTTTAAGCTTAGATGAAAATATTATCTTATGTTTATTTATTTTCTCTAGTAACTCAATCCTAAAAGCCACACTATTCTTCTTTTCTTTTCTTTTTTTTTTTTTTTTTTTAAGAGACAGAGTCTTGTTCTGTCACCCAGGCTGGAGTGCAATGGTGTGATCTCAGCTCACTGCAACCTCTACCTCCCAGGTTCAAGTGATTCTCCTGCCTTGGCCTCCAAAGTAGCTGAAATTACAAGTGCCCAGCTAATTTTTATAATTTTAGTAGAGACGGGGTTTCACCAGTTTGGCCAGGTTGGTCTCAAACTCCTGACCTCAGGTAATCCACCCAGCTCGGCCTCACAAAGTGCTGGGATTACAGGCGTGAGACACGCTGCTGGCCAAGCCACACTATTATTCCTTAAAATTTCCATGCAGGGTAGCTATATATGTAATATAGTACATGCCAGTGGGTTTTTATTGAGTCAAGGAAAGAGATTAAAGTAATGATTATATGAACAGATTCACCCAGGCACTAAAAATGTATTTGTAAAATCCCGTATATACTTTGGATAAGGAATCATGATTTTGCAGCATTTTAAGTTTCCTCTGAGATAGTTCAGTGGTGTGGAACTGAACCATTAGACAGTTCTTCAACGTGCAACTTTTCTTACCTGTGAAGAGAGGCAGAAAATGAAGTGTTTAGAGTAGACAAAAAATTCTCGTTAGCTGAATGCTGAGAGAATGGCACAAGTGGCTATTTGTGAGATTCAAATATTGCTTAAAGAAGTCCCAAGGGATATGGAAGTTCCTACTTCTCACAAGGTTGCTGGCTATTAACTGGAGATCCTTAATAAGCACAGCTGGTAGGCTAATGGGACACAGAAATGTAAGGAGACACAGAGATATCTAATTCCAAGAACAGTTATGGTTATGGAAGTTCCTCTGCCACCCTTTGTAAAAACTATCTTTTCCTTTCCACCTATCTTCTTTACTGTTTTGGACTGACTCCTCACTAACTACTGACCTTTCATTTATCTGCTCAGTTTACAGTCAAAATGATGATGAAGAACTAAGGAAGAAAAGGATATCAAATGATATCATCAAAGATTTCTGATTCCAGCAAGGATAGAGTAATAGGGACCATACTCATCTTGCCATATTAAACAACTAGAAAACTGGACAATGCCTATGAAACAATGGTTTCATACACTAATCTAGAGAGAACACAAGACTGTGGTACCTGAGAGAAGGGAAACAAATAAGGTGAGCCTTTTCATTGCACAGGCTTCCTGCCTAAAGAATTTTCAGGCCACAGAGCCGAGAAGAGAAACCCCAACAGATTTTAGTTGCCCCACTTAGTTGAGGAGACAGAGACGACAGTTTGGAAAGACCAAGGCAGCTAAAATGTGTAGGGCAAAGTAGCAGAGAGAAGGAGGCCGTCCACATTCAGAATGCTGTCAGTATGCACAAGGGTTACTCTAAGACTGGCTGAGCTCTGCTCTGCACATGTAGAAGAAAAGCTACCTGAGGACAGGGAAGAAACCACCAGAAAGGAGTAGTTAATACACAGAGCTTTCACCGGGTTGGGAATCGTTTTGCTCAGCTACTAGAGGGGTAAGATATGCACCATTGGGTAGAACATTCAGAGAGTATTACCTTAGTAATGGGGCTAAATTAGCAATACACTAAAGCTGCTCTGGACTTGCCCTGTCAACGCTTAAAATAAAGTCTCAGAAAGATCTAATTGAGGCCATAAAACTTACCTGCACACCAGGACAAACACATCATTATTTAAATACATGTAATAAAATCCAACAACCAATAGTATATGACTCACAATGCATGGCATCCAATCAAAACTCATGATGTCTGCCATTCAAAGAATGATAACACTCTGCATGTTACCAGACATGCCAAGAAGCAGGAAAATATGATCCAAACCAGAAAAAAAAAAAAAAAGTCAATCAGTGGAAACAGACACAGAAATCACAGTGAAAATAACACCTAGCAGACAAGGATGTCGAAACCACTATATGTACACTTTGAAAGTTACAGAAGATAGAGAAAAATATGAATAACATGAGGAGATAAATAGAAGAGATTACAAAACACAAATGGAACTTCTAAAAAGGGAAAATACAGCATCTGACATAAAAAATACACTGGATATAATTAACAGATTAGATACTACAAATCAATGAACTTGAAAGCACAGCAGTGGAAACTCTTCAAAATGAAGCTACGAATGGGGAGAAAAGACTTAAAAAACTTAACTCAGCATCAGGTTTCTATGGAACAGTACAAAGCAGTCTAAAGTATACAGTTGAAGTCGCAAACGGAGGCAGAAAAATATTTTTAAAAATAATAATATTGAAAATGTCTCAAATTTGATGAAAACTCTAAACTGTTTAAGAACCTCAACAAGCAGAGTAAATCTAAGAATTTAAATAGAAAACTAAATAAAGGTGATCTATTTATATAAAAATAGAAAAAAAATATAAAATTTTACACAAAAGAAATAAATTGTAAAGAACTATGCAAAAGTAGAGTACATAAAAGAGGAAAACCTAATTTGCTTCACTATATGACAAAATAATACAGCAATAACTATATGGTAAAGCACTTCCAAAAGAAAATGAGATTAAAGATAATGGCCTCCAGCCCCGTTCATGTACTATCCTTAGCAAGCTAATCCAGAAAACCAAATACCGCATGTTCGCACTTGTAAGTGGAAGCTAAATGATGAGAACACCTGGACACATAGAGGGGAACAACGCACACTGGGACCTTTCAGAGGGTGGAGGGGGAGGAAGGAGAGGATCAGGAAAAATAACTAATGAGTGCCAGGCTTAATACCTTGGTGATGGAGTAATCTGTACAACAAATCCCCATGACAAAAGTTTACCTATCTAATAAACCTGCACTTGTACCCTGAACTTAAAGTTTAAAAAAATGAGATTAATAAGTGTGGCAAATATTTCCAATCCTTACAACAGAGAGGAAATATTCTTAATGAAGAAAGTGTTTGTCCTAAGTTTTTTTGTTTTTTTAGATGGAGTTACACTCTTTTCACCAGACTGGAGTACAGTGGCATGATCTCGGCTCACTGCAGCCTCCCCATCCTGGGTTCAGGTGATTCTCCCACCTCAGCCTCCAAAGTAGCTGGGATTACAGCAGCCCACCACTATACCTGGCTAACTTTTTTGTATTTTTAGTAGAGATGAGGTTTCACCACATTGGCCAGGCTGGTCTCAAACTCCTGACCTCAGGTGATTCACCTGCCTCAGCCTCTCAAAGTGCTGGGATTACAGACGCAAGCAACCTCACCTGGTCCTAAGTTTCATTTTACAGAATCAGATCCTGAGACAAGGATTTGTGTGAAAGGGATTAACTAGGAAAAAATGTCAGGAACAGAGGCAGAAGGACAAGAAAGGAAAGGAAGCCAGGCAAGGGTAAAATATCAAGCAAATATGTGCAGAGGTTAACCTCGGATCATTCATGCAACAGACTCTGGACACAGTGCAAGTCACACTTCAAATTTGTCTCCTCCCTCACGGGCTGAGGGAGCTTTGGTGTTTATACCTATGCCTTGCCAGTCAGCCCTTGGTTGAGGACACCACTGCCCACCCCCTCAGGCACATAGCAAAGCTACTTCTGGAAGCCTCTGTGCAGCGCATCTGCAGAGAGATAAATATACTTCTTGTTGAGAGAAAGAACATAATCAAAGCCAGTGTCTGAAAAAAATAGGAAAGAAATCTGAGGGCATGTGGGTGAAGCACCAATGTCTTCTGCTACAGTGTTCTTTAAACTAAACTGAAAGGATAACATAAAAAGAAAAGGTAATTCACCAAAATAAATAGAAATAATCAATGAACCTAACAAAATATATTGACTCTCACAAGTAAATATAATTAGAACTATAAGGAAACAACATGGTACACTTATCCACTGGAAAAAAATTAAGAGCCTATTGACACTCTGGGGAAAATGCTACTCTTGCTAAATGCTAGTAGAAATATGGGTTGAGATAAACTAATCTGGAAACATACCTTAAATGATGTATTCCATTAAGCCAGCAATTCTACTTCTGAGAACCTGTACTAAGGAAATAATTACACATGTGTATAAGAATGTGTGCAGACGTATGCGGAAAAATATTATTTATAATAGGAAAATGTTGACAAACCTAAATGTCTCAATTTAGAGATTCGTTTCTTAAAATTTCAATGCATTTGTAAAATGGAAAATTAACACAGCCATTAAAGTGATGCTATCAATTTTTATTTGTTAAAAAAAGATAGCACTAACCAACTCTACCATTTATAACACACGCACATACATACCCACCCTGTATTGCTTCTAGAATTGCTTCTTGCTCACCTATGTTATGTCTAGTCTAGGACCATATTCTCAGCCATTTCCGAAGTAACTTATCTTTGAAAGAACTGAGTCACTCTAGTTAATTATAAGGCAATTTGAAAATCATCCCAAGTGATGTGATATAAAAATGTACTTATAATTAAATTAATTAAAATGATTATTGTATTATGATATTCAGAATATCCTTTCACTCAACAAAAATATTTCCTGGTAATCCCAACATTTCTTCTGCTCCATTTGAAGCCAAGGTCTCCTGTGATTATTTCATTTTTTCTCCTGATTTTGACTGAGTCTGTGAACCCACAGCCACCACACTAAATAAACCACATACAACAGCAGAAAGCCAACTGCCTCTCCTAGGAGGTAAATGTATTGCTTGCCGATCCAGTCAGGGGCCTCCTTCCAATCATGTGAACTGGGACATTGTGGAAACACACTAACAGAAGCACATGCTACATTTGTTCTTTACCAAAACAACCATCCTTCAGACTCTTAAATCATGACTCTTACGACCTGCTAATTACCAGTGCCTGAAATCTTTAGTTTCTCAAAGCTCCTTCTAAAATGCAACACAGCATGCATTGAGTGTGGCTGGCACAACTGATGTCTGACTTTGCTCCACCTGGGAACCCTACATCTGTTCACATAGTCCAAAAGTATACAAATTCTTAAAGCAAAACTGTGCCTGTTGATTCATTTTGAACTTGTATTACCCAAAATGATAAATATTATATGAACTACCATCAAGCAAAATCTAGCGAAATACTCCATTAAACTAATTTAAGATATTTCTCTCCTGTTAAATTTCTTTCTTTACTCCTTAGTCCATTACTATCTTAATTCTTAATTCTGCAGTCCAACATATTCACTATTTGGTGACTTATAATCATAACTTTTAAAAACAAGCACTCTTTGCCTTCCTTGGTATTTGTAGTATGATATAGGTATAGATTATTAAATACTGAGACAGGAAAAAACTAAGGACAGAGAGCTTTGGAGACATTTGATACAAGAGAGTCCAGGAAGTGAAGGAAAGGAAGACAGGGGCTTTAAAATGCTGGTAGAGAGCAGGGACTCCAAGTTACACATTTGGTCTTTGGAGTCCTTGTTACCCTTAAGTCCATATACATTGTTTAGTTTAATTGATCTTGTCAAAGCAGTGATGCTCTCTCCTCCAAAAAGGAACAGAAACAAGTTACATAAAATTATTTGGCATTTACAAACAAAGCTGACTCTGCCTAAAGATAAACTTTAGCCAGAATTTATTTTTGTAATTTCTAGTACATTCAGAGAATAATAATGGGTAATATCACCTACACATTTACAGAATCAATGCATTTAATAAAATATATAGGCTGGCTCCTCCTGCAACAAGGAATAGTTCCCTGTCTGAGTACTGGCGAAAAGATATCTGTGTTGGGTGACACTTCCAGGGTTAAATCTAGCTTTTATACTTACGTTAATCTCAGATAAGTCACTTAACCATTCTGTACCTCAGTACCTCAGTTTATGCATCTGTGAAAATGTTTCCCTCTCTGTAAGACATAATCTGTATGCCAGTTTTAGACGTTTTAATTTATTTAATCATCAATAAAGGTAAGTGCCCATTTCACTGATAAAAATTACAAGACACAGAGAGGTTAAATATTTGCCCAAGCTCCACATTTAGTTAAGTAACAGAGGCCAGATTTAAAACCCAGTCTGGATCTAAGACACAAGCTTTTATTCACTAAACTATCCTGATTCTCTATGGGATAAAAATACTACATAACTCAAAGGGTTAATGTGAGACTTACAAGAAACATTATAAGAAAAATACTCAGAATTATTAAAGTTCAAATATGTATCTATTGTTACTATTGTTTTAAAACCAGACACCTTTCTGCCTCCAATAGCACATTCCCCACACACCTTTCAAGGGATTTTCAATGCAGCACAGGACAGCTTATCATTTTAAAATACTACATCAATTTGAACAGTTTCAAAATGATAACAATTCATTTCAAATATGTTTTACATCTAGTATTGTAACTTGCAATAGGCATATGTACCAATTCATACCACACCACATCTACTGAATATCTAAATAGAATGTTCACAAATAGAATTAATTAGAGATACATTTGGAGAGTTTAACATTTAAAGAAATCTCAATATTAGTGCTTTTTTAGGCAAACAGTTCTTTTGAGACAAAAATAATTTACCCCACCTGCCCATGTAAGTATATGATTGATAGTCTCAGGCCAGAGCAACACCAGGATGTCAAAAGACAAAGGTGAATGTGTCTGAGCTGTTAGCTACCTTAGGCCACAGAGCTGTGATGAAAGAGTGTTTGGGCCACATGTCCATGCTCATAAGCATGCAGCCAGCCACCAATTCCAAATAAGAACATAAAAGCAAAAAAATCCCATCAAACTAGCAGGCTAAACCATGTGCTACTGCAAAAATGTAAAAATGGAGAGAAAATGCAAAGGTAAGAAGAGAAAAATATAATCCCCTTGCTTTGTCATTGTGTCATCTGTTGGCAAGTATGAAGATTTCTTTGCTAAGGAGTTGCCTAAGCCTGTGAGATACTCAAAGGCATAAAAAGTGTAGCACTGTTTCTTCACAAAGGAGAGGACTGAAACACCGACCAGCATAACCAATAGGCTTAGTCACTCAAAATACAGCATGGACAAGGAGCCAGAGGAAAACCAAGAAGTAGGTTTATGAGTCCCTGAACAGGCCAATAAATCCTTCAGCACATAGGTGTCAAGGCCTCAGTCTGTGCACCAGATGCAGCCTGATGGATGGGTTTATCTGCCCCAAAAGGCATATAGATATCTTTCTGCCTTTGGCCCCACACATAGGTGAGACAGTGCTAGTGTTTTCCCCCTCTAGCCTTTTTAAAATGTATTACATGTGTCCCACTCAGTATTTCCAATTCTTTGCCTCCCAGTTTTAGCACTAAACCTTAGATCCAAAGTATACAAGGAGTTTGTGTACTATGCTTAGACTTCCAGGACATCTTACTTTTGAACAAAGTCCAGAAAAATATAGTATCTCCATTAATTCAACTCACTTGTAGTAGAATGGTATCTTCTCTTCCTGTGTTTCACAATAGGATCACATTTTGGAGATTTTTCTAATGTTCTTCCAATCACTTATAAAAGATAGTATTTAGCTGCACAGACCCAGGAAATAGTCCAGTGTGGCTCAGGTATACTTTCTGTTCACTCACCGCTATCTATATAGGTCAGGTTTAAAAGTTGGCCAAAAGGTCCAGAAGTTAATTACAGACTTCTGTCACAGGAGAAAGTCAGCCCACAGAGACATAGCTTTATGAATTAGAGAGAATGCAGAGTTTAGCTCTGCTTCCAAAGAGCAAAAGAGGGTAACATATGTGGTCTGAATCAATAGAATAATTAGGGTAGAAGATAAAGGGAGGTGTGCAAGGAGCACACTGCCCTGAGAAGCATTGAATTCCTAGCCTAGATAATTTGTCACCAGAGATATCCTAAATGGAATAGTACTCTCATCAGACCATGCTACTCAGCCATCTTCCAAGTAGATCAAACACCTTGCTAACTCAATACTTTCATACTTACTGACCTGTCTTCTTGGACTTCTCTTCTCTAAGACATTTACATATCCCATCCCCTACCATGTTTCACTTATCCCAGGAATGCAAAAACAGTTTATATAAAAAATTAGCCATTAATGGAAAATATTATGATGACAAATTAAAATAGAAAAAACCTAAATGATTAGCTCTGCATATGCAAAAACAAGTTTAACAAAATTCAAGACTCATGATTTTAAAATTGTTAGAAAATATAATGGTATTCTAGGAAATTTTCTCAACCTTACCAAAAGCATCAATCAAAAACCTGCAGTATACTTGAAGATGGTTTAGAAAAGTATGTGTTACGTGTTTTTTACCAGAACAAAAATTACTGAGCTTAAAAAAATAAAAATAAACCTGTGGCAATCAGCAGCCTATGACTGCATAATACTGACATCAGATAAAAGACAGGAAAGCCTTCTGTTATAGTTTCCATTCAACATAGTACTATATATTATAGATGATGCAATAAGACAAGAAAAGTAGGAAACATAAAGGCTAAATGAAGGTACAAACTGCTTGCCTACAGAGGAAATTGAAGGAGACTTACAAAATTATGACTATGGCTTTAAAAGAATATAGCACTTAAATATACCCACATACACAAATTAAAAATTATAAATTAAAAAAACTACAATCTTCCGTTTAATATAGCAAGCAGAATCTTTAGCTCTTCATAATACCCCTAAGAAATAAGACTCAACATTTTTACAGATAAAAATATAAAATATGGAGAAAATATGAAGGACATAAAATACGACCTAAATAAATAGAACCCTATGTCATGCTAGTGGATTAGAAGGCACATAAAAGATACCAGTTTCTCTAAATTCATCTATATCACCAATGTATTCAGCCAACAGAGTTTATCATGGAGCTTGACACAAAAGACCAAAATGTCAAAAATAGTTTATTTTTAAAAGAAAGTGGGAAAAAAACTGTAACAGATATTAAGATGTATTTTAAAACTATTTTGCAATATGGTCTTGATGCAAGATAGCACATTGATTAATCAAACAGAACAGGAAGCCCAGAAAGAACTCTTGGCATATACGGCTACATTTTATGACAGGCATTATAAATCTATGAAAAAATTAAAATAGACCACTCAAAACTTTTGTTGAAATAATCAGTTATCAATATGGAAAAATAGAAACACACTTTACACCATAAATAACAAATTCCAACTGAACTAAAAATCTATGCATAAAAACCAAAATGTAGGCATCTGCCTTTACCAACTTGGGTTAGGGCAGAATTTTCTAGACAAGTTGCAAAAAAGCTCAACCTATAAAGGAAACAACTGATACATTGAACTAATTATAAAATTTAAATTTATTCACAAAAAGTTAGTATAATCAAAGTTAAAAGACAAGTCACAGACTTGGAACAGTCTGTTACATCAATGTAATGAATAGATAATTAGTATCTAAAAATATTTAAAGAACTCCTTCAAATCAATAAGGAAAAGAAAACTCAATAAAAAAAAATGGGCAAGAGATGGATGGAAACTGAAGAGGAATCACAAATGGCCAATAAACACAAGAAAAAAGGCTCTCAGCCCAATTGATAATAAAATGTAAACAATGAGATGCCATTCATTTCCATTTCACACCCACCAGATTGGTAAAAATGTTACAGTTGGCAAGGATATAGAGAAATGGAAATTCTCATGCACTGACATTAGGAGCGTGAATTAGCCTGACTGTTTGGAGAGCAATTTGGCAGTAACAAGTAAATCTGTTGGTGTTCATACCCTGTAAGCCAGGAATTCCTCTTCTGAGTGTTCATCTTCAGATATTTTTGCATATCATATTCAGGCACTGCATGCAAAAATGTTCATTTTCATTATTGTTTATATTTCTCATTGGAAGAAGTAAATATCCATCAACAGGAGAATAAATATATTATGGCATATTTAGACAATAATAAGAGCAAATACATAGTGCTTACAATGTATCTGTAACACAAAACCTTGTGTTGTTCTAAGTTACTTATAAATATTAATTTATGTAATATTTAATTATATTCATATTAATATTTAATATTCTGCACAAGTCACAAGAGTAGCAAACCTGAAAGATTGATATTATTATAATCCCATTAATAGAGGAGTGAACTGAGGCACTGAAATAATAAGTGATTTACCTGAGGTGATATAGCTAGTTAGTGGCAAAGAAGTATTCTAATGCAGTCTAGCTCTTAACTTCACTAACCTTTTACTTCTGAACTAAAAAATAGTATGATACCATTCACATTTATTTTAAACTGAAAAGATATAAGATAATGTCAAAATATATCCATATACATTGAACTATAAAAATATAACATTTATATTTATAATATATAAGAATAACATTTTATAATAATTTGCAATATATAGTCCACATTGCAAATGTCTTATACCATCCTCTGCTTCTGATTCAAATATCTCCCAAGTAAAGAAACATGAGGTCATCGGCTCCAATAAAACACCTGATGATGTACTTCTCGCTTCAGTTCACTCCCTAAGGCAGTGAACAGATATGGTCGGGTAAAGCAGTCACTTACAGCCTCAGTGTCACTGCAGCCATAGTACAGTGGTCTTTGATATGTCTGTGACTATAGCAGGAGTGTTTGAAGAGACTAAGAGTGGAGAGAGGTGGGGGTCAAGAAAGGGAAGCGAACACCACCCCTTCTCATATCAGGCTTCAAATCCACCTGTCCCAGCTTTACATGGGTTTGTGCAGTCAAAACCACCAGTTTGGGCTTCACTACAGGTTCAGCCTACAATGTGGACACTTCAAAGACTTCAAAGGTAGGGGACACAGTACTGTATCTGGAGTGAAACCAAAAATGTGAGATTTAGCAAAGCTTTCGGAGGGTGGTCCAAGGGCTTGAAGTGATTTCCACTTAAATACACTGTAAGTGAGAGAACAAAAAAAGAATCAAAAAATAATAGGCCAGAGGAAGAAAAAAAAATCTCATTTTTCCCTTTTGTTAATGCTATAGAAATATCAATGCTGGGGGCTTGGTGAGATTTTATAAAGCCTGATCCATGTATCTGAGCCTGACTTTCAGCAGCAAAATTCAGGAGGCTCTACTTTCATGCTTCTCTACCCAGTTCCATTTTTAAATAATTGATAGGTAAAAGGAAAAGAAAGGAAAATTTAATAGGAGACTGCTCTATGTCAAGTTACACACTAGATGTTCATTTATACTTTATCTCATACTGATAACAACCCTAAGAAGTAGTACGATTATCTCTTATTTACCAATGAGTAAACTGAGGCTTCAAGTGCCTCATTAACTTGTTCCTGTAAGGTACAGAACAGAATTTGGTCCAACTTTTCTGAAGCTGCAAAGTTCATGCCTTTTCACCATGCCATGTGGCTTTATGATAACTGAATACAAAAATGCCCTAATCTAAATAAGCCAAAGTACCATAATAACTCCTAGTTAAAAATATTTATTTTTAAATTTACGTGCAAGCTAAAAATGTTTCTTTGTATCTCCTGAAGAACGCACTGGGGGTGTATATTGTTGGATTTTGGTTTCCTGCAATATGCTTAGTGGTTTCATAAAGTTTTAACTAGTGCCCATCAGTAGTAATAGTGTGTATTGCAATGGGGGCTCAGGGGCTCGGGGGCTCTGAGTCCATTCTCTGAAGGTTTTCTGGCTTCTGGTGTTTGGGTTCTAAACAACGAGGGAAACTAGACGTGGTTACAACAAGAGCCTTTCTAATTGAAAAATATAAGGTTTTTAAAACCAATTTCTCTATGAAATGCCCTGGCAAAATGAATATTGTTTAATTTTCATTTTGTATTAAAGACTTGGAAACCTGAGTAATATAGAAACTAATGATGAACTGAGCCAAGCACAGGCTCCTTTGAGAGCCATAGCAATGTATTAAAACAAGAATTATTTTGTACACTGTGCTGTGCTTCAACATCGGATCCTCAGCAGACTGCAAAATCACTTTCTAGATAATGAAATTATAAAAGAATTTTAATTTCATGTTAGAACTTGTATTACAAATTATTAGGAAAAGAAACAGGGGAGGAAATAATTCAAGCAAATTCCTCCTGTGGATCGCCAAACTGGAAGGACTGTCTGCTTAGAAGACTTGTGAAAAGTTTTATCAGAAACAGCAGAAATACTTTACATTTTCTAAACATGAAGTCTGTTTAAGAGCCATAGGAATACATTTAAATGTCAAGGACATTTGAGGGCTATAATTCAATAGCACGGAAAAGGGTCATTTTCAAAATTATGCTAAACAAATATCATACCATTTTAGGTATTAAGTTGGTGCAAAAGTAATTGCTTTCAATGGAAAAAGACACAATTACTTTTGCACCAACCTAATGCCATTTCTGCTTATTAAAATGGGTCATTGGATCAAAAGCAAGGAGCTAAACATCATCAAGAACATCACGTTCACATGTCTTTAGGGGTTGATCCTGCACAACCACAATTTCATAGAGGTAATGAGCTATCCCACTGCCCACACGGCTGCTTTCCAAGCATAGCTGATTCCTCTGTATAGACTTGGGATTTAGCCTATATGCAATAACTTGTATACAAACCATCCTCAGTTTAATGAGGCAAAAGGAATTTTCTCAAGAACCTAAAGCAATCAGAGCTGACTCTGTAATAGAGGAATGTTTAGGTTGCTGACCAGTGGTGGGAATCTTCCCCATCCTAGGGCTTCCTTTTGCCCTCTCATTTCAACAACACAATTGAGGGAAGTGTTCCCCTAGTGAGTCCCTCACACTGTTACAGGACCCCTGGGGTGTCACTTTTCTGGCCAGAAATTTCTATGGCCAGTGGCACTTTTTTCTGACTTTTGCTCGGACCTATTGGGCTCATTCCACCTACTCAGCCTGGCAGGCTGTGCTAGGCTCATGCTACTGACTTGGATTCCACACCTGCCAAGGGCGAGCCAGGCATGGAGTGGCGAGGGGGGTAAGATGCACCAGCTGCTGCCATGAGTTGGGCAGATCCACATGCCATCACACACACTAGCTCTCTGCAAGGCTGTGGCTGGACCAGGCACACTGCGAGCAATTTCCCCAGCTGACAAAAGGCTGGCAGCAGGAAATATAGTGGTGCTTAGAAGCTTGGGGATGCCAGGAACCACAGGGCCCCAAAGAGGGCATCACAGCCCTGGCTTAGGGAGTTCCCTAAGGGCCACAGCTCTCTCTCCTCTTTGCCTGCAACATGGAGAGCAAAGGGCATGTTTCAGCCCTGTTTGTATTATAGCTCGTTTAGCTTTGCCATTCAGCAGGTCCTGAGTTCTTGTCCTGCTACCAGGAAAAAGGAGGTATACAGCAAGCAGAGGGTGAGCAAGATGAAGAGCTTTATTGAACAGAACAGCTCAGAGGAGACCTGCAGTGGGCAGCTCCTCTCTATAGCCAGGGTGTCTCGACAAATGTTCAGCTCCCAGCAGAGACGGTAGTTCCTCTCTACAGCTGGTGGTCCTATAGTCTCCTCAGCTCTCCTTCCTCTGAGCCTGGCTGTAGGTTTTATGGGCCTCAGAGGGAAGGTAGTGCATACCGATGTGTCCATGGGCACCCGTGAGCTGGCCGGGAAGAGGCACCACAAGTTCCCACTTCAGTCTGTGGGAGTGCCAGACCATCGTCCAGCCTTCAGGCTCTCCCTGGCATGAAGGTGGGGCCTCACCAGGGACCCACCCCCTTTGCCCACAAGCCTGTCTGCCTCCTGCCACTGTCTATGGTGCGCAGGCTGCATACACCAACGGGCACCTGCAGGCCAGTGGGGAACCACCCTTACACTGCCCCTGTGTTCCTCCCATACTCGTTCATGCCCAAAGCCTGGAGGGAGCCAAGGCAGCAGGAGGTTGGTGTTGGTCCAACTGCACCAAGCCTGCACACACCCAGCCGGGCTGTGACAGTGACTGCTCAGCCCCGACCCCACTCTAAGATTGTACAGGGCACCAGGACTGGGGAGAGGCCAGGCAGCTGGAGCAGAGCCTGCAGGGGAAAGACGGTCCTTCCCAGGCACCCACAGGTGCAGACTGACCTTGTTGCTCCTCCGATGCCAGGCAGCTCTGCCTGGCCCCATTGCAGAGCAATGGGCTCCTGAGGGGTGGCTCTCACTTGTCCCTGGCTCTCGCTTGTCCCTGGCTCCCACCAGCTCCATGGAGCATAGCACCACCCTGGGCCCAGCTCTGTCTCCTTCCTGCACCCTCATCGTAGCAGCAGTGGGGAGAGCAGCAACATGAGGCCAGGGTCCAGAGCAGCTGAGGGTCTGCAGCAGCTGAAGTTCTGGGCCTGGGAGCAAATCCTGCTCCACCATGCGAGAGTCAGCTGCCTCAGGGATATGGGGCAGAGGGGACCAACCACCACCATTGCTGCTTCTGCAGCCCTTCTGCTGCCACTGCCCATGCCTCCCTTGCTGTAGCCAGCGCGATGGCAGTGCCCACTCCAGATGGTCTGCAGCTGCCATCCACACCAGGATGAGGGAGTGAATGAAAGCCCATTCTAGTAGTTGGTCAGGATTTTTGCTGGCCTACAGGTAGAGGGTCTGGCAAAATTCCCAAGCTGATTCCAAGCTGTGATAGATGCCTATCCCACAACAGGACAAAAGACCACTTTCAGGGTGTATGGTATATTTCATCAAAATGTGCTTAACACACGTTAAAATAGTGTGGGTCATAAACAGTCATAGTTATTAGACAATGTAGCATTGAAATTAATAATATTATATCATGTATATATTGAAACATGCCAAGGAAAGAAAACATATATACCAATATATATGTGCATATATATATGTATAGATACATGCATATACATTTATATGTAGGTATATTAAATTCAGTATAATGTGAAAGCTTTAAAAAGTACTTGAGGTGGCAAAGCAGAAGGATAGTAAGTTAGTTTTTATTGACATTGGTAGATTTAGGCTACAGTTTGTTTTTTCATTCATTAGCCTAAAGAGAAACATTATGAAATTATGCATAGTGTTTTTACCTAGAAAACAAATTTATAACTAAGTCATCTAATGTTAAACCTGACGTTAAATGTCTTACATAAATCCTCACAAAGCTAAAAGCCTGCCCTAGACTGGGAAAACACGTAGACATGAAGATGAAAGCAAGAGTAATATATTCGGTTTCATGTTGGGAAACATACCTACCTAGAGCCCATGTTTCAATATCAGCTACGTAAACAAGTCTTTCAATAAATTTATTCCGAATTCAATGTTGGATTCTGACCACCCTTAACAGACCCTCATGAGATGTGCAATCTACTAAAAATTTGCACCAAAAGAACTTTGGTGGTAAAAAAGAGCATGCTCTTCAACTGTTCTCCTGTTGCTTTGGAGCTTACAGATGGATGTCTATCTTAGTGGAAAGCCTCAAGAGCAATTCCTATGAGAGGCACAAAAGATGAGCAGAGGGTTGAGAGCAGAGCCCCAGACACTGACCAATTCCAGCCTGCCACATAGGACCTGTAGGACCTTGAACAAGTTACTTCACCTTTCAAATCTACAATTTCCTTACCCATAAGGTAAGGACAATAGTGCCTGCCTTACAGGGCCATGGGGAGAAAATGAGAGAGCACCTACAAATCTCTCTGTGTCGTCGTGGGTGGGTCTATGGAAAGCAGGCAGGTGCTGGGTTTTCCTTCCTGCTATCATTTTCATCATTCCTTTAATTATCATTATATGCATCTCTCTTGCAAAAATCAGCACATGTAGATTGGGTCATCTCTGACATTTTTAAGTTAATTCTTACTGCATTTGTCCCCTTCCCAGTCAGAGAATGGCCTTTTGTGCCCTGTGTTTTAGGGTTGAAAACAAAAGTTGACTAAAAACATGCCTGGACCACTCCCTGGCTTTGGTTTCAAATTAAATTCATAGAGGACTTTCTCAAAGGCTTCCCAAGGTCAGAGAGAAAGTGGAGAATAGGAGAGTCTGTGTCCTTCTCCCCAGTGTGTCCCAGGAACATCTCAGGACCACAGAAACCAATTGCTTCGTGGTGCCCCAGGTGAAGCCGGTTTGGAATTCTCAGGCCCAGCCAAGTTTCCTGGAACCAAGCTTGGCCTGGAACAAGCAGAACCACCATTTCTGACAATCATAATGACATCATTGTGACCAATGTGGCCTGAAAACAAGAGGGAGGGGTCTGTGAACATACTACTGCATGTAGTAGGTCGGTACAAAAGTAATTATGGTTTTTGCCATTGCTTTAATGATGAAAACCAGTTACTTTTGCACCAACACAATAAAATTCTGGACTTTTGTATCAATCTTCTCAGGAAGGGAGACCTAGTCATGGTGAAGACTAAATTCCCTGCCACTCTGGTGTGGTAGGCACTCAGGATAACACTTTAACCATTTTTAGAAAAATCATATGACATTTCTTATACAACCACGTTAGTATATATATGCACATATATGTACACATGCACACACATATATACATAGAGAGAAACATCCTGATTTTGATAATTCTGGCAGATGATGGAATTCTTAGAGACTGAAGAGATGACAACAATGGCAATATCCTGTATAGTATCCATACCAACCAGAATTAAACTGATCTAACCTCCAATATATACTGCCCATTCACATTACTGCATTTAAAAATACCATATCTCAGAGGGCTCAGTAAGTCGATTGCTTATTGACTTTCTGGTGGGTCCATATAGTGTAATGAGTCTTTATATCTCTGTTTTTATATTGCTTATTGGATTTTTAAGATTAAATAAAGCATATGAGAAAAATTACAGTGCTGGAAATTAGAAGAGTTGGTCAAATGAGTACATTATTATCCTATCAAAACTACATTTAAACTTTCCAGAATAAATATTCAAGCACTAGAAAGGTTACTTTTTGAAAGCTTCTTCTATAGAATTTGAAGTAAAAAAGAGAAAAAAAAAAAAAACCCTTCTTTTAACAAGCAGTTCTTCATAAATTGACTATCTTTTTACAATGTTAGTTACTATAATACAAATTTCTATCTCTATGTAAAAGTCTAATGGCCTTCTGATTAGGTAATAAAGTCAGTTCCCAACTTGAATGAATTTGTGCCATTGTATAAGAATTATAATGAGACTTTCCTCCTGGAATTTAGAAATAGCAGAAAATTTTCATAATGTTTAACTATAAAACAGCATAATCAGAATATTATTATAGAGGCAAAACTGATGATGACATCCCTCTCTGTAAAATAATTTTAAGTGACTCCACAGGTCAGTGGTTAAAGCACTGTCTGTGAAACACTTGCAAGGTTTCCCATTATTCTTAGACTAGAGACCAGTATTTTCAATATGGACTGTAAGTACCAGATTGGCTTCACCAGCCCAATCACGTGCCATCCTCCCTCTTGCTTTCTGTCTCCACAGGCTGTGTTTCCTTTGTCAAAAACACTTATCTCCTGCCCATCTGGCTCCTCACTGGGCTAACTCTGTCCTGTTCCTTCTCCTATTATGTAAATTCTAAAATACATTGCACCAGTCAGGCACAGTGGTTCACACCTATAATCCCAGCACTTTGGAAGGCCGAGATGGGAGGATTTGGGACTCAGGCTGGTTAACAAAGTGAGACCCCATGGCTACAAAAACTGAGAAAATTAAAAATAAAGTAGGCTGCATACCACCACAACATTCATTCCTCACATATTCAGTCATTCAATGTTTGGCTTCCCCTAGGTGGTTCATTTATTCACTGCTGTATTGAGTCATAGGCTGAGCAGCAACAACACAAAATGCTATTTCTTAAAGAAGTTACTAATGTCCCCATGACACCTGACCCCAGCTTTCACTCCAGCCGTCTCCTCCACCACATAGACATTATGAAAACAGTCCCCTTCTTGCAGTGAGTGAACAGAATCTTTCCTATTTTATTTATACATCTCAAATACTACATTTGCTTTGGAAAGAGGTTTTTTAAATTATTATTATTTCACCTAGCCAGCTTAAATTAAAAAATAATAATAAAGGAAAATAAACCTCTACTAAGATTTAAATCTTCTTCTTCTCTCTGCATATTTTTCTTGATAAAAATCCTCTGGCAAACAATAGTACTGAAGGGTAGAAACGCCTCACAAAGAAGACACAGAAGAGAGCACAAAGAAGTTTATTAAAATCTCTATGGTCCCTAGACATAAAACCTTTTTTTGAACCAAATCACCTTTATAGAAGTTTTTGAATCAGGGAATGTACATTTGCCAGAACAAACAGCCCAGAACATGAATGAACTACATAAATCAGAATATAATCAGTTTTCACTCTGCCTGTTTATTGCTTCTGATGAAATTCTCTTACCAGGTCCTACTGAATTTGCCATTATCTGCTGTACTTGGGAAAAAAAATGATCTGAAAATGCCCTAAATAATATTTGGAATGTATTTTAAATCTGGGGTCTATTTGGTTAGTGAGCTACATTACATTTTAAGTACGATGCTAGACTATTACGTATTTATTTTCATAGTTTTCTTTACTGATTTGGCACAGTTTTGTTCAAATTGTACTCATAAAACCTAAGATAGACAAATGTTCTGGTCACATTTATTCTGGTCTTTTAAACTACTCTGTTGTAACTACACAATGAAACTAAAAGAGACATGGTTTTAGTAGCTGTGAGGATTTCTATTCATTCATGCCAAGTTCCACATTATATTTATCTCCTTGCTATCACTCAAGTACAGACTCAATTCATTAAAGAATGGTCCTTGTGCTACCCCTATGAGTCCATCCTTCTGGCTATATAAAATTAATTCCAAGTTCCCTTTACATTTGTCTCAAAGTTTTTTTTTGTTTCTTTGCATTCTTTAGTTGTGTTTCTTCTACTGCTGAATGAGGGGGGCAGGGAACATGTAAGAATTTAATTTGTAAATTCTGAGTCTCAGGTCCTCTGGGAACCTATCTCTGCCTTAGGTTCCTTAGACCGAGGAATTAAAATGTTCCATGAGGTAGATATTTCTGGACTCTATAAAGGAAGCTTTTTTCTCTTAGCCTTAAATTACTAGACTATAAGAGTCAAGTTAATTTTCCTTCAGCCTTATCTGCTGGGAGTGAAACATTTCAAATTTAAAACCATTTTTCTTTTTGTAAGCTTCAAATGAATTATAGTTCTATGTGTTCAAGTATGTAAGTCAAAGAAAAGTAAAGTGACGATTGTGTCATCTAGCCAAAAGATAGCAGAGATTTACTCACTCTTGTTGAGATTCAGGATTAGGTCATGTAATACTGACCCAACCTATCATAAGAACCAGGACAACTGCCGGTTTCATAAATCAGGACAACTGTGCCTCAGGGAGCAGTGCCTACCAGAGTGGTATCGCTGCCCAGCCCTGTCTGGTACAGCTCTCTTGCTGAGACAGCACACAGGATCACCAGTGAAGGGACTTCCTCATTTCCAATCACTCATTCATGTCAGTAAAGGCGTATGCCACTGTGGGGAAGAGCTACATTTTTTAATGGAGCGTACTTATATTAAAACACAGTTAAATTGTTTAAATTGAACTCATTTCTTCTCTCACATACTTATTCCACGTTTGGGGGACCCAGGCCCTCAAGGGTTTAACCTGTCGTTTCCTATTGTGAGCAAGTTGTTCTGCAGCAGAGTGGCTCAGTGAGTAGCTATGAGAGAGCCCTAGCAGAGTGGTGATGTGACTGCCATCACCCAGCCTAAAACCATCAGGAAAATCTGCAGACTGGGAGTCGGGAAACAGAGGACCTAAAAAAGGGAGTGCTAGGAACTCTTATGTCCTTCTGTGCTTTGGGCTCAAAAGAATTCACTCCCAAGAAGAGTGAAAAAGGTAGCCACCATTTTTGTAAACCCATTCTCCTTCTATTACTGATTTTGTAAACAAGCAGAAAATCATCCATGAAGAGGCTTCTGAGAGCTGTTCTCAGGACATTTGAGGATGAGGAAATGTATTTACAGAGAGTTTTATCTGAACAAAAATTACATTAATTTGTACTTCTGGCATCTCGACGGGCACGCTAAAGTCTCATAAGCTGTTCTGAGGTGAGTAGCTTTAGGAATTCATAAGGATGAATAAGAGATATGAGAAACAGGACGTGGGCATCGGGAGCCCAGGCCAGCCAATAAAGCCTCCATAGATGCATAAACTGCCTAACACGTAAGTAGGATGAAAAAAGCTAGAGTTATTTTTGGTTTCTTCTTCCATTTGTGTTATTTCCATGATCAATTATATACGTTTAATGGATAGAGTTTCATTAATCATACACCATATTTATTAAAAGCTGAGCAAATATGAAGCCTGAGTGTCGACCTTGACTATGATAGGGAAGACCTTTTTAAATTGCAACACAACATCACCATCTAGTGTCCAAAACCTGAAACTTAAGTCAGATATCACTGACCTATAAAATCTCACTAACAGCAGCCTCAGGAAAAAACCATATTCAACAGATAAGGAAACTGAAACTCAAAGAACTAAAATGATTTGCTCATGTTCACAGAGCTGCAAGACAGCAGACCTCTTGACAACTAGCCCAATCCTTGTTGCCTAAACTCAATTCAGTGTGACAAGGGAACAAAACGGCTATTAAGCCTTCAGATATTCTCAAGACAACAGAGAAGATTCTCTTTCACAGCAATTTTCACCTTTAATCAACAGACCTTCCCCTAAGTTAGTGTATTAGAAGCTAGCTGCAATGGAATCAGATGTGACAACTAGTTAGGAAGAACTTGAATAATATAGATATAATTAAATAAGCATCCAAGTTTAAACAGAATAAAACAATAACAGAATAAAACAATAACAGCATTAGGTAAGGTCAGGTTATTTCCCAAAAGGCTTTTAGTTTATAGCTTGTAAGATTCAGTACATTGATATCAAAGGAAATATATTCCTTCCTCATATTTATTAATGTGCTTGAAAATCAAAATAAATTTTTTGAGTATTTGTTTATTATTACCGACTGTTCTATTCAGTCTAAACCTTCAAGGGATAGATTATAATAGGAATTAAAAACAATGACCATGGTGATTTTCCTAATATTAATTGGTAACTCTCTTAATATTCCATTATGCAGATAAATTCCTCTAAACATCACAGTTTAGCCTTTTCTAAGATTTGCACACACTCATATCATTTATGAACCCATATCCATCAGGGTGTTTCTGTGTCATAGACCCCAGGCTACTATAGACTAGGTTGGAGAAAGTGGGAAAGTATTTGAATGCAGTTTACTTTTCCATCTCATTCACAGATCCAGCATCAAGCAGATTAAATGTCAGTCTCTGTCCCTGCGCCAAAGGCAGGTTTTGTTCTGAGGTCTTTAGCCTCCTTCCTTCTGGCTGCTCCTGGGTTATCAACAGCTGGTGTTCAGTACATGTAGTAGAGACAGCTAACCACGCTAAAAATGCTTATGGCAATGTTCTGCCTGATGCTGGCTGGGTGACCTCTTATCTTTGTGTTTCTTCATGCCTCAGCCAACCCTTTGTGACAAAACCCCCTGCCAACTTGCTTAGCGGGAGTCCTGTCAGGGCCACCACTGCCCTTCCCGCCCCAATTCCACTCTTGCCTGAGGGTTACAAGTTTTTAATCAAAGCCTTAATGCCAGGAATCTTAAGAAGGGGCAGGGAGCTTATCAGAATCACCTGGGGAGATTTTCCTAATTATAGCCCCCCACACACCTCATCTTTTCCTTACAGGGGGAGTGTTCCATAACCCTCAGGTACACTGAGAAGGGAAAAGAGAAGTTGAAACCCATTGGCTTCAAGCAATGAGAGTAGTGAGGTTAATCTTCTTTTGATTCAGATGGAAAATACCTCAAAAGAGGGAAATGAAACCTTGTCTCCTAAGGATGAAACTATAATAAAACCTTAATTAATTTGGACCCCATTAATTCAAAACGTGTGATAATTAGAAAAATGGTTAGGTTAAAGTTTACCTTTCCTCTAGCTAGGGGAAAAGTGGCTGAAGATTACTTTCCTGTACCTAGGAAAAGTGAATTTGCTAAGCAAATTAATATTTCCAAAGAGAAAAATGTTTAACTGATTGAGCCAGTAAGTAGTTTTCAGGCAATTTAGGTACGTTTAGCAGACAAACAAATGCTATTGTAATTATAAATGATCCCTTTCTAGTAATCAGCAGAGGCTAGCCCAAGGTTCTTTCCTAGGCACCATTCTAGAAATAAACTTATCTGTTGGAGGTAATGAAAAGAAATTTTTAAACTCTACACAATTCTGGTATTTTCTTCATTTAGAACAAACTTCTATGGTTTTACTGAATCCTACCTACTGATAAACTCTGAAAGCAACCCATCTATCCCTTGCTCCTCATTTCAGCCATCAAATGGTGTGGAAGTATTATATGTTCAGCTTCTTATTTCAGCAAAGAGAAAATAGTCAACACCTGGGATCGAGTAGGGCCCGGGGGTGAGAGGAGGAAGGCCTCACAATATATACACACAATTGGTTGAAAAATAAACATCTGTGTTTTCTGGAATTTTTTTTTCATTCCATAGGTTATAAAATGGTTTTACTTGGGGTTAGAGGGGGGGGTCACAAGCTGTGTGATCAAAACATTTTGGGAAACAGAAATGATGGCTTAAACGAAGTTAAACCCTCATTTATGCAGGACTTCTAAGAGCCTTTCCTAAGCAAGCGGGCAATGTCTATTTCTGAGAGAGTAGGGTGATACTTCCTAAAGTTATTTTAAAAGAAAATTCTGTCTTCACTTAGCATCCTGCGAACATTATTCCCAACACAACAAGGCCACTCAGAAACACTAAACCAGTTGTGTAGCAATTTATAAATAGCCTCAGAATTCCAATAGTTAACTAAAGATTTTCAGTTACTATTTCTGTTGCCTAATTACTTCAACACAACTAACAGAAATAATAACAGAAAGTTATACCCCATATTATTATTTATCCTCCCTATTCCATTTGAGTTTCTCACAATCGCTGGCTGTACCCTGAGGCTCTATGAACTGAAGTTCCTGTGGTTTGATTTAAAATATTTTAATTAAGTGAAGCTTTCTGCCCCCAGGCATTCTAAAGCAATTTTCAAAACCTCAGAAACAAACAAACATAATACCAATGGTGTTACCACTGACAAGCCACAACCATTTCTAGGTAGTCATTTCTTCCTTTGTTTTACTAAGCATAGACGTATTTTATTCCAAATGACAACAATAAATCATAAAGTTAGGCAAAGCAGTACCAAGGTTATATGCCCTAGACACGGAGGGAAACACAAAGCTCATCACAAAAAAACCTCCCAAGGCTGGAGAAGTCATCTTATATAGCGTGTTTTGTGGTATATCTAATTTAGGACTAGGGTTATCAAAGTTTTTCTGATGAAGATATTTTGATTTCTCATACAAGTGCTATGTTTTCATTTTAGAAGTATACATCTGCATTTTCTTGTGGTTTTTGGAGGGAATCAACAAGGGTTTCAGGACATATTACAGCAATGTTTCTCAACTGTGTTTCCAGTACCAGAAAATTTAGCGTCCCATGAAACTTAGAAAGGCAAATTCTCAGACCCCAAGTCAGGCTTACTGAAAGGGAAATTTTGAAGGTGGAGCCCAACAATGGGTTTTGACAACTCCCTACAGGTGATTCTGATGTTCACTAGTGATTGAGAACCACCAAGTTAGAGTGGCAGCTTTGACACCATAAAAACTTGAACTTGAAGTCACTTAATGGTTCTAATCCTTAGTTTTCTTATCTACAAAATTATTTTTAAAAACAGTAACATCATCTGCCTCAAGGGGTTGCTTTCAAGAAAGGCAAAATGAGATGATAGATATAAAGTACTTCTACACTGCTCGGCAGCAGCCAGCCTGGAGACAGAACAATTAAGTCATTTGGGGTAGAAGGGAAGCCTTGATTTAGGGAGAAAACTAATTTTTTGTCTTTTTTCTACAAATACCATTCTTGAACCACCAGCTCAGGGACCCCTAGTATACTGTGAATCCTTTCAGTTATGCCCCCAAATTTTGTTGAGTGTATGAAATTGGTCCTTGCTACTCAAGTGCATACACTTTTATTACCACGGATGCCAGAAAGAACTTTTTGCCAAGTGGGCTGTGTGATTTAGCAAGAGCAAAACTACAGCTTGCTGTGAGTAAGGTAAAAGACAATGCACCTTTGCCCAAGAATGATTTCATTTGACTGGCCAGGCAAGAACTTGGCCTCTGGAGCACAGCAGGGGTGCTCTCAGGGCAGAGAAGAGGGGACAGTGACAGGTGGGAATGGGGCCCAAGAGGCCAGCGTCAAGATGAGCACTCGCAAGGGCCAGGGACAGTGACTTCTCCATCTCATGCCTCTGAAGAGGTCCACTCTTCTTCCTCATTTTACAGATGCAGGATCTGATGATGAGAATCATTAAGTAAGGGGCCTAGTGTCACTGAGCCGGTACCCAGACCTCCATCTGTCTGCCCTTCACAGCAGGCGGGTCTAGCTCCCAATCCCTGGGGTGCTATTATGAACACTGTGCCATTATTATAGTCACACCGTAGTCGTGATTGTGTGGAAATTATTGCTGAATTGTTTAGTTTTGTTTTGAGCTTTTCAATTCCTTCAAATACACCACTAAAATTTCTAATACCCCAAAGTGTGCCAAGAACACAGAAAGGATGATAAGCACCAGGCTAGGTTTTAATGCTAAGTTTCTACTCAATTATTCTGCCCGGGTGCCTTGCCTTTAGAAACCACATTGCAAAGCTTCAGCCTCCTTTGATCCTGACTCCCACTAAAATGAGTTTCTCTAGAACGGGTTTAAAACTCATATTTGTATTCTACCTTGAATGCTTACAGTGACCCATAGTCTCATTTCCCTTCTTCTCCTTTGGAATTCGCCCTGTGGCTTCTGTTTCCTGCTTCCCTCCTCTGAATTCTTAATTGGCCTTATCTCCCCCTCATCACCTCTGGCCCTGCTGGTAACTGGTCCCTAAGGAAGAGCTGGAAGTTGTAACAGAGTAAGGAGTGCTTTCCTTCTATTAGCTGGAAAGACCCAGGGACTGCGGTCTGCACGCCAGGAATCAATTGAACACATACAGCTTAGCACTTTGGCAGCTTTTCGACCCCCATCTGCTTTTCCAATATCATCTTATCCGTTCACTTCTGATCCAATCCATTACATGAAACTGAAGTATACTTCATTTATTAGCTGCTCTTTTAAAATTCTGTTAAGACTTAGGGAACAGAAAAAGGTAGAAAGATAAACGCTTGAAATGGAAATTTTGGTCATTTTGGGAAAGGGGTGTTGAAGTCTCCGTACTTGAGGGGTTTCATTATATACTTCAAAGTAAAATTAACACTATTGCTGAGTTTTATTCATTCCTTTTGAAATACATATCCACGCTGGCAGCATCCCGCCTCTCACTCTTAGTAAACTCGCATTTAAGACTGATTGATCCTCTTATCTTTCACTAAGACTTCTTGGCCTTTGAAGAGCATTTCCTGTGTCATTAAGATTTTCATTTCCAGTTCCTGAAATAGACAACAAACACCACTTTCCTAGTTTTATGGGACAGTTGGGCCCTTGTCATTAGCACACACTTCAGGTTTCTCAGCTGACATTTTGTTCAAGAGGATATCAGAAGAGCTAATTATGCTGCATCTCTACAGTAGAGCTTTTGGCCTCGCAGAGGTATTCAGGACTTCACAACTTGAATTGGGTGGTTCTCAGGCCAAGGCAATCCTTATAATTCAAGGACATAATTAGAACAGCCAAGGCCTCCAGGATGTTTATCAAAATTACTCCCAGAATTTATCTTCAGAAACAATGAAAAATAGAGATAAAGACAAGGTGAAGTGGGTGGGGTTTTTTTCAAGTAGTTCCTCATCAATAAAAAGTAGAAAAGAGCAAATTATATTTGCAGCTGAAGTGTTTTTTCTCTATGGTACCTAGTTAAATTTGGTTTCAAAAAACCAGTCACAGCACATACAATATCAG
The DNA here is from genome assembly GCF_009761245.1 of Sapajus apella. Taxonomy (NCBI): domain Eukaryota; kingdom Metazoa; phylum Chordata; class Mammalia; order Primates; family Cebidae; genus Sapajus; species Sapajus apella. Next base: position 57,937,880 of record NW_022436946.1, read on the forward strand.
TTGTTGGAATTTTGTCTGAGAAAACAGGATAAGAGCACTTTGTTTTAGGAAATTATCTGTCTTAATTTTGAATCCACCTTAGTCATGGGATTTGGAGAATGCTAAGCCCCTCTGATTTCTGACCCAGAACACATAAAAGTGGTTTTTATGCTGTGGTTAATATCATAATCTACGTGTTGAAAAGCATTTCCGGCACTTCTTCTACAAAGTTAATCAGAAAATCCTAGTTCCTCTAGCAAAGCATTAGCTGAAGGCCTCGAACGTGTGGCAATGAGGCACCAGCTTTATTTCTGAGGTGCCCTCCTGCTGAACTTCCACCCATGTCTTAAAAAGAAGCCTCCAGCATCTTAATCCTAACTTCATGTCACCGTTTGAAAGGTTATGATAGTCCAGACTTTCTTCATAATCTTCCAACACAAAGTGAGTATTTTCTACCTAAGCTGGAGATAGGAAGAGAAGAACAAAGCTCTCTCTCTCTGTCCACAGCTCAGGCTAATCAAGGTTTCAATCACCTTCCAGCAACTTCCTGAAGAAAAACCAGCCAGATCTCTCATTTCTTTATCTTCTATGACCCCGACATAGCATAAACCAAAGTGCTGTGGATTGTTTTGCTTATGACTTATGGAATCTTTCTTCCTCTCATATTCACTGTATCCTCTCATTAACTGAATAACAGCCCCTATAAGTGGGCGATAGCACTCCTAAGGCTTTAAAAAGCCTACAGCCTGAAAAACAAAACCAATAGACATTTTTAGTGTTCAATTCATGAGCTAAAAGAAACATACAGTGTTTCTCACGATACAATCTTTTTCCTCCTAGAACTTCTATTCCTAACAGAATTTTTTTTTTCAATTGTGATTATTATTTTTGTTTTCAGTAAATGTTACCTCGTCCCATCAGGGAAAGGTGAAACCCAAGACTTTCAGATCTGAATGTATTGTTGATTCACTTTTCATTATGTCTTTAAGTTGGTATCTTGCAGATACATTTATAGTCTTGACTATTTCTGTTAAGACAGCAGCAATATCAAAAAGAAAAAGTAGAAAATGATAACCTGTGATTAAACTCATATTCCATAGCATTCCAGCCAGCTACAGGCTAAGAGAAAAAGTGGTTTTCAGTTGCAGAGAAAAAAGTCAAGGGACATGGGGCAGGCAGGCCATGGTGGGGGTGCTTTCAGGTGTTTAAAGCAATGTCGGAATATAATGATAAGCTATCTTGCAGCAGCAGCAACAGATCTGTGAACAATCCCTTTCTCCAAACTGCTTCAATTTATATCCACAATTGGCCATTTATGCTACATGTAGATGCAGTAATTTCCTTGACCATTTTAAAAAGTAAAGCCTGCTGAGGATTTTTAAGGATTATTTTGAAAACTTATTACAACACCTGGGCTCATTCAGGGGCACCAGGTCCAGGCTTCTATTTCCATAGTTTCTCTTTACTAACCAGGAGAGTACAATTGGTGTTCACCTATCAGCTAAAGTGACACATTTTGGTTGGATCCCTGTGAATTTATACCTACTTAATTATGATTCATATACAATACCCTATCTCTTCCTAATATCCTATTGCCTAGCTTTTGACCAAAAAAAATAAGAAAAAAGACAAAGCATCTACATGTTTGGCATATTAAAAATATTTGTTCTCATTGACAGTTCTTTCACATGGCAAACGGCATTATTTTGAAAGAAAGCTTCATTTCTTTGCCTTATATTTGCTGGGCTTTACAGAATAGGATCCTGTTATCATTGAGGAAATGTTTTGGGACAATAGTTTTTCATGAGCTCCAGAAAAAAAGTTATATAAAATTGTCAACCTCAAAATTTACATGAGTATTTTACATTAACATTTATTCCCATAAGATTCCTTTCTCTGTTCTTTCCTCATTATTAAGCAATTCTCTGTCTTGCAAAAAAAAAGTATTAGCCATATTTTCATAGTATTCAGGCATTCTGATTGCAAAACAGTACAGTTAGTGCCATTTCACATGAAACCATTTGGATTTGTATCTGATAAGATTATTTTTACTCATTTTTATTTTTTACTCCCTTATTCACAGTACCCATATAAAATAATTTATGGATTAATCAATGAATGAATGCATTCATGTCTTATGGTCCATCAAAAAATTTTTGACCTTTTATAGTATACAGACCTTCTGTGCTGTTACTGTTTCTTTACAAAAAGGCTCTCTCTTACTCAGAGGCCTATATACTTAAAGAACCTTAATAATGTCATCAAAGAAAATGGAAACTTTGAATTTAAATTCTAGCCCATTCATTTACCGGCTGTGTGATTCTTGAAGTAAAAATAGGAATAATAATACCTACGTGGTAAGGTTGTTCTCAGAGCCAGAAATAATGTGTTTTAAATGCCTGTCACCCAGCAGGAATTCTATATGTTGATCTTGGCATTGTTTTTGCACTAGAACAAAAGTCTTAAGAAACCCTGAGCACCTGTCACACTTACCAACCCCTTCCGAATAAAGCAGCCATAAATATTTCCTTAGGCATGATCCTTGGTTTCTGAGACTCTACTGTTTTTCCTAGATGCCTAAATCAAGGGTTAGCATCGGAATCTAAAGCAGTCTAACATGGGTTGACCATCAGCCTGTGGCATCACCTTGTGTGAGAAGAAATTCACACAATAACAAGACTATAATAAATAAGGACAACTGATCAATCCTATTGGATCTTGTCTCAGGGATTTTGAAGGTAAGACACTCACAGATCAGATGTGGAGCAGAGCTGGCATGAAAAATTTTGTGGAGAAAAAGTGGTATGCAGAAGCCCTCAAAGACCCAAAACAAGAGGAGGAGTTAGGAATAACATAGAAGCAGATTCAGTAGAAGAGGTAGAAAGCAGGTGACTTGAGAATGAAGATGTGATGGACAAACCCACTCCAAGGTGCTGCCTGCTAGAGTGGCTACTGCCGTCCCAGATCATGTCAGATCTCCTAGATGTTCAGCTGTGAGCAGCCAGTTGCCTGTGCCTCTTTATTTCCCGTTATACCTATCCCTTGTAATAGATAACCCCCCACAGGTCTTGCCTCTGTTGCTTGTGACCAACCTGAGCATTACTCACATGGTAACGGGGAGTGGAAGGTAGAAGCTAGGGGCAGGAGGGTAGGGGAAGGCTGACCAATGGTGAGGGACATCTCTTTTCATTCTTTCCCCTCTTGCTTTCATTCTTTCTCCTGCACTACTCAATCCACCCTAGTGTTGAAAAGGAGCATAAAGGTCACTTACGCTAACTAGTCATGGGGACATTTATAATTCAACATTCGATATTAATCCTCCTTTCTAACTATGCTTAAATTTTCTTCTTTGAAAACTTCTGCTCTCTTCCTTTAAGAAGGGTGGTGAATCCAACTGCCCTGATGCCCCTCCCATATGGCAAAAAGGTCTCTATAAAATTCTTCTACCAGCTTATTCCTCCTCTCTTCATTATTCAGCTAAGGAGTGAACACAAAGAATCTATCAGCACAAGGTCAGCTAATAGATTCTTTCTCCAGAGATCTTAACTCTTAAGTGGGGAGACCAAGGTCAGAGGAGCAATTGGCACTCTTATTTTCCCATCACTTTCCCCTTCACACTGTCTCTGTAGCCACACCCTCTCTTCATTGCTCCTTAAACACATTTTGTGGTTGCTCTTCCTTCCCTCTGCCAAACTCTCCCCCTAGGGTCTCTGGTGCCTTCCCCATTATTCTGTTCTGTTCCTATATTTCCTTTCAGAACTCGTCTCTGCACTTATCACTACTTGGAGTATTACACACTTATATATTAGTTTTGTGTCTATTTCCTCACTAAAATATAAGCTGCATAAGAGCAAGGCTTTTGTTCATTCCCTGTATTATCCCTATGCCCAGATCTTATGAGTACCCAATAAACATTTATTAAATAACACAAGAATTTATTCTTTCCAATCATGGTGTCTGACCTGTATTGTGGAGTGGTTTTGCCAACTGGACCTTTTGGAGTTGCCTGGATTTTTCTTTTTTCCAACACAGGTCTACTAGACCCTATTAGCAACTCCAAGCTTTCACAAATCCTTTCAATATATTCCCTTCTTGCATAAATTGCCAAAGATATTTAATTTTGCTTTTAACAATGAACCTTTAAACACTTCCTAATCAATGCTTGCATTCCCTGTAACAAAACCTTGAGTTCTCACCTGAATTCTGGGTAGACAACAAAAAAACTGAAAACTCATCATCCCACAAGTTTTCATCTTAGAAAATGTTTTTGTTTTATTATAGATCCTACTTCTGCCACCCGGGACAAAGATAAACCAGTGTAATGCCTCTTCCATTGATAAAAGTAAATCAGATAAAAGCAATTGCCTCAAAGATGGCATGAGTAGTCAGCACCTTTAATCTATGGGCACTAACTTGCATTCCAAAACAAGGAACTTATAAATTTAAAAATAATTTATAGTTTCTTCATGAACACTGGATGACAAAGGGACAATTTACTTAGGTTAGGGTCCTCGCAGTGCTTCATTCCCACTCCAACTTCTGATATTTTCTAACATTTTATAACTTTTCCTTTCTCCTTTACTAGAACACCAAAAAAAAAAAAAAAAAAAACAAACAGAAGAGAAAGTGCACTAAAGAGAAATAAAGAAAAGAGAAGTAGTAGAGCAACACATTGTTGATCAATTTCCATCCACACTCTCTCTCCACATGTTACTTTATCATAAGTTTGAACATGCACTATTGTGATGCATTGTGTATTGCACCTTATATATAACATGATTACTTAGCTAATTGTGACTTCATTCATCTGACATACATTTGTAGAATAAATAAAATATCTTCATTTCCTGGAAGACTTAAAACTTTGAAATTTTAAAATTAGAAAAGATTTAAGCTTTTTGGCTCACAGAAGCAGGACAAATAAATAGAAAAGTAACCTGATTGCAGGGTAAATAATATGATGCAGTAAACTAAGAAATTTGGAGCAAAAGACAGTTTCAGACACATCTGTAAGAACAGTCTCCATCATGAAACAGGACTAGGTTTTGTATCCTAAAACTGAATATACCTGTTCTTTCTGTAGTTTGCATTAGGTTATCCTCACATTTGTAGTAAAGTGGTTTTGATTATACTAAAGAAAACCAGCCCGACAGCATGTAGCTGCTATGATAATTCACCACCTGGAAAAGTAAAAGAAAGCAAAAGGTTCATATTCCTAATGCTATAGCCATGAGAGAGAACCTTCACGTGGCATGAGCAGTAAATCGGCATGAAAACTGCGTCTCCTCTTTCCTTTCAAAACTTTCACGTTAACTTCCTTCACATAAACTTCCTTCACATTAGTTTACATACCCCTGGCATCAGTTGCCCTGGGCATCTCTTGCTTAAATTCTGCTTCACTGCCGTGCTTTCTATCAGACATAAATAATTCTCATTCTCACTACCTCTAATCCTCTTATTTCCTTCAACAAAATTAGACTAATCTGAATCCTCCTATTCAAATGATTCTTTAAACAACTTGTAAGAAAGTACAGATTGAGAATCCCTAATCCACATAGCCAAAATCCAAAATGTTCCCAAATCTAAAACTTTTTGAGTGTTGTCATGGTGCTCAAAACTTCTGATTTTGGACTTCTTGATTAAGGAAACTGAACCAGTAAGTGTAATGTAAGTATTCCAAAATCTGTAAAAAAAAAAAAAAAAAAAAAAACAACATTAGAAACCTGAAATGCTTCTGGTCCCAAGCATTTTAGGTAAAGGATACTCAACCTATATTAGCTAACTTACTTACTGATACAGTTTTACCATGTTGCTAACAATAAAAATGTGAAAAGCAGCAATATGCAGCAAAACCATTGGCCAAAACTTGTAAAGAAAATTTTTTTTCACAAAAATATGTCTCCATGATATCTATGCTCATTTTCTACTCCCATAGCTAGGCTCTGGTTTAGAAGTGACAAACTTCTGAATGAGACAACTGTCAATTCTAACTTAATCTTTTACTGCCCCTCAGTTATAATATCATCCTTAGATCTCTCTCTCACAACACTAGGCAGTCTTTCTAAAATACAAGTTCCAGTCCATGAATACAGATGCACATATAAAATAAAAGACCCCCATGAATATGAACACTTATGTCTTCTTTTACCTTCCTGAGCAGTAAATCATCACAGCAGCTATATGCTCTCGGGCTGGTTTTCTTTAGTTCAATCAAAACCACTTTATTACATTTAAAAACTTCTCAAATCTACTGAATAAGAATCTTAATATTTTGGAATTTAGAAAAAAAGAGGTTAAGGCAAATAAATTATTTAAAAAATCAATAAAAACCAGTTTAGCTGTGGTTTACAGGGGACATAAATAAACGAATAAATCTGCCTTATGCCAATGCCTTTGTAAATATTGTAGGATGCCACAGTGTCTTACATTCTTCAGCCTTCAATCCCAATATTCATTTTTAGTACACTGCTATCCTATTAATGTTCTACAGTGAATATGTAGAAAATTCAAGTCAAAAATATTTCCCCCACCCAAACTCAACTCAATAAGTAGAAAATGGGAATAGAACATTGATTTTTATTTTAATCATGCATTTTAATTTTGGAAGCTAAATTGTTTTGGTAGCAAAAGAAACCATACTTCTGATATCCATCAACATTCAAAGCAGGATGCAAGTCGGGAGCTTGCGTTAGTCATCTGTACTACCACATTAATAGGGACGCTGTCTGAGAATGAAACCTTCAGGAAAAGAAAGCAGTACCTACAGAAGGACAGAAATGGATTCCTGCTTAGTTGATCAGGGTAACTAGACCTAGCTGTGCAACCCACATATTATGCAAACATTAGGTAAACTCACATATTATCTAAACATTACATGTACATCAGGTAATACATTATCTTTTAGCAATATGAGTTTAATTTCTAGCACTGCAACCTGAAGAATTAGGACTAATACAACACCTGTTTATAAAATATTAAAGTGAACAAAGAAATCTAGAAAAGGAATGAATGGTCTTTCTCCTGTGGAAAACATACCCATTGATACTGGGGATTTGCCAAGCCTTCTTTGTGGAAACTGCTAGAGATTACAGTCATTCCCTCATCTAATCATTGCAGTCAGCTCCAACCCCTCTCCTAATAGAACTTCTCTACAGCCCTGAGAGTCCGGAGTCTGTTTACACAGCCCCAATGAATGACCAGTGAGCTGTAGGACCTCTTCCCAGTCACAACTGACTTTACCAGGAGTGGTCACCATACTTAAACTAGCCAGTCCAGTTCTTCATCTGGAAAAACTAAAATTACCTAGTCTCTGGTGATTCTTAAACTAAAGGACATAGCATTTTATACACATGCTCATTTAAAAAAATCAGATTAATAAGAAAAAAACTTGCTGCAGAAATAGTAGAGAATTAAGATAGTATCCAATATGCATCAGAGAACCCAGAAAAACAGTAACTCCCTTGGTCTCAGACGTATTCTTCTTCTGTATTGTGGCTATAGTCCTCCTAAGTTCTGGCTACATTGTTTGCCCTTCTAAAAATGCAATTTATTCTTCCTTGCAGCTTGAGCTAGTTTGAATGGGTTTTGGCCACTTGCAACCAGACACTCTCTCTTTCTGAAAAACAGATTATCTAGTATATGTAAAATATTTGGGGTATTTAAAAGAGAAAACTAAATCATTTCAAAGTATGAATAATGGTGGTCCTGACTTTTAGATTCAATTTGTGCTTTTGGCAACCTCAGCTTTAAGAGAAATTCCACAGAGGTAAATCCTTTTGTCTGTGCACTGCGTGTTTGCAGGTAGTTAATTTCAGGTCCTTAGCTTTAGCTGTTTTGACATTAATGAAAACCATTCAAACGATTCAATACAGGCAGAGAAAAATGCAAAACAGCTATAGAGACTATATTTTTAAAGCATGATCTTAGACGAACCTATGAGTACTTGCCTCCAGAGTGATCCTTCTAAAACTTTAAACTGATCATGGCTTTCCTGCTTCAAATCCTCTTATAGCGAATCGTTTCTTTTAATAGAAAAGGCAAACTTATTGGTTTAGTGCTTACCTACTTCCCCAATTCCGTGTCCCACTCAATTCTTCACATATACCTTACAAGCACTCCTGAGTATTTCAACACAGTACCCCAAATCTAGAATAAATGAACACATTCTCTTGGGGTCTAAGACCATTGCCAAAAGCTGCTCTTGCAAGCACAAAATTTATATGAAATATTCATGCTTGGTGGTATAAATTTTTACATTCTTTTCAATAATATATTCAGATTTTTGAGCTACATTTCCCAAGAATTGAAAATTCATGATGAATTTTAAGGTTGTCTAATTTAACAGCTATCCCTGATGTCTATTAGAGTGCCTAGCACAGATTAGGTAGTCAATAAATATTTATCAAACAAATAAAAAATAAACCCTTTTTTGGGTGAATAAGGTCACATCTATTCCGTGGCCTTACATACACACTGTAACACAAGTTTATCTAATAACTTGATAAGCAGTGCTCTGGTCATCCTGAGCTGTGTATTTTCTGACTCACTCCAACTCTCCAAGATACCATTAACACTCATCCATTGGAAGCCTTCTTTGCTTACGTGAGGAGCACTTCTCCTGTTCCGTGTAAGCATCTCTAGCATAAAATGCAGTATACTGTATAGTAATGATTTGCCTACTTTGCTTTCTTCCCTACAATATTAGAAACTTCCTTAGGTTGTGATCCACGTTCTGTTCCCTTCAGTAGCTCCAGCACCTGGCCCATTGAATGTTTGAATGAACATGGTGTTGAATAAATGAATAATGAGGTCAGTGATTCAGATTACCTGGAATAAACACATGGCTGCCACCATTATATGTTTTTACTGGTCACCACTAAATGCAAATATCAGCAGAGTGGGAAATTATAAAACCTGGGATGTGCCTCTGGCTGACACATCATGTCTTACCTTTCCTTTAGAGAAACTGAGTAGATGATGAAGTTATATAATCAGAACGCTTTAGATGCAGACATGACAATTTTTAAACTGTGTTTGTGTCAAGAGCTACTATACACTAATATTTCTTCCATGCTTATAGGGCTTATAACAAAGTAGTCATGAACTAACAAAACACTGATGTCCTAAGAAAAAAAGTGCAGCCCCCTCCTCTCATCTGTTACCTCAGCTGCTTGACCTGTTACTCAAAGAAACTCGGTTACCACTGTCAGAACCTCTACCCAGTTGTGACTGGTCATAAAGGAGTTTAAAAAACTTTATTCTTAGCACAACTAAGCATTTAAATATGTTGGAAAATTAAACACTGATGAATTAGTCTGACATCCCAAATATTTATCTTTTGCTTTACAAACACCAAAGGGAGAAAATCAGCAGTTTATGCTGTGTGGGTCACAGGTACACAGAATAAACAGCCAATCTCCAGTGCAGCCTGCACCCTACTCAACAGCAGGAAACCCTTCCAGCATTACTGTGTCCTTTATAATCTATAACACTTTGGGGAATCTGGAAATTGTTTTGCTGCCAAAGCATAGAGGGGGAAGGAGGGGCAACATGCCAGCACCTCTTAAAGCAAGCACAAAAGTGCCATTCTCTCATCCAGCAAAACAATGAGATTAGCTCTTTTATCACTAATTTTTTACTCTCCTTGCCTACTTTGTAAACACGGCATGGATGACTTTGCTCCTTATCAGCTGCAAACTGAATCTGCCTTTGTCGAAGCACCGTCAATCAGCAGGCTCTCTGTGCATACACTCAGTGATATACCCAACTGAAAAAAGACAGACTTTCAATTTCCCCGCAATAACAGAAAAAAACAGAAAAATAAAAATAAACCGAAAGAAAAACAGAAAGGCCTCTTCTGTACAGTATAATCTAGAGCTCATTTACTCTGCCAGGCAGAATGAGATTAAAAACCAGTGAAGGTCAAAGCTATTAACATTTGGATCAGAGGGCATTCTGCCTGTTAGGGTCTAGTTAGACTGCGCCTTTGTAACTGCCCAGTTTGTTTCCAACATGTCATGTAAACACTAACATTAGCTAAAGCCTCAGTGGTCTCAGGCTCCACATAGGCAGCTTTATCTTTGATTAGCAGCAAAAACACGTAATTCTTTATATACCAATTTGAATGGTCAATGAACCTCTTCACTTTTGCTAGTACCACTTGATTGTGACATTTCCAAATGGACCATAATTTGATTTCCCTTTAGAGCCCTTCTGCTGTTCATTTTTTAAAGTACATGATTGACAGCTTCCTTGCATACTAGGCAACTTTGAGGGCCAGCATATTAGACTTAACAAAGAATGCCCTTGATCATCAGGAAAGACTAAGGAAATTTGAGTGCTAGTCTAGAAGATAACCTTTTATGATTAAATTACTGTCAACATACCATGAAACAGCTCCTTCCTCAAGCTCTGGCAGTAACATCTTTGCTCTTATGTTTCCTAAAAATGAAAGCTGAACTCTGAGAGCATCTTCTAGACAAATCTTAGCACCCTTTACTCACATTGCCTATTCCCATTGCAAGCAAATAATGCATGGGAATGGTGTGTGTCACTTTGAATGCATGCCAAAGCCCTTCAAAAAAAGCTGAGCTGAGCAATATTTACATTTCTATCAACATTGGTACATGTAAAGGAAGCTTTTCTACCCTCCATGTCTCCATTTTTTTCTCTACCCACACAAATACCTCAGTCCTCAAAGTCTCAAATCCTTTTAAAGTCTTCCCTGACATCACCAAACATTAAGAGCCTTCTGATGTTATGAATGTACGTAACACTTCCAGGTTTTATTGTAGACAGATGTTGTTTGCTTTTGTTCCTTGTTTATTCATATAAGAGTCTCACATTATAATTATTTGTTAATTTCCATTTCCCCTCCTAAGCTCTGAGCTTAATAAGGGAGGACTATGTCATCTATCTTTTTAACATCAGCATCCAGTCTTGACACTGAATCACTGAATAAACGAATATTTAGAAGAGCAGGGACCATTTCAGAGTACGATTCCTTTAGTCCCAATGACACTTCAGTTATTTAAATTAAGCAGGATGGCTCTGTTACCTCTATTTTTATATAATTCTTTCTTTTTTTTTTTTTTTTTTTTTTTTTGACAGAGTTTCGCTCCTGTCACCCAGGCTGGAGTGCAATGGCGCGATCTCGGCTCACCGCAAACTCCGCCTCCTGGTTCAAGCAATTCTCCTGCCTCAGCCTCTCAAGTAGCTGGGACTACAGGTGTGCACCACCATGCCCAGCTAATTTTTGTATTTTTAGTAGAGATGGAGTTTCACCATGTTGACCAGGATGGTCTTGATCTCTTGACCTCGTGATCCACCCGTCTCGGCCTCCGAAAGTGCTGGGATTATAGGCGTGAGCCACCGCGCCCGGTCAATATAATTCTTAATAAAATGTTACATTCATATGTTACATACAAATGTTGTAATTTCCGTAGAGTCAGCTTACCTTTTAGATTGTTGTTAAAATTAAATGTTATTTGTTGCATTGTTCTTACTGCCTTGCTTTGGCTAGACTTTCATTGCAATCAGTTAAATCCCCAGGGAAGCTAGCTTTCAAAATAAGAATGCTCAAAAATCCCAGCCCAAATTGGGGAAAGCTATAACAAAGTCAAACCTTTGTCCCTGTCTCCACTTCTCAAGAGACCATTCTATTATTTCCTTCACTTCTATATGGAACTCCACTGACACCTCAATATTGTGGCTTCAGCCTTTGAGTCTATATAATTTTGCAGAACCAGAACCCAGAACAATATGAATTGTTCTATCCACAACGCATTCAAACTTTGGGGATGAAAAAATGAGTTGGCCCACTTTGGTTTATGTTTCTACCTCTAGTCCAATCATTTATGGACAAAGTCACCTACACATTCTTTTAAAAGGAAAGGGAAGAAAGTGCATACAAAAAAGACATCTTCATTACATATATTTCTGAAAATTTCTACCACACACAGGAAAATCTGAATTCATTGTTTCATTATTATTAATCCAACCAATATTTATTGAGTACTAGCTGTTCAAGTTTCTCAGATAGAGTCCCAAATACAAAGATGATTTGCAGACTCAGAGCAGGAGAAATACATACTTCGATGTATGGAGTATGCCTGGAAAAAGATAATTAAAATATATCATGATGTGATCAAGGCTACTGTCAGCTTTCAACAAATAATGTTGTTGGAACGTTTGGACATTAGTATGTAAAAAAACAGGGCTTTGACAAAAGCCTCACATTTTACACAATTGATTATAGACCTAAACGCAAAATGTTAGATTATAAGATGCATAGAAGAAAATTTTCTAGGAGAAAATCTTAATGCCTTGGAGCTAAGCAAAGAGGTCTTGAATGTAATACCAAAAGCATAATCCATAAAAGGAAAATTAATATATTGAACTTTTGCCCTACAAAAGACACTGCTAAAGGAATGAAATACAAGTTAGAGATTAAGAGAAAATATTTGCAAATCACATATCTGATAAATGACTTACATCCATAACATATAAAGAATTCTCAAACTCAATAGTAAAAAATATTTCATTTAAAAATCTTTTTTAAGTGGTAATAAGACCTAAATAGATGCTTCACCAAAGAGAATATATAGATAATGAATAAACACAAGAAAAGATGTTCAACATCACTAACCATTAAAAATTATTTAACATTAAAAAAATCCCTTAATGTAAAGATGAAAAACCACATTAGCATGTCAATTGAGGCAAAAACACAAATAAGTAAAATAAAATTCAATAATTCTTCATATAGAAAACCTTACTAAGCCAGATTAGAAGGACAATGTAATAAAGATTGTCTGTCAAAAGCCCATAGTAAAATTATACTTAATTATAAAATATTAAGAACATTTTCTTTACATAAGAAAAAAATCAATCTCCACTTTCATCATTTCTATTCAACAATGTCTTAAAGATCTTAGCCAGCAGATTATATTCTGATATATTCGACCATTTTTAATTTAAGTTTATATTTGGCTAAATTTAATGTAGGTGATTCCTAAGAGACCAAAACTAAGAATATTTTTCTTCCAGGAAGATTCACATTTACTTCTTCTTGGTAAGTTGGGATACTACCACACTGCAGCCATGCTATTAAATTTCTACAAGTATAGATTATTTTGTCTTTGAGGTAGCATAAATTCAAAGCCCAACTTGCATTCTTAGTTAGAATAGGTTTCTTAGTCAGGTTCCTTCACAGATTGGCAAGCATTATATTGCCCATACTTTCATGGATCTATAGGTCCCTCATGGGTCCTAGCCTTATATATGTGTTTCAAGTGGACTCAGCAACCCTACCCCTTTGTCTGGCCCCAAGACTCAGCCCCTTCTCACTCTAGGTGACTAGTAATTTTTGAAATTCTGGTTTCTTAGTATTGGCTTTTGCCCCCTAAGAAAACAACATATTCTGCATCAGTGTTCAACTACCTGTATAGTTTTAGCTTTTCTTAAATATTTCCAGTGTTCACAGATAATCTTAACTCTCTTGTAAGCTTAGCAATACATCTTAAATTATATGTGTTGTCATTTATTCAGTATCTGTTTTATGTTAATGCAAGTCTTTATAGAATGTCTTGTCTGCCATACTACCAGAAGAAATTATGTGTTATTACTAGCTTTTAAACTGTATTGAGTCACCTAAAACTTTAAATTTCTGTTTATATTCCCTGAGGACTTTTTTTTTAAGATTTTTTTTCCTTTTGCAAATTTAGTGTTTAATATGTTAATTAAACGTATCCTATTCTATTCATTATGATCCTTAGGTCTTCTTTCTCAGACTTTTTGAAGAGTTATGAAGACCAGCGAGTTAATATTTCCTACTATGAATATGTTTCTGTATATGACCCTTCGAATTTCTTGTCATTGTGTTTTATTAATGTTCATGCTATGTTATTTAGCACATAAATCTTCACTGTGAACTAACTTTGTAAAATACCCCTTTTCATGTTGTTTAATGCTTTTGCTCTAAATTTAATGCAAGTTAATATTGATTTCAATCCTCTTTTATTTCTTGGTAGTCCCTTATAATGCTTTTGCTTATCATTTATTTTCTAGCGTATCTTTGCTTACTCCATTTTCCTCACATATAGACATAGATTTTAGCCAACTGCCCTTAAACTTTTCTGTTTATGCATTAAAAAGGAGAAATTGCTAGGATGATTTTTTTTCCTTCTAGAATTTGATATGGGATAAGGAGCATACTTAGATCTGAAAATAAATTTCAGTATTTATATTCTTCTAATTAGTTTTCTGACTTTCAGCCGTTTCATAAAGGATCTGCTTACTTTTACCAGAAGTTAGGTTAGAAAAATAACACCTTTCCTGTTTATCATTCAAGGTTTTTGAAATATGAATGCAGAGAAGCTGCCATGCTTTAAAGTGGCATATTATAGATAATTTACTACCACTTTTAAAATACATTTTATCTTTTCCTGTTAATTGGGAAGAGCTAAATTTAATCTCTCATAAATTCATGGCCATTCATGAAACAGTCAAGTAACTTCCCCATTTTACTATGTCATAAATCATGGTAGGAAAGCTGTGACCACCAATATGACCACCAAAAAGTAAGACTGTTTTAAGAAACACAGCCATGCAATGTGCCCATTACATAATAATTAGTGAATTAATTCTGTGTTACTGATTAAATTAGAAAAATAGATTTTTAGGCTTTCCTTTATTCCAAATACTAATTCTGATTTATGTTTTTAGAGTGTTTTATTTGTCTTGTCTGAAGGTCTTCCTGTAAAAATGTTTTGACATCTTACTTCTATAATTTATTTTTTATGCCACTGATTTCTTGTACAATGTTCTCATAATTCACCATCTCCATCTTAAGTCCCTGTTGTTCTTTCCCTCACAAATATATTGTGCTCACTTTATGTTTCTGCCTAGAGAATACTATATGAATAAATATGGTTTCTGGTATGTTTCTTAGGTTATTTACCAAAAGTTTTTTTTGGCCTTTATTTGATTTCTGTAGTCTACAACCATTGCTTTACTCAATAAGGAAGATGGTCTCATGGAATTTATTAGCCAAGAAGTAAGTCTGAAATACTGGCCCATGGAAGGCCTATATAATTTTTTCATTTTCCTTTCCCCAAGATATCTGTGGCCAAGAATTCCAGGGTAGTTATTAGGGAGGTAAATTGAAACTTAGTCAACCAGAGTTATCGGATCTAACCCAGAAGCACTGGAAAAATGATTATATTTTGGAAACTTTTAAGCTCGTTACAAATTACAGTTTTATAGAAAAGCACAATCTAATTTGAATTTACCATTCTGCTGAGCAAAAGAAAACAACGTAAGCATGCAGAAATAAGCCTGGATGTTTTTAGTCCCTTTTTTTCCCCATGAAATGGAATTTTCTTCTCTAAAATTGGAAATATTTTCTAACAGATTTTCTATCAACATTTACACATAGTTGTAGGTTAACAATCCAGGAAGTCCTATGTGATTGTAGAATACTTGAGTCAGAAAGATTAGGCCTGAAAGGATCTTTGGGTGTCATTTGGCCCAATCTTCTAGATGGCAAACCTGAGGTAAACTATTAATAGTTTACTGTTAATAATAAATAAAAGTTTGTGGTTATATTTCTAAAGAAATCTTTATGAGAAAAATATTTATAAGGAAGCATATCATAATTTGTAAGAAATTTATTATTATAAGTACGTGAACAAGGATTTAGACATCCAGTTCTTGTCTGCTCCATTCCAATTTACTTTTGCTAGTACACAAGAAAGCCAAAATCAACAGAAATTGTAACAGTAAGAAAAGAAACCATCATCTAAGAAATCTGATCACAAGTTTAATCTCCCAACTACTATAGACTTGGATCACAGATGTTTTTAGTGTTTCCATGGAGGTTGTGCCTAACACATTTCTCTCAAGCTGATAAAGGCTCACAGTTTAAAGAAAAACATTCTAAAATAAATCATGTTATGGGCATTAGAGCAAAACAATATTCTTTTTAAGCAGGGAAAACTTTGTAATGGGACTCCTGAGTCTCTTCCCCACATGGACTCTCAGCACCGTTAGTAAGGCATCATTCTTTCAGATGACAGGAAAATGCTTATGCTGGTGGACTTTTGGCACCTTAGTTCCCGTGTTTCTGTTAGAGGCTGAAGTCATTTGATGAATTACAGAAGTTGCATACAGCAATCCATATCTACAATATGATAGGAGAAACATACAATGGTGCTTATTCATGGAAATATCAGAAGAGACTCTGCTTTCACCATTTCTGCTGTTAATTTAGTAAGTGGCTCTTTGCACTCTGTAGACAGATGTCCATGAGTCAATCACTTCTGCCTTAAATCTATCCCTGAAAATCACTTTGAAACAAGCTTAAAAAAAAGATAGGAGTGTATTAGCCTGTTTTAATACTTCTATAAATAACCGCCTAAGACTGGGTAATTTATAAAGGACAGAAGTTTAATTGACTCACAGTTCAGCACAGCTGGGAGCCTCAGGAAACTTACAATCATGGTGAAAGGTGAAGGAGAAGCAAGGTACCTTCTTCACAAGGCAGCAGGAAGAAGAGTGGCAGAGGGGATGGGGAAGAGCCCCTTATAAAACCATCATATCTCATGAGAACTCACTCACTATCATGAGTACAGAATGGGAGAAACCACCTCCATGATCCAATCACCTCTATCTGGTCTCTCTCTCAACACAGGGATTATGGGGGTTACATTTCAAGATAAGACTTGGGTGAGGACACAAAGACTAACCGTATCATTCCATGCTGGCCCCTCCCAAATCTCATGTCCCTTTCGCATTTCAAAACACAATCATGCCTTCCCAATAGGTTGCCTAACTCTTAATTCATTGCAACATTAATCCAAAAGTCTAAGTGCAAAGTCTTATCCGAGATAAGGCAAGTCCTTTCTGCATACAAGCTTGTAAAATCAAAAGCAAGTTGGTTACTTCCTGTATACAATGATGGTACAGGCATTGGGTAAATATACCCATTCCAAATGGGATAAATTGCCCAAAATGAAGGGGCTACAGGCCCCGTGCAAGTCCAAAGTCCAATAGAGCAGTCATTAAACCTTAAAGTTTCAAAATGATCACCTTTGACTCCATGTCTCACATCCAGGTCACACTGATGCAAGAGGTGAGTTCCCATGATCTTGGGAAGATCCACTCCTGTGGCTTTGCAAGGTACAGTGCCCCCCACCCCCCAGTTGCTTTCACAGGCTGGTTTTGAGCGTCTCTGCACCTTTTCCAGGTGCCCAGTGCAAGCTGCCAGTGGATCTACCATTCTGGGGTCTGGAGGACAGTGATCTTCTCACGACTCCACTAGGTGGTGCCCCATTGGGCTCTGTCAGAGGCTCCAACCCCACATATCCCTTCTGCACTGCTCTAACAGAGGTTCTCAATGAGGATGCCACCCTTGTCCCAAACTTCTACCTGGACATCCAGGCATATCCATACAACCTCAGAAATCAAGGCAAAGGTTTCCAAACCTCAATTCTTGACTTCTGTGCACCACAGGCCCAACATCATGTGTAAGCTGCCAAAGCTTGGGGCTTGCACACTCTGAAGCAACAGTCTGAGCTATATTTTGGCCCCTTTTAGCCACAGTTGGGACACAGAGCACCAAGTCCCAAGGCTGTACAAAGAAGCAAAGCCCTGGGCCCAACCTAAGAAGCTATTTTTTCCTCCTAGGCCTCCTAGCTTTTGATGGGAGGACCTGCTGTAATGGCCTCTGAAATGCCCTGGAACCATTTTCCCCATTGTCTTGGTAATTAACATTTGGCTCCTTGTTACTTTTGCTAATTTCTGCAGCCATCTTGAAAATGGGTTTTTCTTTTCTATTGTATCCTCAGGCTGCAAATTTCTGAACTTTTATGCTCTTCTTCCCTTTTAAACATAAGTTCCAATTTCAGATCATCTCTCTCAAGTTCAAAGTTCCACAGGTCTCCAGGCCAAAGGCAAAATGCTGCTAGTCTCTTTGCTAAAGCATAGCCAGAGCAACATTTGCTCTAGTTCTCAAGAAGTTCCTCATCTCCATCTGAGACCACCTCTGCCTGGATTTCATTGTCCATATCACTATCAGCATTTGGCCAAAGTCATTCAACAAATCTCTAGGACACTCCAAACTTTCCCATATCTCAAGGCTCCTGAGCTTTCCCACCAAACTGTTCCAACCTCTGTCTGTCACCCAGTTCCAAAGTCATTTCCATATCTTTGGGTAACTTTGTAGCATCACCCCACTCTCATTGGTATCAATTTACATTATTAGTTCATTTTAACACTGCTATAAAGAACTGCCTGAGACTAGGTAATTTATAAAGGAGTGTTTTAACTGACTCACAGTTCAGTGTGCCTGGGGAGGCCTCAGGAAACTTACAATCATGTGGAAGGTGAAGGGGTAGAAAGGCACCTTCTTCACAAGGCAGCAGAAAGGTGAAGAGTGACAGAGTAAAGGGGGAAAAGCCCCTTATAAAACCATCAGATCTCATGAGAACTCACTATCACAAAAACAGCATGGGGGAAACCACCCCCATGATCCAATCACCTCCACCTGGTCTCTTGAAACATAGGAATTATGGGGATTACAATTTCCCCCATGATTCAATCACCTCCACCTGACCCACCTTGACACCTGGGGATTATGGGGATTATAATTCAAGATGAGATTTGGGTGGGGACACAGATCCTAACCATATCAAGGAGCAACAGAAATTTCCAATAATCTTGAAAATTTAGGCAATGCTATGGAATGAGGAACATCTGCCTTAAAGAGCCGTGACCTGGCTTTTTGTTTTACTTTTTTCTATTCTCCCTTTGTTATTTTCTCTCCCTTTAGTATAGTCTTATCTAGTATTCTCCCAGGAAACAACCCCCCCACCATTAAACATATTCTTTGAAATGAATGTAGTAAACCATTTACCCTAAAGAATAAAGGACAGATAGTGTAGTGTGCCAACTTCCCTAAAGCACTGGTTATTTTAAACAAGCAATGTTTAAAATCCTTTTAAGTATAATATAAGTGACTAAACTTCTCATTTAAAAATTCCAGATATCAGACAATATCTATGCATTTTTTGGAAAATGTAGAGAGGTGTCAAAGTACCCCAGAATATAACTGCTTACTACTAAATAAACAATGCTGCTGACACACTGAAGTTGTGTATTAGTACATAAAAGGGATCTAATAAACAAAAAGGTTCTTTCAGTCTGAATGTGAAAAAGCAACCACCAAAAAAAAAAAAAGAAAGAAAAACTTCAGGAATATACTCATTCTCTGAAATCAAAGTTCAGTCTCACCCTTTTTATTTCTAGGATGAACAGTCTCAAGAAATGTCTATAATGGGCTTTGAGATGAGGTCAAGAATGAGGCCACATGTACTATTCCCCATTTCTGGCTGTGAAATGTGCTATAATTCACATACACCTCTCCCCACAGAGGTCTAAGGTGAAGGAAGCTATATTTTGATACAGTACTTTGGGATATAAAACAAATATGGAAAATACAACCAAAGATATTTAGCTCAATAAATTAGTTCTTCTCTGAACTCTACCTTATGTAGAAAACTTTGTATTAAATATACTTTATGTTCTAAAAGTTAGTTTGCTGACTCTAAATAGAAACTATATGCATTGCTCTTTGTGGTACTTTTATAAAAGTAAGTATAAATAATTTCCCAACACCAGTTCATTAATCCTTGAACACCTCATCAGGGGGATGGTGAGGAGGAGGGCAAGGAGTATGAGAAATATATGACAAATGTTCTTGGTGGGTGGTTTAGTTTCCCAGCACTGATTTTATTTTTGTCTTGAAACATAAAGTAGTGTGTTGAGTCCTGCTTGAACTAAGAGTAGTAACAAGAACAGCCCCTTATTGGTAGCTTTGAACAAGTCACTTTCATCCCTAGGTCTGAGCTACACACATCTCTAAAACAGCAGGGTTTTGTAAAATTTGTCCAAATTTTATCAGGCTTTGATAGATTCTGATGAACTAAATTATTGCAAAGGCCCTTGGCCCCATAAGGTGCTCTCAAATGGCTACCAAAACTTCATGTTAAAATATGCCTGAAAATTATAAAATGCTCACTGTAGCATAAAATTATGAATGGGAAAAGACAGTCTCATAGAAAGGTCAATTTGTTGCTAGATCCGCAAATTCTAATATTCTGAAACACTCGCACAAAGCAGACCATGTTATTTGCAGGCAGGGTGCAAAATGAAAATGAGAATTCCCTTGTCCAGAGAGCAGAAAGAAAGTTTTTTCCTTTTCTTGGCAGTCTGATTCTTGACCTATCATAGTTTTGTATGTGTTCTAGTATTGCACTCCCTCAGATATGCCTAGTCCCATTCTTTACAGAGATCCAATATGGTGTGAGCTGCTTGAGCTTCAGCTCCTGCCCAGCACTCTAACTTCACATTTCTCCATCCATGGATAACTCACTATGTTTCAAGATATTTTTCAAAATCAAAATTATTTTAGTATACTTTAAAAGCATGTATATATGTTGGAGGGAGGGGAAGAATGTATCCTTCTACTCAACTACTCCATTAAAAAGAGCTTCTACCCAAATTCTAAAATGCACAAATTTTAAAAGCCAACTGAAAAAAACTGATTGGAATTGTGTGCTATAAGACATAAATTAGTACCTTACATTTGATAGTTGAACAGAAGCCTTAACTATGTGAATCAGCTCCTGGATAATTTTCTTTGTTTTGTTTGTTACTGTATTAACACAAGAAAGAGTCACAAGTTCTCAGATCACTCCTGGAAGGGTGACGTACTATGAAACATGGAAGGTCTTTTCTCCTACTTAGGGTAAACATGTCTTTGGTGTGTCTAAGATCTGGGTTCTCATTCCTGTAGGCCATCAGGTGTGTACCAGGTCCCATTCCTTCGGGGAAGAGTTATAATTATATTCACATTCCTTTGAAAGGCCCAGCAGACCTGGGCCAGGAGGGGCCTCACAGAACACTGGTGCAGGGTAGATAACGAATATAGGCAGAGGGAGCCACAAGGATGACTCAAGGTGCCCACAATAGGTAGCAGTTACATGGGCAGGGGACATAAAACTGGTTATGATTAAATTGGGGAAACTAGCCTGAGTGCTACACAGCAGTTCACATTTGTTTTATTAGGGTAGCTCTTCATATTTGAATTAAATTCTCACCATCTGAACCTAGAAGCTAGAAAGATTCAGAAAATGAAGAGGTACAGATGCCCAAGGATGAAGTGCTTTGTTCGCCTCCCATAAGAATGAAGTGGCTGAGGCAATCCCAGAACCTGGAGTTTATTATTTTAAGTCTCTTTATATGCACAGGAGATAAGATTATAACTTTTCTTTGAGTAAACATTATAGGACCGAAGCTAAGTGCTGCTACCGTCACTATCATTGCTGAATTGCTGTCCATCTTTTACAAATGATAGATAAGACTCGTTTACCATTTGGTCATTCATTTTACATACCTCTGTTTCCTTCTTACATGTCTGCATCATTCCCAATATTATTATAAGGAAACGTGGCAGATTGAAAGCTAATGATAAAGAATTGTCCGTTTAAGTTTATATTTTATACATACAAAATATATTTACTTTTATACAGTTTCACTATCATAAACATTGTTTTCCAGCAATAAGTCCAAGTCCCTGGTGATTTTTTTACCTTCCAAGTGCAGAAATCATATCTTTAAAGAGCCATATAAAAGTGGTTCCATTTCTTCCCAGGGACTGGACCACTCCACAAGAGAAAGTGGGCAGGAGACAGCAGGCTTCTGTTTAAAAGAACAGAGGGAAGCAGAGGAAGCAGTGCTTGGTGAGCCCAGTACGGGGTAGGTATGGTCCTCGATACTTTCCCGCTAGCTCACCGAATCCTTAAAACACCTTTCTAGTCTTACAGATGGGGCAAAGGACAGCAGGGGGTCTGAGAAGATCATTAACATACACAGGGACATACATAAGGTGAGGGCAGAATAAGAGCATAAATCAATGTATGATTAAATCTCAAGTGCTGCTCTTTTCTATCTAATCCTGCTGCTACTTCAACAGCAGTATAAAACACACGTGCGCGTGCATACACACACACACACACACACACACACACACATATACACACACAGATTTGCCTAGGAAGCAAAGAAAAGTTCTTGGGGTTTTATTTAGCTTTCTTGCAATATCCAATCATCTTAATTTGATGTATCAGATAAGGAGTAGTCCTGTCCTGGAAGACAAAGAGAAGCCGACCCCCAGGGAACTAGATAGAAAATAAATCAGTCTAAACAGAGAGGATGATGCCAAGGGGGCCCAGAGGGCAGCGGCTCCTCAGCAGATGAAAGCAGGAGGGCCCCAAACACAGCCTTCACCTTTTCTTCCAGGTTTGGCTTCCAGTCCTTGCATTTGATACTTCAACCAACTCGTCTCTCCAGCTTCTCCTGTATCCATCCCTAAGCCCTGCAGCATCCAGACGTAGAAATCTTCAAGGGCTCATACCCATATTTCTTTTTAAAAGTTCAAGAACAACAAACTCTCAATATGGATATGAACCCTGTGTTTCTTCCTACATGTTCTCTTTCTGTTAGGATCATCCAAAAAATAAAAGGACATAAGATCAATCCTATTTCATGTTCAGATTTTAGCAACGTGTGAGAATTATTTGAGCCATTTCATTGTCCTATATAGGGAAATACGTTTTCCATGACATGGTTGGCTGGAACCACGTAGGTAAAATAAAATCTTTAAACTACTTCCCTTCAGATCCAGAAATGATGAGCAATTTGACATCCTGTATCCCCCCGACTGCAAAGTAGAAACCTCTCTGTCAGAAGCTATTCTTGCAATATTATACCTCTAATGTTATGGGAAGTTGTTTGAGGCAAAAGGCGGCCATAATAATGGGATTGTGTTTTGAAAAAGAGCTGGCTGTAAGGCCACGCTGTAAATGAAAAACATCATAAAAGGAACGTTACCACTCTTAAAAAACAGTGAGACTGCTGGAATAACTCATTGCAGGCTATTTTTATAGTTCCCTAATTCTGTTTTTAAAATCAAATGCAACTCTAGAAAAATAGCTCACTCAAGTTGGGAAGAAAGCCAAACCTGTGCAGTTTATAGAGAATCTCAAATCTTACCTGCTAAAAGTCATTCATTCAAACAACCGTGTATTAAGCACCAACTACATGTGAAGTACTGAATTAGTTGGTGCAGAGAACTGCCCATGCAGTATTTTATAATCAAGTAAAGGAAATAAGACCTGCCCATATATGAACAATAGAAAGTATAAGGAGCTAAATACCCGACAAGAAAAACAAACAAGGGAGTAATGGGAGTGAGAAATTGGAAAAACTCATCTCTGGCTGTGGGGATTCTGTAAGGTTTTATGAAGGAAGTGCATTTAGGCTAAGTCTTAGAAGATGGGGAGAGAGAACACCATTGGCAGCTTGATAAAAGGCAGACGTACAGTTCATGCCCATAATCCCAGCACTTTGGGAGGCTGAGACAGGAGGATTGCTTGAGCCCAGGAAGTTCAAGACCAGCCTGGGTAACAAAGCAAGACCCTTTCTCTATTAAAAATATTAAAAATAAAAATTAGTCAGGTATGGTGGCACATGCCTGTAGCAATAGCGACTTGAAAGACTGATATAGGAGAATCACTTAAGACTGGGAAGTTAAGGCTGCAATGAGCTATGATCACATCCCTACACTGCAGTCTGGGCAACAAAGACAGACACTGTTTAAAAAAAAAAAAGAAAAGAAAAGAAAAAGAAAATGGAAGAAAAGAAATGCCAGATTTGACAGACTGGAAATGCCAACAATTTTATTCACCTGGAATTTGAAAGAAATTTTGGAGAAAAGCCTAAAAGATAGACTAGGGTATCATCTGTAGGGGCCAAGATGCTGAGGTCAGCAGTACAGCAAATCACCTAAGCAGAAAGCAGACTAGGAAGATCTAATTGGCTGCTATGAGTCACCTCCTTTTAAGGGGAGCACAGTAGAAGACTTACAAATCTAATATGTCATCAAAGAATAAATATAAAGATATGAAAACATTCTCTTTTTGCTTTGGTTGTTATCATGTTCAAAGTTAACTCTGAGGCCCTTCTCTAGCAAAGAAGGAGGGCTCACTGCAATTACTTTGTATACCTAATTTCTGTTTTCATCTTAGTTTTCTTAGTCTCATTTTCCTATTTCCTCACGTAAAAATATATTTCATATTACAGATTTTTATTATAAAGCAATAATCTAATAAACAGATATAGCATAGAGATATAAAAGGACAAAGGAGGGAATGGGAGGGCATGCCTCCAAATGAGTTCATTTTCCAGAAGTTATATAACTAACACTTTCCAAATATTATAATATGTCTACATAGTATCCCCTAATAATCTTTGACTAACAAGTTCTATAATTTCTATAGCTAGAAGTTTGTTCTATAGGTAATTTTATACAGCTCTTGCTCTATAAGTACCAGTGAACACTACTTCATATAGTAACATTTTTTTTATATAAAAGAAGAAATGAGATCTCTTACTATGGACTTGTTAGGCAAGAAAAAACGTTTTTTACCCAGATTCAAAGCAACAGCCAGATCTACTTCTGTAGTATCCCCAAATTAATGCCTACAACAGCACTATGATACTGCCAAGTCAGAACAATCCAGCATGCCCAAACATGACAGGACCATTTTAGTAGCGGTGCTGATGGATCATGAACCATTTACTCCAGGACATGAAGGACATATGCAGCTACAGATGATTCATCATTCATAGCCCCTAAATGAGTGGATATTTTGTCTTCATTAAGATGTAAATCTGAGTACTAAGCATTCAAACTTCGATGGAGCAAGGTAGCAGAATGGAAGCCTACACATTTTTACACCCCGCCCCCCCACAGGAACTTCAAATTTTAACACAGAAAAGCATCATTACAAGAAACAAAAATCAGATGAGCAACCACAGAACCTGATTTTAACTTCACATTGCTAAAAGAGGCATTCGGAGGGTCGGAGAGACAGTCTTGAATTCCAGTGCCACCCCTTCCCCATCCCCTGGCAGCTGCTAGTCTGTGCACCTGGGGGAGAGAGAGCACAGCAACTGGGGGACTTTATATTGAACTCTGTGCTGCCCTGTCATTGTGGAAAGTAAACCTGTGTTGGGCTCAGCCAGTGCTCATGGATGGAGCGAACATCTGGACCAGTCCTAGCCACAGGTGAATCATCCATTCCATCAATAGGAACTCAAGTTTCTCTGCAAGCCTCGCCACCACAGGCCAAGGTAAACTGGGGTCCTAGGTAAACTGAAAGGCAGTCTGGGATGCAGAGACTGCAATTCTAGGCAACTCCTAGTGCTGGGCCAGGCTCAGAGTCACAGGACTAGGCTGCTGGGTGACCTAGGGAGACACCAGCTTGTGGGCTGAAGGAGTGCTTGTGCCATCCCTTCCCCACCCTGAGGTAGGACAGCTTGAAGCAATGAAAGTGACTCCTTCCTTCTGCTTAAAAAGGGGGGAACAAAGGGCAAACATGATTTTGTCTTGCATCTTGGATACTAGCTCAGCCATAGCAGGATAGGGCACCAGTTAGAGTCATGAGGCCCCCATCCCAGGCCCTAGCTCTTGAATGACATTTCCAAACACACCCTGGGCCAGAAGGGAACTTGCTGCCTTGAAGAGAAGGACCCAGTCTCGGCAGAATTCATTGACTAAAGAGCCCTTGGACCTGGAATAACCAGCACCAATACCCAGGCAGTACATCATGGGCACTGTGATCTGAGACCTGCTGACTACAGATGTGACCCAGAACATTCCCAGCTGTGGTGGCTACGGTGAAAGACTCGTTCTGTTTGAGAAGAGCAGGGGGAAAACTAAAAGGAACTTTTCTCACATCTTAGACACCAGCTTGGCCACAATGGGGTAGAGCTACAGTCAGGCTCTTGGGATCCCTGAATCTAGGCCTAGGCTCTTGGATGTCATTTTTGGACCTCCACTAGGCCAGAGAAGAGCCCACTGCTGAGTCCCAGGCCTGGCAGTATTCACCACAAGCTGACTTTCAGTGAGGCTTGGGCTTTAAGTGAACATTGGTAGTGGCCTGGCAGAACCCCTTAATGGGTTGTTGGTGGTGGTGGTAGCCAAAGGGAGAGGCTCCCTTGCCTGTTGAAAGGGAAAGGAAGAGCAGGAAGGACTTTACATTGTGGTTTGAGTGCCAGCTTAGCTTCCGTAGAATAGAACATTGGGCAAATTTCTAACTTTTTTTAATTCTAGTCTCTGGCTCTCCGACAGCATCTCTGGACCTACATGGGGCCTGGAGGAACTCACTGACCTAAAGGGGAGGATACAAACCTGGCTGGCATTGCCACCTGCTGATTAGAGCAGTAGGGCCTTGAGTGAACACAGGTGGAAGCCAGGAGCCAGATACAGCAGGTCCTGGGAAAGACCCAGTGCTGTGCTGGCTTCAGGTCTGACCAAGCACAGTCCTTGTGGTGGTGGCCCCAAGGGTGCTTGCATCACACACCCCCTATTCCAGGTGGCTCAGCACAGAGAGAGAAAGTAAGGGAAAAGAACAAGAGCCTCTGCCTGGTAATCCAGAGAATTCTTCTGGATCTTATCCAAGACCACTAAGGCAGTACCTCTACATGTCCACAAAATCACAGTGACATTGGGATTGGGGCCCACATCCCTTTGAATACCTGGAAAACTTCTCAAGAAGCACAGTCATAAGCTCGAAATGTGATGACTACAATAAAAACCTGACTCTTCATTGCCCAGACACTGATGAACATCTACAAGCATCAAAATTATCCAGGAAAACATGACTTCACTAAACGAAATAAGGCACCAGATACCAATTCTAAAGAAAGAGACATGATATTTCAGAGAAATCAAAATTGCTGTTTTGAGGAAGCTCAAAGAAACTCAAGATAATACAGAGAAAGAATTCAGAATTCTATCAGATAAATTTAATGAAGAGGTTGAAATAATTAAAAAGAAGCAGAAATTCTGGACATGAAAAATGCAATTGACATACTGAAGAATGAATGCATCAGAGTCAGTAAAAGAATTAATCAAGCAGAAGAAAGAATTCCTGAGCTTGAAGACAGACTATTTGAAAATACAATCAGAAGAAACAAAAGAAAAAAGAAAAAACAGTGAAGCATGCCAAAAAGATCCAGAAAAATCCCCTGAAAAAGATAAAGGTAAGAGCTATTGGACTTAAAGAGGAGGTAGGGAAAGAGATAGGGTAGAAAGTTTATTCAAAGGAAAAACAACAGAGAACTTCCCAAACCTAGTGAAAGATATTTACATTCAAGTGCAAGAAAGTTATAGAACACCAAGCATATTTAACCTAAAGAAGACTACCTCAAAGCATCTAATAATCAAACTCCCAAAGGTAAAAGATAAAGTATCCTAAAAGCAGCAAGAGAAAAGAAATAAATATTCAAGCCATTCATGGATGCGCCTAACACTTTGTTTACCTCAGCATTGCTTTAGTTGTAAACTAGCAAACGTCAGGGATTATATCTATTTAATTGTATGCACGCTGAGACATGTTAAAAGTAAATATTAAACCAATGACCAAGTGATTTGCCTAGGTCTAGTTAAAACATTGTTATATCCATGTGAAGCAGTAAGAATGAAATGTGGGGATAATTAGAGTTGAAGTTCCTCTAGTTCTATAAATATTTGCTATGTGCATTGGGAAGAGATAGTTGATTACACACATGGTCAGTCAGTTGGTTGCTACCACCTATTGCACAATATCTTCACAGCTATTGAAATAGATGCTTAGTAGTAAAATACATGCCTGCACCCTGGGTGTATGTGGGAGAGTAGGAAGAGTGTAATGTAATCCTATACCAGCCTACACAGTTTGGGCAAAGATAATCCCTACTTTTAAACATGGATACATTTTCTTAAGTGATTTTCTTGCATTTAGCTTGGCTCATATAGATTCTCCAGCCAATGTCCTCCCCCAAAAAATTAATTTAAAAAAATAATAAAAGCAGGAAGCTTTCACATTTCTACCTGCATTAACATGGCAGAACACAATAGTTTTGAAACTGTTTCTGTGTAATAAACACCCACATTTGTATTTGAAGAGTACCTCAGGGTATGCCATAAGATCAATACAGCATAGGTAATTCTGAAGTCAACCCTTCTCCTTTTCTAAAAGGTCTTTTAACTATAAAAACCCATTTTAATAAAAGACACCTGTGTCCATTATACAATATACTTCATGTTTGTCCAGAAGACCAACTTTAAGAAATTCACAGATTAATGTCATTATTGGCCATGACTGAGTGAAAAGAGGATCATGTGTGCACAGCTCTTCTAATAATGGGTCAAAACAAGAAATGGAATTAAGTTTTGCAGAATAATTCCTTAGTTGCCCATCTACTCTGGTCACTGTAGGAAGAATGGGGTTGAAAATGAAGGTCTTTTCATAATCTGTTAAAGACACTGGCAAAGATGTTGGAGAGAAAGCCACACAAGGAACACTTCTGGCTAGAAGTAATAAGATTAAATCACAACACTCTAAATCAAACTCCAGAAATGTCTCTGGTCATAGCAGGAGATGGAAAAAGCTAGGAACCTTCATCCCAACATGCTCCAAATCAAGATTATCATCTAAAATGATGAAGCTTAATGTATTAGTCCATTTTCACACTGCTATAAAGGCCTGAGACTGGCTAATTTATAAAGGAAAGGGATTTAATTGACTCCCAGTTCACCATGGATGGTGAGGCCTCAGAGAACTTACAATCATGGTGGAAGATGAAGGGGAAGAAAGGCACTGTCTTCACAGAAAGGAGAAGTGCCAAGTGAAGGGTGAAGAGTCCCTTAAAAAACCACATCTTATGAGAACTCACTATCAGAACAGTATGGGGGAACCACACCCATGATTCAGATACCTCCATGTGGTGTCTACCTTGACACGTGGGGATTATGGGGACTGCAATTCAAGATGAAATTTGAATGGGGACACAAAGCGTCATCATATCACTTATAAATGGTGAAAATTTATAAAGCACATATTAATATTAGAAATGTAATGCGTTTGTGATTAGAGCTATTCTTCCACATTTTTGAAATATTACTTCAGAGAGGCCTTTTTTTTACCACCCTATCCAAAAGTAGCTACTTCCTTCTTTCTTAGTCTTGAAAACCTTTTACTCTTCCTCATAACATTTATTTACCACTGACATTTTTATGCTTTTTATGTTTAGTGTGCATCTTCCAATTCATTTGTCACTTCCAGGATGGTGAGGATTTTACCTGTTTGCAGTGCCTGGCACATAACAGACCATCAATATTTGTTGAGTGGATGAATGAATCAAATTGAACAGGAATTATGTCAATAGGAGTCTCTCCCTCCTTGTTTCCCACTGTGAATTCCTGCAACTGTGAGGGTAGTGGGGCACCTAGCTTCTAAGGAGTGCTCTGTAACTATTTTGGAGGTGACTGGTGTATTGACTTCCTACTGCTGCTGTAACAAATTATCATAAATTCTGTGGCTTAAAACAACACAAACATTATTTTACAGTTCTGTGATCCAGAAATCTAAACTCAATCCACAAGCTAAAATCAAAGAGTTGACAGGGCTTCATTGTTTTCTGTGGCTCTAAGCTGGGTCTGTTTCTCACCCAGCTTCTAGAGGCTCCCTGAACTCCTTGGCTGGTGACTCTCTTCCACCATCTTCAAAGCAAGTCCTTCTCACATCACATTCTTCTGACCGTTTCTGTGATCACATCTCCAACTCTCTTCAGCCCCCCTCTTCCACTTTTAAGGACCCTTAAGATTATGTCAGGCCCACCTGGATCATCCAGGATAATGTCATCATCCCAAAGTCAACTGATTAGCAAACTTAATTCCCACTTGTCATGCAACGTTCATACTCACAGGTTCTGAGGATTAGGATGTAG
Organism: Sapajus apella; assembly: GCF_009761245.1. Classification (NCBI taxonomy): domain Eukaryota; kingdom Metazoa; phylum Chordata; class Mammalia; order Primates; family Cebidae; genus Sapajus; species Sapajus apella. The sequence continues at coordinate 57,967,754 of NW_022436946.1, forward strand.
AATCCTTTGGGGGACTGTTTTTCTGGTGAGTCAGCGAGTTGGTGAGTGAAAAAGCAAGTGAGATCAGAGAGAGTGAGTGCATGCACCAACAACCCAGTGAAAAGGCCGAACTACACGGTGGCTGAGTAGGTTATGGAAGGCTAGATTGGCAAGGCCTAAAATAGTCAAAGATTTTGTTGTTGTTGCTATTGTTTTGAAATGGAGTTTCAATCTTGTTGCCCAGGGTGGAGTGCAGTGGCGTGATCTCGGCTCACTGCAACCTCTGCCTCCCGGGTTCAAGTGATTCTCCTGCCTCAGCCTCCTGAGTATCTGGGATTACAGGTGTGCCTGGATAATTTTTGTATTTTTTTTTAATAGAGAAAGTGTTTTACCATGTTGGCCAGCCTAGTCTCAACTCTTGACCTCAGATAATCTGCCTGCCGAGGCCTCCCAAAGTGCTGGGATTATAGGCGTGAGCCACCACACCCAGCCTGAATCGCTTTTGATCACAGGAATGAGATCATGAAATTTCAGTTTCCCAAACATTAGTCAGTGTGGGATGCTTCAGAGAAAAATGGAACTAGAAGCAGTGAGACCACAGAGGAAAAAGATGTGAAGAGACTTGGACATAAGAGAGATGGGTCTGAACTAAGGAGAAGAGGAGGATTAGTATGAGACATTCTCCAGAAAATGACTGAATGATGATGAGGAACCAAAGAGACACAAGTCAATGATGTCTACAAGACTGTGAGCCTAGGAGATTGATGAAGAGACCAAGGAGGAGGAAGTGGAGCTAGTGTTCAGACATGAAAGGTATGAACTTGAGGCGACAAGCTCTCTAGTTCAGTTTCTAGCCAACCAAAATTTGGATTAAAAAGAACAGAAAACCATCATTTTAGACTTGAAAGTGAATAACATTCCTAAGGGGAAATGTGATGACAAAGGAGCTTCCTGGCCTAGCTGCAGCCAGTTATCTTGAGTTTGATTTACTTGGAATGAATCTCACCTGCATTCTAAGTGCTTCACTCCGTTGTCTACCATGCCTGCTCTCACAGCTCAGCACAGTCATCATATACACCTCTGGACAGGCCATTCTTAAGGAGCAGTCACCTGTGCTCCAATTTCTGGTGCTCAGATCCATCTTGATATCCCCCTGGGCTCCTGCCAAGTTCAAAGGAAAGTTTGGGTTATTAATTTCTGTTTCTGATCTCTGACCACTGTCACAGATGTTCCTAAGCCCTTGTTAGAACTCCAGGTGTTTGAATCTTTGCTGCTTCTCGCATCTACTGAATGCTTTGTCCTTGACGTCTCTTCAAACTTTCTGGACTTTTTGCTATTACGATCTCTGGTGTTTCATCACAGTTTTTCCTGCTATTTGCCTGTACTTTGATTGTCTTATTTTGTATTTACTGTGATCTGGAGGTAACACAGCTCCCTGCAATGCATATAACAAAACTCCCAATCAGTATTCAGAAGTGCAACGATGTGCCCCATTGGGTTACAGGTGTGCCAAGAGATTGAGATCCTCAGACCACACTCCCATCACCTTCAGAATTGAGAAGCCTCATATGGGAACCCCCATGTGCCACACAATTATCATCACTTTCAGCACTGGAAAGCACTAGTCTAAAGTAAAGATTGTAGAAAGGATGAAGCGAAGAAAGTAGAGTCAGAGAGGAAAGGAAGAACCAGGAAATAGGGTGTCATGGAAGCCAAAGGGGAAAGACATTTCAAGAAAGAGGAGGAGACAGTAGTGTCACCTGCAGCAGAGCAGCCAAGAAGAATGAGGACTAAGAAAAGGCCACTGGGTCTATAATTGCGTAAGTTCATTTTTCGTGTCGAGCAAACAGTAGACTCAAAAAGGAAGTGTAGAGCTAAAGGGAGCTAGAAAAAAGGTCAACTTGATGCCTGAAGAAGCAAAAGAATGTTAAAAGGTATCAGGAATGCTTTACTAGTAAGTCCCAAAAATATGCCAGAAAACTAAAGCTATCTTCAACTAGCAGTAACATAACTAACAGAAATCATTTATATAACTGAGGCAGCTTATTAAGCCAACCATAACTGTCAACATTTGTTTAAGTATCTCAAAACAAAAAGGAATGAGAGGCAAGAGCTTAAGATAAATAAAAATTAATCCAATTCACAATCAAATGGAAATGCCACGGGCCCAAAGAACATTTATGTTTAGGATTTTGTTTCAAGACCCTAAATTTAACAAGCTGAAAATAAGTACCATGGCATTCAATAGTTTGAAATAAAGAATTTCCCTTTAATGGGATATTTTTATTTCATTTTAAGAAAGAAAAATAAAATAGGAACAAAGCATCCTTAACTTAGTCTCCAGAGAAGCAAGTATTTCTTGCTCTATAAAGATAAGCTTTGTAATGGAGCAGAAGGGAATTGAAGTGATCCCCTCTCACCCTGTTTCCCACTCCCATCCAGGCATTCCAACCCAGACCATGTTTCTTGCTTGAAAATGGAGGCTTGATGCTGCAAGTTGTAAAGGCAGCTATGTAAGCATGAGTGAGATTGTGTGTCTTTGGGGAAAAAATAGCTCATATTTGCAGCCTCCATTCAATACAGAGGAGTGTTTTATTAAACACCCAGTTGCTGTCACCATTGGGAGTCAGAATGATAAAAGAGAATTGAGTAAGAGTTTTGGATTCAGACAGAACTGAGTTCAAATATTTACTTCAATACTTAACTGTGTGATCTTGGGTAAATTACCCTCCCCAGATCTAGGTTTTAATATCCACCTTAGAGTTAGTTAACTGTGAGTGTTACTGAGTATAAATGGCTTAGCACACAGTTATTCGTACTGGTTCTTATCCCCCTCCTTCACCTTAATCCATTTTCCGCTCCTGTTCCCTGTAGAACCATTTTTCTACCTTGGCCCGACTCCTCTGACCTGAAATTTGTCCTCCTAGGCCCTATATTCTGAATAGTTTAGGACTTTCCACTCTGCTTCTCATACTCTGGCCCCAGCTGACATTTCAACCTGAAGATCTACTAGGAGTTGGCTCTCTGAGAAGCTATCAACAGAGACAAAACACCAAGAAAAAAGCAGTTAAATGATGTACACATCAATGCCCATTCAACTAGAATTGTCAGGATGAAACCAGTGTCACTCCGTAAATGAGCAGGATAGCTACCTGAGTAGTAATCAAAAACCCAAGCAATGCAGCCTTTTATTATCTGGAAAGGTACTCTGGCCAGCTTCTATCTTCTAAGTCACTGCAGTAAGCAACTGTACAAACCTAATAAAACTTCAAAAGTCCCCATAAACTCGGGGGAAAATAAGTCTTTTAATATACATCACATCCTTCTCAGTGGGCTTGGCTTTTCTCACCTTAATGCCAACTCTCAAAGAATTTATCTAAGACTTGATTGCTTGATTACCTAGAACCAAAGAAACAACATGGAAAAATGTTAACTCATTTTTCACCTTCTTGTGTATTAAATTTATTACTGAAAATCTCAACTGAAATCATGATAATATGACAGGAAAAAAGCTAGAGGAAAATGTGACTGGATCAATTCAAATATAGGGTAAAGCAAAGCTACTTTGCCACACATGATCAAGCAACGAAACTGAGCTCTCTGTAAAGTTTAACTTCCTGCTTGCTTTAAGGAAATTTGACAACACATTCAGAAAACACCTTAAACCAGTAATAAGTAGCTCAAATTGCAAAAATTGATGGAAGAGTGTGCTTTAAGTCCTATTCCCAAAAGCTTGAACTCTTTTGAACCATTTCAGTAATTTAATTAAAAAATCTATTAGTGATAAACTAACACATTCTTAAGTCAGATTAACAATACTCAGGACATAACCATGATTGATGGCTTTCGGGTAACGTCAAGATCATTTCTAGAGAGCACATATTATTCTAAAGTAGTCTCTTAGAGCATGTAGCCAGGGTTGTGATGCCAGTTCAAAAGATTTATAACTACATATCTTACAAATAAGACAAGGAGAATAATAGAAAAAACAGAAAGTCAGTTAGAAGGAAGTCTGGCATTGAACCTCTACTTTTTATAGAAGAGGAGACTGAGGCTTCAAACGTGCCCAGTAACACAACCAGTTATTGGTGAAATCACAACTAACAGGTGTTCTACTGACACCTAGTCCAGGTTGTGGATGTGTCATATTGTTGCTAATGCATGACTCAGGTGGCATCTGATGACTGGGATCTCTGCTGTGTCTGCTGGCTCACCCAGTCAGTCCATGTAGGGTTGCAGTTGCAAATCCCCAGTCTATTCAAAGCCTGGCCTGCCTTGTCCATCTGTCAGCTCAGACAGTCATGGAGTTTTTACACAGATACACCAACCAATCTATGGCAGAAATAAAATAGCAAAGTACCCACTGATTAAAATTTAAAAAACATTAATATCCATTATTTAAAAATCAAATTATACAGAATATTATGAAAAAAAAAGGAAAGTTTTCTGTCCTACTCCCCATTCTGAGTTCCACTACCCTTTAGAGTTACAGTTATTGGTGATCATATGTCCAATGTCTCTTTCATGATTTCTCAAGTATGGACATTAACTTTTTGACTCAGTGATACGAAAGCTGAGAAAATTACATTAATTACATTTTCTCCCTTTCCCTCCCCAACAGGTATTATTATTGCTGTTATTTTTAGTTTTTTTACTGCTTAACTTTAAATAAGATCTCCAACCCTCCATATGTTATTCCATTGAATTTCAATTTTCTATCTTGACCTTCCACTATGTTAGATGAAGAAATTGGACCCCCACTAGAGAGTCTCCTGCGTACCATCTATTCCCACTTCCTGACTTCCGTCAACTTGACCATTACTTTCACACTTTAGGGTTTATAGCAGTCACATTCTGTTCTGTAACTATAATTTAATATTCAATGTTTTATTTGTAGGCCGATCTTAAAAAATGATATTCAGTTGTAACAGCACTACAATATTTTGATGATTATTATTTCTCACTACAGAAGCAAGGCATGTCATTGGACCTGAAGAGACTGAAACACATTCTTAACATCACCAAATCTCCAGGGAGAACAGTGCAGTGTGAGCATTTGAGTACTGAGCCACCCCAGTCACTGAAAAGCATTAGCATTACAGCCTGCTAAGAAAAACTTCCTTGTGATAGTTATCTAGAAAAAAAAAATGCTTCTTACCCTCTGCTCACTGCAGCCAAATCTAGCTGCAGATATTTAAAGCAATATCTCAGATTTTACATAAACAAATTAATGTTTACAGCAAAAGAACTGCAACAAAAAGAGGGAGCTCATATTCTACAAAGGGCTTGTACCTCAAGTTCAACTTCTGTTTTTGCTAAATAAATCACTGTGAAGACATCAGCAATATATTCCCTGAACTTCAGTTTCCTCATCTAAAAAAATAAGGGTAAAACCACCCTTCACATAGGCACAGTGTGAGGATTAAGTTAGAAAATATATGTAAAAATGTATCACAAATTATAAACTGCTATGCAAGCACAAGGTATTCTTGTTATTAATAAGGAGCACAGGATGCTGCTTCCAACAAAATTGAAATGCAGTACAGATGCCGAACATCAAATTAAGGCCATTTGGAGATAAAACAATCAAAATAGTATGTGCACAAATTGGCATTACATTCCAGGCAGGAATTTAAAACTGCTCAACTTGACATTAAGGAACCTGCTGCTTTAGATAACTTATTCAATACATCAATAATTTTATGCAAGACACAGACTCAGCAAGGAGGCCCTGTTCCTCCCTGCCAATTGTCAAGGACAATAGTTGCAAGAACTACCAAATGGAGCATTTCATTGGTCAAGAGAGGACAAAATAAAAATGGGTTTTAAAGCTTTGTGTCATGACCCTACACCTGAGTCTATGTCAATATTAAAGAATGAACTCAGAGATCATTTCAAGTCGCTTCAAAGAGAATTTTTAAATGTCTAAAACTATTGGTTGGTTTAAACACCCGTTAGTGAAGCTCTTTGAACAGTCTTCCCAAATGTTAATAACAACTCCTTCTATCAGGTCCAGCACATACAACAAACAATCCTACAGGGTTGCTAGAGTATCATTCAAATTCAAAGGACTATGAAGACCAAAGAATCAGATCAAATTACCCTAGGGATGTAAAAGTGAATCCTAGGTCTAATGACAGAATTATCTATAGCATTGGTTACTTTGTATTCCACTAAGAACCCCAAGTTCCAAGAAAAGAGAATACCCAAGAATATTATTCCTCCAACACAGAGGGGAAAAAAAAACAAAAAAACATTTTAACTTAAGGGTTCCATGTCAGTGCTAAGAGTTTTCTTTCCGTATGTGCCTTTTCTTAAGGTTAATACAGACAACCCTGGGGACAGAAATCATTAAGCTGTTTCTAGGGTCTGCTGAGACCAAAATATGCCTGAGAAACATCTGCATACCAATAAGCCAGTTGCCATCCTGTGCAGGACAATCGGACTCATTAGAGCTGCAAACCTGCTGAACTCTGGTCATCTCCACTCATATTAAGAGGATGTCTCTTTTACCCTTTATGGCAACTGGATTTTTCCTCAGCTGTTGATGAGAAGAATCTCCGTCTTTATTGAGTAGATATTTCCCTCAAGTGTTGCTCTCCTTAATGGCAATTTTACCCTATTATGTGTATTTCCCAGGGAGCCAAAGAATGTTAATGAATGTCAAGCCCACATTTCTCTCAGTGGCCGGATTTCCAAATGTGGTTAGAGCAGTGGACTGCTGCAAGCGCGGATGCTAATCAGGCTCCATCTGCACAGGAGGCTGCTTGCAGAAACAGACAATTATTTTGCTCCGTGCAGGGCTGCTTGGGGATGGGGAGCAGCTGCAGAGAAGTAAATTCCCAGGGCTTATGATGATTAGGGCCCCCCCAAAGTACACTTAAGTCTTTGAAATAAATACCAAAAAAAAAAAGTTTCCAAAAAGCATGAAAAGAAAATCTTACTCTTTGGGTCTCTTTACCATTTATTTCAAAGCCTTTCCATCAGAGGAAATATTTCTCTCCAACTGATTCAGGAACGAGGGCCCAGGCATGGGGAGCTATCCCACTGAGTACTCAGTAGTAGCAGGGTAGCTTTCCCTTTCAACTAAATGAAGAAGTTCTGGAAAAGGAAGCCACAGACAATGCTATGCCGTTGACACTTGAGAGCTAAGAATATTAAATGTCTCACCCGTTGAGTAATCGTTTCTCTACTGCAGTGTGCCCAAGGGGAGAAGTCATAAATGAATTACTGATCATCATAGGAATGTTGAATTTACAAACCACCAGACATGCTCTCTGGTGGCCTCAGTTCCACAAATGGACAAATTTATGGCTCTTTAGATACTTAGAAACTCTAGCCCAAGTAATCATTTGACATCATTATTTTGATGTTGAGAAAATAATAGATGATTGTGCTTCTCATGTTTCACCCCAAGCCTTGAAATAATTTGAGGGAAGAGAGCGACACACGCATGCCACCAGACTGCAGGGATCACAAAGGCAATTTGATAACTGCCATGGTGGATAAAGTGCTGCCCATTTCACCACATACCACTTCAAACACGAGTTTGACTAACAGAAAAGAGCAATTGTCACGTCATCCCTCGACCCTCAGAAATTCCTAACACACTATTTCAGGTTCCTGAAGAAGCAAGATCAAACCAGAGTGACAGGGTTTTTGTTCAATTTGGAAACTTCTAAAAGCGTTGTGTGGACCTCAAAGAGGAGAACCCTTGGAAGGTCAGGGAATTGGCCCATCCTAGGTCAGTGAGGCATCGACTCTGACAAACCAGGGCAGAGCTGCAGCAGTGCAGAGGCTTCCCAACATTCTTCTGGAGTTTTCCTGGTGCCCCAGGGTGCTTCTGAAATAAGGCAAAATCCTTACAGGGCACAGCTTTTACTAGTGCTCCAGAAAAGACTAGAATCCCCTATCTACTCCACTCTTAATGATTTGGGGAGGAGCCTAGGGCCAGAGTGACAACTCCCTAGTTAAGGCAGAAAGTAAGAGAACGGAGAAGTCTCCTCACACAGCTGGGTGCTTGGCACCACCAAACAGAGACTCAGTTCTGAGATCCACTCAGTGTCACTGAAGAATTCCCTGCCAAGGAATCTGCCAAGGCTTTTCCTGAATGACTATTTAGCAAGCTGATAAAATTGGCAGGGTTGTCTTAACACCTTCTCTGGAAGGATGGGCCTGATAGCAGCTGATACAGAAAAGCAGATAAAAGAAGGAAATATCTGCCCACTAACCAAGAAGAGAGAGAAGAGACTAGAAAACGGACAAACACCTGTAACCTACCCCTACTCCACCAGCCTTGAATAAGAGCAAAAAGAAATAAAAGAAATTAAAGTGAAAATTTGTCCTCCAAAAACAACAACAAATGGGAAAATAACTCAATTTGCATGTATGGATAGAAATTATACAAATGTATTGCTCTGATGCATGGTCCAGAAATGCAGAGAGAAAGGTCACTACCTAGAGCAAGGCTCCTTGAATGCCACGCAGATGACCCGGCCACAGGAAACCCCGGCAGTGTGACAGCACAGATGCTTATCTTAATCTCTATCCCAAGGACTCACCTGGCTTTATGCTAACTTCACTTCTGTGCTCTAACCTTAATCCTGAGTGATGGTTGTTAAGCTAGAATAGGAAGGAGACAAAGCTTCTGTGGCCTTGATGCAAAATCTTTTAAGAGAACTTTCAGCTGAACTGCACTCTGATGTGCAGTCATAATATCTTCCCATTTGTTACCTCCTTTTATCCTCACCATAATATTCAGAGGCAATTCTCATGTCTGTGAAGTAAGGACTACAAGTCTCACTTCCCAGGTTCACACAATGAAGCAAGGAAAACATAAGTGAGTTGTCTGAGATTACTCAGCTTGTTTAGTGACAGCAATGGCATTGGAACCTAGACCATCCAAAGCCCAGTCCCAACCTCTCCCCACCAGCTCAGTAGCAACCCAACAAAGAAATCCCCAAGACTTCTACAGGCAATGGAAGCAAAGTAACAAATTAAATGGGAGGTTCCTTATGGTTCTGATTTTTATGTTGTTATGCTTTGTTTTATTTTACACACAAACAAGAATAACAAAAAAGAAAATTAAATGGAGGCTGCCGCCTCCTCCACTGTGTCAATGTTACAAATGTCATTTGAAATGGCCTTTACTGAACATAGACTTGGAAGCCACAGTTGACCACTGAACAGTTCACAAGGCATGAGTGAGATGATGCCACAGGGAAAGCTGTAGCCCTAGAGCATGGTGCTTTTGAACTGTTAACTGGTTTACTGGTTTTGTGTTTCATTTGTCTGGTAGTTCTCCTGTCCTGTCCTGCCTTGCACACGTACAATGTTCCCCCGTTCCTCCCTCGAGTAGTAAGGCCATGGGATGCTTGCTTACTACAAAGCAAGAGGAAAGCAGCCGCTCTGCCGTCCTCCACATGCCCTTTCCCTCATGCATGCCACAAGGCCTTCTTGGAGGGATATCAGGGTGGAAGGAAAGCAGCTCCAAGTCTCTTTCTGGCCATAGAGTTTTCAAAGTTCAGGCTTTCCCAATAGATAGAGAGGCCTCCTCACTCCTCCAAGTCTCAAAGCGTCCCTTGTGCCTGGGCTGAGGTAAGGAAAGAGCAGACAAGGATCTGTAAAAACTCATCTTTGGTGAGACAAACTTATCTTTGGTGAGCCCTGTTATGAGCTGAAATATGTCTCCCCAAAATTCCTGTGTCAAAGTCCTAACCTCAAATGCCTCAGAATGTGACTGCCTTTGAAGACGGGGTCTTAAAGAGGGAATTAAGTCATTACAGTGAGCCCTTATCCAGTAATAACTGCTGTCCTTATAAGAAAAGGAAAGTTGGACATAGGTTCAGAAGAACGACCATGTGAAAACACGAGAAGGCAGCCATCTGCAAGCCAAAGATAGAGGCCTCGGAAGAAACCAGCCCTGCTGACGCCTTGATCTCAGACTTCCAGCCTCCTGAGTTGTGAGAAAATAAAATTCTATGAATTAAGCCGCCCCATCTGTGGCATCTTTTTATAACAACTCTAGCAAACTAATACTGACCGCAAAGAAAGAAACCCTTAGTCTTCCCAGCTGGTTGTAAGCCCAGGCCCTAGAGATACACTTAGCAAGTGGTTTAGATTTTTTTTTTTTTTTTGAGACGGAGTTTTGCTCTTATTGACCAGATTGCAATGGTACAATCTCAGCTCACTGCAACCTCCGCCTACTAGGTTTAAGTGATTCTCCTGCCTCAGCCTCCTGAGTAGCTGGGATTACAGGCATGCACCACATATCCAGCTAATTTTGTATTTATAGTAGAGACAGGGTTTATCCTCCTTGGTCAGGCTGGTCTGGAACTCCTGACCTCAGGTGATCCACCCACCTCAGCCTCCCAAAGTGTTGGGAATACAGGCATGAGCCACTGCACCTGGCTTTTTTATGCCTTCATTTCTTCATTCATAAATATGAATAATAAAAATTAAAACTAAGCCAAAGTGCTGTTATGTGAATTAGTCAAGACAATGAATATAAAAAACCTCCCACATAGCAAACTCTCAAGGATTGTTTGCTATAATTGCTACTCAAATGAAAACCGGATTGTCACTCTTTCTACAACTCTTCAAAGTACCTCCATGCAGTAAATTCTCAATAAACGACTGTACTAGTCCATTCTCATGCTGCTATAAGGACATACCTGAGACCAAGTAATTTATAAAGGAAAGAAGTTTAAGTGACTCAGTTCAGCATGGCTGAGGACACCTCAAGAAACTTACAATCACCGCTGAAGGAGAAGCAAACACATTCTTCTTCACATGGAGGCAGCAAGGAAAAATGCACAGATCTCCTGAGAACTCACTCACTATCGCGAGAACAGCGTGAGGATAACCACGCCTATGATTAAATTACCTCCCACCAGGTCCTGCCCCAGCACATGGAGATTACAATTCAAGATGAGATTCTGGGTAGGGACACAGCCAAACCATATCAAGGATCAACTAAATGTTCCAAGATTAACTTTTTTAACAAAGGGGAAATTAAAACATAATATTCATGAAAAACAGTAAGTTCATAGAGCTGCCTGAAAAGCAGGTGTTTTGAATTGCTTGGCATCTAGCTGTTAAAACAAGTACAAATAAAACAGAAGTCATAGCTTAAGACAAATTGGAGTCACCTGTTTAAAATAGATTAAAAAGAGGCTCTAATGGTGTTCACATACCATTATTTAGCTGTTGGTATGCACTCAAAATATATAAAATAAAGCAACTTTGGACTCAGAAACACAAAACATCATTTTCTAGAAACTGCTACCACCTCAGAGAGGAAAATAAGAAGCAAGGGGCTGAATTTTATTTTGCATTAATATATGACATTTTCTGCCTCAGGAAAGTTCAGAGCTGTGGTGCTCTTTTACTGTTTATGTTGTGTATGTGTGTGTGTGTGTGTGTGTGTGTGTGTTACCTTTTTTCTCCTTCCGCATTATGGTTGGATGTAATGATTGTGAGTAAAGTTAATTCTTAGAAAGAAACAGTCTTACCTTATACATATTAATAAGTGCTTTCTTTGAGAAGCAATGACAGCCCTTGATACATTTTGACGAAAATGAAAGGGGGAAAAAAAAACTGGCACCACTATTAAGAACACCCCTGAGGTGATAGAGAGCCACATCTTTGATACATCAGCTCTTGGTCTCAATGCACACACTTATTAACTCACCTGTGCACCAAGAATTAGAATGAGCTCCTTCTTTAGACACATATTCTTAACAGCGGTCCCAACAGACATGCTGGAGCCAAAAGCAGGGCTTCCATGTGGGTTGGGGTGTAATTTTCTCACAGTCTCACAGTACAGTTTGTACCGACAGCATCTCTCAGCAGATTAGAGACAAGCAGCATGGAAGTGATCGTTAAAAAGCTCGGCAAGGCCAAAAGGGTGGAAAAAATATCTCGGCTCCAAGCAAAACGCTGTCCTTTACTAAGAGAAGGGCATGAGGTTGTGCCTTCCAAATTATTGCCTCAAAGATTCCAAACTATGTGAAATAGATACACAGGGACAAATGAGTGCTAACTCCAGATATCCACATTTATATGACTAACATGCCTTTTCCCTTGGCGAGCCTCAGAGTGCTTTGCAAACACTGTCTCATTAATCCCTTCCGACTCCCTGAAAGGAAGTTGGGTGCTGGTAAGTATTATTAGGTCAGTGTAGTTAGAGAAGCAGCAACACAAAGAAACCCAACTAAGTGCTGAAAAGGTTTCAAGAATGTAATGCTTTGACTCTCGGGCCAAAAGCATCCACTGCAGCAGGATCGTAATTTAGAGGAAATACTAAAAAAGAAAGTGGATGCAGAAGACCCTTTAAGTATTTTTCCTCCCTTTCCTATTTGGCGCTGTATTAGCCAAGATCCTTGAACTCCGTAGAAAGTGACACCCACAGGGAAGAGAGTTGATTGCAGGAACGCTGGAAAGAGGAGGCAGCCTGGGGAGCTGCCTCATCAGCTGCCAGAGCATTTGGAGTCCTGGGGCTTCCACTGCAAGGAAGCTGGAAATGGAGGCTCAGTGCCATTCACAACCACTACCTGGCTCAAGGAGCCTATTTAATAGCTCTTTGTTCTTTCTCCTAATAATACTTAAAAAAAAATAGAATAGTAATAATGATAGCTAACTTCACTGGTTAACTGTTGCTGCATATCAGACCACTCAACTATTTGTGCCTTTAAACAATGGTCATTTACTATCACTCATACATCTGTGCACTGGCTGAGGTTCGGCTGGTGGAGGCTGGGCTCTCTGGACAGCTGTGCTTCAGTCTGCAGAAGCTGGTGGCCCCACTCCCCCTTTGACCGCGTTTAGGAAACCAGATGACTCCATCTCAAACTTAGAATGTATTTCCACTCACACCTCTGTTGGTACTAGGAGTTCAAAGGTAAGCCATATAAAAATGAAGTTATCTTCCAATAACTAGATAGCTTAAAGCAAAAGATTCTGTTTCTCAGGGGCGTTTAAATACCTTCAGTTAGATATTATTTAACCAATATAGACAAAGGAGTCAAATATCTCTTTGACTTCAAACACCCTGTGGTCAGTTATTGGCTCATTAATAACCCACTGCAAGACAGGAAACAGCAAAAATAAATGGAAGCAAGAACTAACCTATTCATTCTGCAACAGTGCTGTGGCATCACATCAGGGTTTAAATACATTATAAACATCTAATCAGAATAAGAAGTGATTCCACCCTGAAGAAGCTTAAAATCACATAGGTTAATTTTGTAGCTCAAGACAATTCATTCTCATGACATCAGATTCCTTGGTAGTTTCTGGGGGCAACTGCCAAAAGCTTCAAAGCCCCTGGCCTAAAGCTCTGCATATCTCTAAGAATAATTCTGCCATTAATTCCCACACAGTTTCATCAATTTCCAGATCTATAACAAACTAAGAAAAAGGCATTAAAACATGAAAATTAGGGGAAAACAACCCTTCAAAATAGTGGAAAGCACTGGTAAAGAAGAACAGTGAGAAAGAAACTGATGAAAGAAAAATGGAGTATGTGCATTCCCAATGCTCAAAACTAAAAATATCCCCGAAACACTCATGTTAAGAAGCCTGTGGGCTCACTATTAGAGGCTTGTGGCAGATACAAACTTTCAATCTTAGTTTTCCACTTCATTTAAAAATTTTAATTGGAAGTTCTAACACACCTTAGGTTCAAAGTAGTCATAGGAAGTACTATTAAAATTCACAGATCTTTTTTACAGTGCTGCACACTTACGGTGATATGACCACCGTGAAATGTGATTTGCCAGTCCAGATGTCCAGCTGTGATGGAGGCCGTATCTCCCTTCCTACACACTCCCATATCACTGCTCACATTTATTTCTCTGCGGTTGAACAGGGCCCTTCAATTCATTTAATTAAAGCCCGAGGCACCAAATAGTCTATTTTAAAACTAATTCTATAACTAATTTACTTTAAGTAGGTATTATTGAAGAATTCAGTTCTTACTTGTAGCAGTTCTTACTTTTTAGTATAATGAACTTTAACACAAATTGTATGGTACCTAGAACCCATTACTTGACACTTGTAAGCAGGTGTCCAGATTTATCCACCTGGTAAATAACCATTCCCAGCCGTTCACTCCTAAGGCATTAAACAAATGAAGCAAGTCTGGATAGGCAGATACATTTTCAAACCTGTTAAATTCACTCAAAGCTGAAAATTATTATAAGACTATTGGCAATTATTATCATTTATCATGTTCATTTTACAGCAAAGGAGATGATGTTGGATGATTAATTAGATAGATTTTATGCACTTAAGTGAAATTGAAAAGAAGAAAATGAGAACTACAACTTCTGAGAGAACACGCTGCTGGAGGATTCACATATTGAGACATAGTCCTCAGATCCAGCATAGTGAAATAGTTATTGTGTCTAGATTTAATGTCCTATAGAGCTCTGGATCAAACCAACAGTGAGATGCTGAGTGTGAAGAATAGCATACTTACTGAATGAGTTATATCACATAAATATGTTTGAAGATTTCCTCAATTTAAAAACAACATCACGATTCATAATTTTTAAGAGACTACTGACTCAAAATGTAATTCTTGTTTCATAGCCGTTATGCCTTCTTTCCACCCCCATCATCAAAGTGTATTCTCCACTGCAATCTTAAAATTGGTAGCAGCAGAAAAAAAAAATCAAATTTTTGAAGAAAAACACAATCTCAAGGTCTAAGCCTATATAGAAAAAAAAAAAAAAATCCAGATAGCACCCTACTTAAAATCAAGTGTAAATCAAAGTTGCAAGTTAGATATGCTAAGGAGAAACTCCCCTGAGTCGTTTACATAAGCATACAGGCAGAATTGAGGGACAATGAGTTAAGAATTAAGAAAACACTTATCAAGTGGTGAGACTTAAGAGAATAGTAAAATATAGCACAGGCCCCAAGGTGTGAGTGTTATATACTAATGACGTGGATTTCCTTCTAAAAAAAATGATGAGAAGACTAATTCTTTTTTCACAGTGATGCAGACAACTGTAGCAAGGCCTGGAGCTGGTAAGAAACAGAACAGCTTCTGAACTAGTCCACAAGAAAAGAAAAGAAAATGATGAGCTCCACAAAATATTTCAAAGTGACAGAAATGGATTTGATCCAAACAAGAGAGCAAAGGCCACCACAGAGATGGTGGGAAGAGTGTTTACATGCTGAAGAAGAACTGAGTATCTGCATATTTTCTATCTAAAATAACACCACTACAAGGTTATGCATGGGATCTTAAAAAAAATCAATACTGTAGTATTGCAACATTCTGCATTCCCTGCAGGGTCAGCAGAATTGTTTTTGATGCTGTATCTGCTTGGGTAGGCAATGAAATATGGCTAGAAAAAAACTGAGTCTAATTATTAAAAGGTTATTCATCAAAAATAATAATAATAAACTTCATCTCCCTTATGTAGCAATTATATGCAGCAATTAATGATATGGGTTGGATTTCTCAATAAACTGTCATGGTGTCACTCTCTTCTGAATCATAATTCCCATATTACATTCTCTATTCTGGTTTTGGATAGACACTGGGTTAATCTTTTCTGGAGAGAAATTCTTTTTTTTCTAATGTAGTTTAAAACAAAAGAACTGTTATGTGTTGTGTCTTTGTTTTAGATAGCAACTTTCTGTGGCAACGATTTTATTATGTGACTGAAATGACCACTTTTTAAAAGAATAACAAGAGTCTAAATGGCATAGTTCAAAATCAAATACCTGGCCTCATGAAAAAAAAAAAAAAAAAAAAAAAAAAAAAACCTTAAACTTATAGTCCATTTAAGCCTCCTGGGAAAAATATCTTGAAGACTCACTGGGGACAAATTCCAGAATGCTGATGTTAAATGTATTATGGTTCTCATGATCCCACCGCACATGAGATATAACCCTATCCATCAGAGCCACCAGCACAATTCAAGTGAATCTTGATTGTTGCACCTCAATAGTGCAAATAAAGAGGAAAGAAAATCTGTATGCTACCTGACCCTCTCAGGCAAAAGAAGATTCATAAACCTATTATTTTATAAATGCAAGAAAGTGTATAAGAACATAACTCATCTTCCAAATCCCATTTATTAAAGTTAAGTGAAATCTTTTCCTTATAGATCTTTTGCTCAAAATATTTTCCTTTCAATTTTTATGAATAGTCATTAGTTTTCATATTTTAACATATTGAGATATATTTGGTGGTAGTTTACTAAATAGCATGATTTATTTCACAGGTGGGAAATGTACATTTGTTAAATGTATTCATGGATTTTTCTCTTCTAAGCAGCAATATGTTTTCCCTCTGCAGAAAATATACAAAAAATCTCATCACATAGAAAAATCTCTCTCTCTGTTACTCACCACACATCTTCGGAGTGACTAAAGAGTGTCAGGGCTTCCCAGACACATAAATCACCGAGATTCAAATGCCCAGCTTCTTCAAAACTAGGTCTGTTTAGGCTTACCAATTAAAATTGCCTTAGAAATTATAAGAGATATTTTCTACATTACAGAATGTAATATTGGAAATTATAAGGCCATCTCTCCCCTTAAATGGCAGAACTATATTTAAAAAATCAGATTTTTTTTTTATATAAGGGAACACAGCTATCTCTCGATGAGTTAAAGACATAGAAGCAAATCATCCAAAACAGAATTTAAGCCAAACTATTTATTGTTGATTCTACAATATTATATATAGATACTTAACTATTCTGATGCATATTTATATCAGAATTATATTCAAAATTATGTAAGGTGGGATAATATTGTGAAATATTAATAGATTATTTTCTCTTCCATCAATTTGCCTATTTAAACAGCTATTCAACTCTTTATCATCACCTCAAGAAAGAGATATGGTCAAAAATAAAGGATTCTTTATGATTTGGTTTCCAGAAACCTATAGCTGTTAAGAGATAGTACCACGTGGCAGCTGGATTCAGGCGATCATGAGGGATGGGAAGCAGGACTAGATAGCAGCTCCGGACAGAGCAGCATGTGGAGGCTTGCATTGTAAATTTTTAGAACAAGATTGACTGCAAGAACAAAACAGCAATCCCAAGAGGACCCACAAGCCCTCTGAAGGAAGCAGACTGCTCCTGCAGGATGCAGGAGACCCTCCCAAAAATGGGAGTGCCCCAGCTGCGGAAGTAGGAAAGGGAGACCCTCCTCTCCTGAACGCACACACCACTGGAGAAGCTGAGGTCTGTTTGCAGGAGAAGTTTCTGAGTCAAAGTTAGAGATCCAAGCAAAATACAGGGGTAGAGGAAGCAGCAGAAAGGCCCTGGGAGCACACTGGGTCTCTAAGCAGCCCATTCCTGCCTCATACCACAGAGATCCATTGGGAGGGTGGCCAGAGGAGCAGGGGGTAAAACTCCACAGGGAAAAGGAATTCTCTGGCTCAACTTTGTAACAATTTGAACGGGGTAAGAAGCCTCCTGGCCAGAACTCAGGGGCATGCAGACTTCACAGGTAGGGGGAGAACTAAAGCCTTTTTCTCTTGCAGCTGGGAGGTGGGTAACCTTGGGTGAATTTTCAAGCCCATCTCACCCTCTGCCTGGAAACAGACTTGGGGCTGTTGGATGGGAGCACAGTGGGAGTCAGACCAACCCTTCAGTTTGCATGGGAGCTGGGTAAGGCTTGTGACTGCTGGCTTTCCCCCACTTCCCTGACAACCTGCATGACTCTGCAGAGGCAGCCATAATCCTCCTAGGTACACTCCTTCCTCCAGTGACCTAGGAATCTCACCCCCATCACCCACAACAGTCGCAGCAAGACTCACCCAAGGAGAGTCTGAACTCAGACATGCCCAGCCCCACCCCCACCTGACGGTCCTTCCTTATCCACCCTGGTAGTGGAAGACAAAGGGCATATAATCTTGGGAGTTCTAGGGCCCCACCCACCACCAGTCCTTCTCCACATTACTATAGCCAATGCTTTCTGGAAAGCACCACCTCCTGGCAGGAGACCAACCAGCACAAAAATAGAGCATTAAACCACCAAAGCTAAGAACACTCACAGAGTCCATTGCACCCTCTGCCACCTCCACCAAAACAAGCACTGGTATCTACGGCCAAAAGAGCCATAGATGGTTCTGATCCAAGTATCAGCCTGGAGCCAGGTAGACTCACTGGATGGCTAGACCCAGAAGAGAGGCAACAATCACTGCAGTTCAGCTCATAGGAAGCCACATCCACAGGAAACGGGAGAGAGTATTATATCAAGGGAACACCTCACAGGACAAAAGAATCTGAACGACAGCCTTCAGCCCTAGACCTTCCCTCTGACAGAGCCTACCCAAATGAGAAGGAACCAGAAAACCAACCCTGGTAATATGACAAAACAAGGCTCTTCAACACCCTCAAAAATCACACTAGTTCACCAGCAATGGATCCAAACCAAGACGAAATCCCTGATTTACTTAAAAAAGAATTCAGGAGGTTAGTTATTAAGCTAATCAGGAAGGGACAGAGAAAGGCAAAGCCCAATGCAAGGAAATCCAAAAAATAATACAAGAAGTGAAGGAAGAAATACTCATGGAAATAGATAGCTTAAAGAAAAAACAATAAAAAATTCAGGAAAGTGGATACACCTTTAGAAATGCAAAATGCCCTGGAAAGTCTCAGCAATAGAATGAAACAAGTAGAAAGAAATTCAAAGCTCCAAGACAAGAACTTTGAATTAACCCAATCCAGCAAAGAAAAGAGAGTAAGAAAATGTGAGCAAAGCCTCCAAGAAATCTGGGATTATGTTAAATGACCAAACCTAAGAATAATCAGTATACCTGAGGAAGAAGAGAATTCTAAAACCCTGGAAAGCATATTTGGGGGAATAATCAAGGAAAACTTCCCCAATCTTGCCAGAGACCTAGACAGCCAAATACAAGAAACACGAAAGAACACCTGGGAAATTCACCACAAAGAGATCTTCATCTAGGCACACTGTCATCAGGTTAACCAAAGTTAAGACAAAGGAAAGAATCTTAAGAGCTTTGAGTCAGAAGCACCAGGTAACCTAAAAAGGAAAACCTATCAGATTAACAGCAGATTTATCTGCAGAAACCCTACAAGCTAGAAGGGATTAGGCCCCTATCTTCAGCCTCCTCAAACAAAACAATTAGCCAAGAATTTTGTATCCAGCGAAACTAAGCGTCATGCATGAAGGAAAGATACAATTATTTTCAGACAAACAAATGCTGACAGAATTCACCATTACCAAACCACCACTATGAGAACGGTAAAAGGAGCTTTAAACCTTGAAATAAATCCTGGAAACATATCAAAACAGAACCTCTTTAAAGCATAAATCACAAAGGACCTACGAAACAAAAATACAAGCTAAAAAGCAAAAACAAAAATAATACCAAAGTACACGGGCAGCAAAAATGATGATGAAAGCAATGATACCTGACATTTCAATACTAACATTGAATGTAAATGGCTTAAATGCTCCACTTAGAAGATACAGAACCACAGAACAGATAAGAGCTAAGCAACCATCTGCTGCATTCCAGAGACTCACCTAACTAACACTTAAGGACTCACATAAACTCAAAGTAAAGGGTTTGGAAAAAGGCATTTCATGCAAATGGACACCAAAAGCAAGCAGGAGTAGCTCTTCTTATATCAGACAAAACAAACTTTAAAGCAACAGGAGTTAAAACAGACAAAGAGGGACAGTATACAATGGTAAAAGGCCTTGTTCAACAGGAAAACATCACAATCCTAAACACATATGTACTTGACACTGGAGCTCCCAAATTTATAAAAGAATTACTAATAGACCTAAGAAATTAGATAGACAGTGACACAATAACAATGGGGGACTTCAATACTCCACTGGCAGCACTAGACAGGTCATCAAGACAGAAAGTCAACAAAGAAACAATGGTTTTAAACTATACCTTGGAACAAATGGACTTAACAAATATATACAGAGTATTTCATCCAAAAACCACAGAATATACATTCTATTCAACAGCGCATAGAACATTCTCCAAGATAGAGCATATGGTAGGTCATAAAATGAGCCTCAATAAATTTAAGAAAACTGAAATTATATCAAGCACTCTCCCAGACCACAGTGGAATAAAACTAGAAATCAACTCCAAAAGGAACCTTCAAAACCATGCAAATATATGGATATTAAATAACCAGTTCCCGAATGAGCATTGAATCAAAATTGAAATCAAGATGGAAGTTTAAAAATTATTTGAACTGAATGACAATAATGACATAACCTATCAAAACATCTGGGATACAGCAAAGGTGGTGCTAAGAGGAAGGTTCATAGTCCTAAATGCCTACATCAAAAAGTCCGAAAGAGCACAAACAGGCGACCTGAGATCACACCACAAGGAACTAGAGAAACAAGAACAAACCAAACCCAAACCCAGCAGAAGAAAGGAAA
The DNA here is from genome assembly GCF_009761245.1 of Sapajus apella. Classification (NCBI taxonomy): domain Eukaryota; kingdom Metazoa; phylum Chordata; class Mammalia; order Primates; family Cebidae; genus Sapajus; species Sapajus apella. The sequence goes on from NW_022436946.1 coordinate 57,988,154, forward strand.
TAACCAAGATCTGAGCAGAACTAACTGAAATTGAAACAACAAAAAAATAGAAAAGTGAAACAAAAAGCTATTTCTTTGAGACGATAAATAAAATTGATAGATTGTTAGCCAAGAAAAGATTAACCAAGAAAAGAAGAGAGAAAATTTGAATAACCTCACTAAGAAATGAAACAGGAGATATTACAACTGACACCACTGAAATACAAAAGATCATTCAAGGATACTGTGAACACCTTTATGCACATAAACTAGAAAACCTAGAAGAGATGGATAAATTCCTAGAAAAATACAATCCTCTTAGCTTAAATCAATAAGAATTAGATACCTTGACAGACCAATAACAAGCAGCGAGATTGAAATGGTAATTTAAAAATTACCAACAAAAGAAGCCCAGGACCATATGGATTCACAGCAGAATTCTACCAGGCATTCAAAGAAGAATTGGTACCAACCCTTTTGACACTATTCCACAAGAGAGAGAAAGAAGGAGCCTTCCATAATTCATTGAATGAAGCCAGCATCATCCTAATACCAAAACAGGAAAGGACATAAAAAAAGAAAACTACAGACCAATATCCTTGAGGAACATAGATGCTAAAATTCTTAACAAAATACTAGCTAACCAAATCCAACAACATATCAAAAAGAATAATCCACCATGAGCAAGTTGGTTTCATACCAGGGATGCAGGGATGATTTAACATAAGCAAATCAATAAATGTGATAGACACATAAACAGAATGTAAAACAAAAACCACATGATCATCTCAATAGAAGCAGAAAAAGCATTTGACAAAATCCAGCATTCCTTTATGACTAAAACCTTCAGCAAAACTAGCATACAAGGGACACACCTTAATGTGATAAAAGTCATCTATGACAAACCACAGCAAACCTAATACTGAATGGGGAAAAATTGAAACCATTCTCCCTGACAACTGGAACAAAACAGGATGCCCATCTTCACCACTCCTCTTCAACACAATACTGAAAGTCCTAGCCAGAGCAATCAAACAAGAGAAAGAAGAAAAGGGTATCCAAATTGGTAAAGAGGAAGTCTAACTTTCACTGACTGCTGACAATATATCCTCTACCTTGAAAAGCCTAAGTAGTCCTCAAGAAAGCTCCTAAAACTAACAAAAGAAGTTAACAAAATTTCTGGATACAAGATTAATGTTCACAAATGAGTAGCTCTTCTATACACCAACAGCAGCCAACAGCAGAGAATCAAATCAAGAACTCAACTCCTTTTACAATAGCTACAAAAAAGTAAAATACTTAAGAATATGCCTAACCAAGGGGGTGAAAGACGTCTACAAGGAGTAGTTCAGAACACTCCCAAAAGAAATCATAGATGACACAAACAAATGGAAATATATCCCATGCTCATGGATGGGAAGAATATTGTGAAAATGGCCCTACTACCAAAACCAATCTGCAAATTCAATGCAACCCCCATGAGACCATCATCATTCTTTACAGAATTAGAAAAAACAATTCTAAAATTCATATGGAACCAAAAAGAGCCTGCTTAGCCAAAGAAAGACGAAGCAAAAAGAACAAATCTGGAGGCATCACACTACCTGATTTCAAACTATACTATAAGGCCATAGTCACCAAAACAGCATAGTACTGGTAAAATAAATAAATAAATAAATAAATTGGCAAATAGACCAATGGAATAGAATAGAGAACCCAGAAGTAAACCCAAATACTTACAGCCAACTGACCTCAGACAAAGCATACAAAAACATAAGGTGGAGAAAGGAAAGGACACCCTTTTCAACAAATGGTGCTGGAATAATTGGCTAGCCACATATAGGAGAATGAAACTGGATCCTCATCTCTCACCTTATACAAAAATCAATTCAAGATGGATGAAGGACTTAAAACTGAGAACTGAAACTATAAAAATTCTAGAAGTTAACATTGGAAAAACCCTTTAGACATTGGCTTAGGCAAGGATTTCATGACCAAGAACCCAAAAGCAAATGCAATAAAAACAAAGATAAATAGCTGGGACCTAATTAAACTAAAGAACTTTTCCACAGCAAAAGGAACAGTCAGCAGAGTAAACAACAACCCACAGAGTAGGAGATACTCTTCACATCTATACATCTGACAAAGGACTAAAATCCAGAATTTACAACAAACTCAAACAAATCAATAAGAAAAAAAACAAACAATCCCAGTAAAAAGTGAACAAAGGACATGAATAGACAATTCTCAAAAGAAGATATACAAATCGCCAAAAAACATATAAAAAAAAGTTCAACATCACTAATGATCAAGGAAATGAAAAATTGAAACCACAATATGATACTACCTTACTCCTGCAAGAATGGCCATAATCAGAAAATTTTTAAAAAATAGATGCTGGTGTAGATGCAGCAACAGGGAACACTTCTACACTGCTGTTGTGAATATAAATTAATATAGCCACTATGGAAAACAGTGTGGAGATTCCTTGAAGAACTAAAAGTAAAACTACCATTTAATCCATCAATCCTTCTACTAGGTATCTACCCAGAGGAAAAGAAGTGATTATTTGAAAAAGATACTTGCACATGCACGTTTATAGCAGCACAATTCACAATTGCAAAATCGTGGAACCAACCCAAATGTCCATCAATCAACAAGTGGATAAACTGCGGCATATATACAATGGAATACTGTGCAGCCATAAAAAGGAATGAATGAACAGCATTTGCAGTGACCTGGATGAGACTGGAGACTATTATTCTAAGTGATGTAACCCAGGGATGGAGAACAAAACATCATACGTTCGCTCTGACAGGAGGATGCAAAGGCATAAGAATGACACATGGACTTTGGAGAGTTGGGGGGAAGAGTGGGAGGCAAGGGATAAAAGACTATAAATAGGGTGCCATGTATACATGGGTGATGGTGCATGAAAATCTCACAAATCACCACTAGAGAACTTACTCATGTAACCAAACATCACCTGTACCCCAATAACCTATGGAAAAATAAAATAATTAAAAAAAACAAAACATAAAATACTATGCACCAAAACTAGACTATCCCAGCTGGGCTGGAGAGGAGAAGGAAAAACAGAGAGGCTTGAGTTTCTGGGAGAAAGGGCAACATCTGAGGAGCCATGCAGGTAAGATCTAGAGACACCTTAGCAAAAGTCCTCCAGTGAGAGTTTGTATGAGTGGCCAAGGGCCAAGTGGGAATGGAATAGTCATCCATAGACTGTCTACCCTTCCCTGAAGAAAGCAATATCCCTCGCCCAGGCCCAGAGGGTAGAGGTGGCACTGGGTTTTTCTCTCAAAGTCTGCTAAAGATGGCCCCTCAGGAGCAACGTGGCTTGTCCCTACCCAAAAAGAAGGATGCATGCCTGTGCTCTGGACTCAGCTCATTCCATCTTACGCACTCTGAACAAAGGATGATGAGTTCACAGCATCCCATAGGACCAGAGAATTATAGTTATATTGCCTAACGGGGTAATATAATGCATATATTCTGAGACCCCTGAACAGAGACAATGTTTATTCACACATTTATTTAGATGCTTTATTTAGATATGTGCTTTACTTAGATGATGTCAAGATTGGTTTGTAGCAAATATCCTGAATTCTGGGACCTATGCCTTGTTCCCAACCCCACCCAGAGAGCATGCTATATTAAGGAAGACAATCCATAATGAAATACTGTGTGAGAAATGGAGATCACAATTTGACCTTATGAAACATCCTTGCAAACAAACCACTGTGTCCTATCCTAGGGGCATCCACAGCAAAGTAAAGGGTGAGAGGAGAGGACAAGGACCCAAAATCAGCTCTCTCCTATACATCCTGTGTCTTAGTGCATTTTTCCTCATCACAGATGAGCTCACATTCTCCCACCTTCCACCCTGTTTCTTCAGTATTTTGGTGTTTCCCTACTCATTATTACATGCACCCCTGTAGTTAAAAATGCTAAAGTTTCACTAACTGGACATCTTTGAGAGAAGAAGAAAGAAATAGCAAGAGGATATATTTTCACCTAGTAAATAAGACCAGGACCTTTGACTTTACCTTTGAAGATCTAGTCTTCAGAGATTTTAGAGCCTATTCATAAGCACAGATACTTAATTATTGAGATAGATTACATCTGCACAACCAAACCACATATTGCACTTAGTCCATTCGTCTTCCAGCAAGCTCTCTTCATGTTGAATTATTTAGTTTTCATCATTTTTGATTTTGTAAAAGGTTAGATGTTAGATGCTGATAGTGATATTGGAGAGGATGAAGAAATCAATCTTAAAGTCATTCTAAAGCAGAATGAGAAAAGCAGTTTGTCAAAGTTGGCCTTAGTAAGTGCCACATTTCCCCCCAACGCTTACAGAATTTGACTCAAAAATTACAAATTTATCATAACATTTATACTGGCAGTACTATCTTTGGGAATTATGTGGAATCTTTCTAAGAAGAGCAGCAATAGCCAGACATTTATTTGTTTACTCTCATTGTTTTATGCACTCATTTACTTGTTCATTCAGCAAATGTATACGGAGCAGCCACATATGCTTAGAAGGTCCACTGAGAGAGGGAAATGATTGAGCTTTGTCTTTAAGATCAAATAGGTGCTTGCCAAGTGACCGCCAGGAAAGGAGGGGAGGATTTCAGGCAGAGAGACAAGCATCTGCAAAGAAACAAAGCACAGGAGAGTATGTTGGGAAAACTCCAAGCACTTCAGGACTGATGGACCGTAGAGTGCCAGGGTTAGAGATCCAAGGGAGATGTGGCTGGAAATGACAGCAGGAGCTACGCAAAGAGATTGGCAAGATCACTGTGGCCACAATGGGGCAAGATTTGAGACAGAAAAAGTGTTAGAAGGCTGTTGCTGACAGTGACAGAAGACATATTTAGAATTTGTCTCTCTGCAGTGTTTCAGTAAATAAAGTAAGTGCTGATTCTTCGCTTCATGCCACATGATCGTACATTCATCTGTGTAAGGTATGACTTACCTGGTCCAGTCTACAATTTTTTTTTAACTTGAACATCAGTTTGGGAATTAGTGCAACTAATGCAGATGCTTCTCCTTAATAACTAAATTGTTAACTTGGAAACTTAAAGAGGCAACTAAAAAAGTTAATAAAAGTCTGGACAGAACCATGTAGAGTTTATTAAATTTACAAAAAGATTGAAAATGCCTTGCAAATCTAACTGTAATATAAATCTGGGTCAATCTTCCTGCCTTTCTCTGGGGCGACGTTGTGAATTCCCTAGTCAAGTAAATTCATAGGAGAGGAAAAGTGTCCACCTTATTTTCCAGGAGGCTTTGCAGTTCCCAGATGACAGCTGTCTGCAGTCCTTTGTGGATTCCGTACTGTACCGCTGTCACATGCTTTTCTGCATCCAGAGCTCATAGGTATCCCATGTTGCTCAGGGGACAGGTCTCTTCTTTGTATTGGTACAGATGGCAGCAAACAATTCTTGGTCTCTCATTTCTCTGGGCAATTGATTCAAGATCTGACTAAATCAACTGCATTTCTAAAAGATTAGCTATGGCTGGGTATGTAATCCGAACAGTTTAAGAAGCTGAGGCAGGAGGATTGCTTGAGGCCAGAAATCCAAGATTAGGCTGGGCAACACATCAAGACCCTGTCTCAATAAGTAAAATAATGAGCTGGGTATGCCTGTAATCCTAGCTACTCAGGAGGCTGAGGAGGGAGGATTGTTTGAGCCTAGGAATTTGAGACTATAGTGAGCTATAACTGTACAACTGCATTACAGCCTAGAACAACAGAGCAAGATCCTGTCTCTTAAAAGTAAGTAATAGAACATTAACTATTTGCATTATGTTAATGAAGGGATTCATGCACATGCTAGTCAGTGCTCATGATCCTTGCCCTAAAAGTTCAATAGGAATTGTGCCTGCTACAAATGCCAACTCCTCTCTTTTGTCTGTGCTGTGGAAGGCGGTCTTAAGCTTTCCTGGCTTTTGGAAAGGAAAGAGAAAATGCTACTCTTGCTGAGAGGTTTCCTTCTATTGTCCTGAAGCCCTCCGTTATATTTTCTTCCATTGTCACACTACAAAATCCACAATCAACTATAACTAAGAGTCATTTTGTTTCTTCTTATATTTGTGTTCCAGTAACACAGCCTCCACATCCCCCATTCATAAAATGGAGAAGGCAGTATTTACATCTAGTCCCTAGTATAAAGATCTCTACTGCACAGTAAATAACACTGGAAGCCAAGAATTGCCTTATTCACAGTCAACCTAACCAGCTGTTTTGTAACTAGTAACAGTCAAGAGAAACAGTTCCATGAAGCTCCAAGTTCTGCGCCTGTCCTTTAATGATTTCACTAGCCTAACAGTGTAAGAGGCTGAGTGAAGTTGGGACATTGACCCAACAAATAGATATCTTATAAACTGCTAACAACAGACACCTAAATTCCCACTATCTAAGCAAAACAGGGACAACTTTTAGCAATTTTTTTAAACCACCTGGAGGAGGGATGCAGGGCAAACAGAAAAATTTAATCACAGATGCCAACCCTGGAGATGCATTTGATAGCAAAGTCTTTTCCCTTCATGCATGCATTAGTGCGGCAGCCAGAAGAAAATCATTTTTTCCTGTGGGTGGAAACCATATGCTTCTGAGTAACAGCAGAGATCAAATTCAACTCCTCTGTCACAGCCTGCTCCGTTCAACTCTCTTTCCAGCATCCTCATTTCAAAGGAGTTCCCAGGTATGAGCTGACTACAGACCACTCTTTTCCCTGTTCTTTATCCGACAACTTGGTTTTGAAACGAAGAGAGGTTGCTGAGGCATGTCTCAGTTCAGCGTGATTGATCCATAGAGTGGTTATTTAAATGGGCTGTTGTTCCAGGCTTGCCTGGAATGTCTATAAAGCATATGACAGAATTCTCCATTTCTCCTGAATCCCCTTTTTTTGGTCATTTATGAAGAGGCAAGCATTTTTAAAAATAATAAATCACAGCAAAAGCTTTTGTGAGACCTGTCTATAAACTAGGAGTAAGTATGAAAGCCAAGGAGGGAAGGCTGTCCCTCTGACAAGCAGTCATTATTTGGGGAAGCATTCATGTCACCAGCCAGGAGTTAGAAGCTGATGACTGAGGGGCAATGTTCTTGATACAGTTTACTTTTCCTAGAATGTGTGTGCTAATTAACACAGGAGAAAATTTATTTCCTATCTTTGGCTCAAAACTCAGTACTCCCCCGATTCATTTTTACTTCAGATTAATTTGCCTCAGAACAAATTCCTTAACAAACTACCCTCGCAGGTTTGAAACAAATGCCCAGTGGTATTTGCAAGCAGCCCTTCTTTATTAAAAGTCAGACCTGACTACTTCCTCTTCCTGAGGCAATCGTGATTCCTTCCAGCTTCACAAAGATGCAACAGAGGGTTCTTCTTCAAATGACTAAGGATGAGACCAAGATATGCTTTCAGAAATTTTTTTTCAAGCAGCCTATTTTAACAGTAGCCATGCAAGAAGCCATTTTGAAAAAAAAAAATCACACAATTTTGAAATCTCCCTACACCTCCGCCTCTGGACATTAATTCATATGCATCCTCTATACCAGAATCCTGAAGAGCAAAGTTTTATAGGATTGATTCTGCCATTTTTATTGACTTACTAACTTTAAAATTCAAAAAATAAGGCAAATTTTTCTTTTTCTTTTATTTCAAAAATAAATACTAATTTTCATCAATTTGGGTTATTCAGAAAAAAAATACCTTTTCCTCAAGTGAACAAATACATGAAATAAAAATTGATGTTTTCCCTCTTCAACCCTCTACCTCCTAAGTAACTTGAAGTTTGTACTAGAACAGCAACGTCCGCAAATCCACAAGGTACACCACGCTGAGTCCTTGAGAGACTCGGTGTGTAAGAACTAGGTACATTTTCTCATAGCATGCACCAAACAAAATTGCTAAAAGTAAAATGTTCTAAACAAAGCAAGCTAAAGATTCTGAAGAACAGTGAACATACAGAATTGTAGAGTTGCTAAAAGGAGTCCTGGAGTCTCCCCCAACCCCCTTGGGCCTCAAACTATCTTCCTTGAACTTCCTGAAATGCCACTGTTAAATGTGCATGACTTTAAATTAGCAAGTCCTTCTAAAGGAAAATATTTTTGCAATATTTGAGGCATAAGAATAGCTCAAATTCAAGGCTAATTCTATACAATAAGGCACATAGGACCCCAAACACAGAATTTCACCTACTGTTTAAGGAGTTGGTAAACCTGAAGTTAAGAAATCCAACCCCAGGCCGGGCGCGGTGGCTCGCACCTGTAATCCCAGCACTTTGGGAGGCTAAGGTGGGCGAATCACAAGGTCAAGAGATCGAGACCATCTTGGCCAACATGGTGAAACCCTGTTTCTACTAAAAATACAAAAATTAGCTGGGCATGATGGCCTGTGGTCCCAGCTACTCGGAAGGCTGAGGTGGAAGAATCACTTGAACCCAGGAGGTGAGGTTGCAGTGAGCCAAGATTGTGCCACTGCACTCCAGCCTGGCAACAGAGCAAAACTCCATCTCAAAAAAAAAAGAAAGAAAGAAAAAGAAATCCAACCTCAGTGTCAGTTGATTAAATAATATATTTTCTCCCAATTATAACTGAAATATACATATTGAAAAAGAAGATGGATGAGGGGAGGAGTGGGTGGTGGAGGAATGAGGTTCATGAGTACACAAGGGGCAAAACATAGGTGCTCAGGAGTGATGGGGATAAAAAAAAAAAGCTCTCTGCTTTATGCAAATGTCTAGAACCAACTCAGCACACATGTAATGTGCTTTTTGAAAAAGTTCTATTCTTTCCCATGATTATTATGGTGTTATTTGTATATTTATTTTTCAGATGATCATATTAAGCTGAAGACAGTATTTCTGACCAGCCACTCTGTGAATCTTTGGCAGAATGACATTTACATTCCCTGGTTATTGAGCTAAATCACAACCAGTCAGAATGTGATCCTATAATCAGGGCTAGACAAGGAATATGTGTGAAGTAATTGCTGCCTGTGCTAACTATCTGTGCATCTTAACAGGCACAGATTAATTGAAAGGGAAGACAGTGAACACCTTCATTACATTTTATTTTTCCAAATGGTTGGTCAGATTGCAAGGGCAGTGGTAATGTAAAAGTGCAAGATGCTGACTTTTATCTCTGAAGAGAGGCTTCTGGGAGTACAACAAAATATCATGTTTGTATGCTTTAGGATAAATTACTGAAAAAGTCATAAATCCTGTTCTTCCTATTTTCTTATATTTTCAGAAACCAAAAGATTGCCTTGAAAGACATTTAAAATCAGAGAACTTTAGTGATGCTAAAGTTTCCCAAGAAGTTATGCCCAAGAACTGACATCACAGCATTAACCCTTATCTTTAAACTCAGGTCATTCCTGTTCTCATTGTCTAAATGTACCAGAAGCTTCTTTTCTTTCCTTTAAAGATTTTGACTTTTGAAAAGATTTTTACAAGTTCAAAGCACAGTGCACTGCAACTCTGCCAACTTGTGATATGTTCCACCTTTCCCCGGCCAGTGGAGACTGGGAACCTTTCAAAACAGAATGAGTTCGATATGTGAAGAGAGAATGAAAGAAAAATCCAAAGAAGCTCAGAGCAGCAGCTGCCCTTACTGAGAACTGTTGCTGGGAATTCAGCAAAGAAGGAAATACATGTGCCACAAATAGAAATTCTACTGAGGAGAAAAACCAAGACGCCGTCTGCCTTGTAAAATTCCAACCCATGTTGGTTGGAAGTGTGGTCTGTAGCGATAAATACAGAAGGATAAATACAGAAAAACAGAAAATTAAGAGAAATCTAAGCAAAATGGGGAGCATTTTTATGAAATGACAAGCCCTGTCTGACTTAGATAGCCATGGAGAAACAGAGATAGTCAGAAGGAATGGATATGCTGAGGAAAAGAGCGATCAAGACACACGTGTCAGAGAGGTGTCACATTGATTTAGACAGACTGTAATCTTTTTCCCTTTTTTAAAAAAACACTGATAGAGTAGATAGTTTGATATCCACTCTGAAACTATCAATTTAACAGCCACTGAAGCACGGAGTAACGAGATGTCAGAGTTTTCCAGTCAACTTTTAGGTTTGTTGAAAGCTCCATCCATGAAAAAGCTGGAAATTGGAGGGAGGAAGAGATGGATAGATGCTTTTTCTTAGAGGAACAAAAAGAAGACATACAAAATTGATCTTTAGCGAGGAAGGAAAGTCTAAGACAAGGAATAGAAAGTCTAGCATGTTCTAAACCATAATTAAAGGAAATGTTCATCAAGACAACATTTGGAGAAGCAAAAATTTGTATTTATTCCTCTCTGGCTGAAATTGTTTTTGTCTATGTATGACAGCATTTCTCGGGTTTTATTTGGAATTTAGAATGCTAAAATACCATTGAGTCTGCTCTTCAGACCAGAAAGCCATAGATAGTTGGTGCAAAGTCGGTTAAATAGCCCCTGAAAATTTGAGAGAAGACTGAAGTAAACTTGCTATTTCTGCAGACAGGCTACCCAGACCACTATGTGGCAAATCTCAAATAGGGTTGGTGCTGCAATCTGGCTCAGCAGACACTACACAGTGACAGCCTTCTGACCTCCTAGTTGCATAATTATAATCACAGAGAGCTAGTAAAGAAAAAGTAAATGAGAAAGAGAGAGAGAGAAAAATCAATTCCCCAGAAAAAATATCCTGCTGACACCGATCATAAAATGACTAGAAGGAGAAAACTTTCCTCACTGCCTGGGGAGCGCAACAAACAATCTCAACAAGTTAAGATGCTGCTGGGATAATAGCACAGGACTAGGGTACTTTGTCAACAGTTCTTTTTTGTTTTTTTGGTTTTACATTAAGTCATGATTCTGTCCATTTAGTTTGCAAATAGACACACCTTCAATAAGTTTAACAAATGCTTTTTCCTAATTATTTTGTTCAAGAACTATAGATTATGAGAAAGAGACAAAGGAACTAGATTGTTAGACTGAGGCCTTGTTATCAGCAGCAGCTCGTGTAAGGTAGGGTCTAGGGTATGGCAATCATGCTTCAGCTCAGCACTGCTAACAGTTCATGAACCTGTAACCTTGGACTTCATGGGCCAAGACATCATTTTAACAACTCTCTCCCTGCAAGATCATTTTCATATCTGAATTGGGTGGAAGTAGAACTGGTCTAACCCAAGGGTCCACAAAGTATTTCTTCAGACCTCCATAGGCTTATCAAAAATATATATATTCTATTCACCACATTATTCATCTCTCAGGTTACCATTGTTGACCTTCCCTGAGACCGAGATCCACATCTAGGTATCTGTCAGTGTGATTTCTTCCTCTCTTAGTTTAAGATGGAATAACTGGGCATGTAGGGTGAGAGAATGGAGTGAGGGTCTAGTTAAATACCAGATTCGATGTGAAAGGACAGAGATTTTCCATGTCTTTATCCTCCTCTTCTAGTGTTAGACACACAGTTCAATCCCTTTTCGTGCTATGCAACATGACATATAACTTTACATATATGCAGTCTGAATCTCCCCTTCCCCCATCCTCATTTTCATTGCCTTGGAACAGTGACACTAGATAGAAGGGAGGAAATCCGATATATCTAAACATGTCATTTAATATGACTTTGCATGTGAGAGGTGGAGGTGAGGCCTGGGACCTGGAGTGAGTTGCAGATTTCTTTTCTGGCAATTGGCTGGATGGTGGCACTATTCACAGAGATAAAGATTTTAGAAGAGGAGTCAGGTTAGAGAAATATAATGTAGTAAATATTATACAGGTTGAGCCTGAGGAATCAGTAAGCAGGTGAAGATGCCTGCTACGCTACTGAACACAGGCTTTGGAATGAAGACAGATGTTTCATTGGGAGAAGTAGACACGAGTCATCAGCATAAAGATGGGAGGTAAAGCCACGGGAATAAATAGGATCACTCAGAGGGAATATACAGAGTGAAAATATGTTGGGGTCTGAGACTCAGAGAACACCAAGGGAATGGGGCAGGAAGATGAAGAAACCACAAACAAGGTATACTCATTAGTGCAATCCTAAGTACTCCAACAGATAAACCCCCAAATCGCAGAACCTTAACTAATACAAGTTTATTTTCCATTCATATCAGTCCAGCACAGATGTTCCTGGTTAGTAGTCAGCCTTCCATGTGGACAATTAAGAACCTCAATTCCTTCCTTCTCGTGGCTTTGCCAGATGTGGAAAAATGAAGATAGAGGGCAAGGTGAGAGGTTTTGTGGGGCCAGAACTGGAGGAGGCATATATCATCCTGCCCACATTCTGTTGTCCAGAGCTCCATTTCATGGCCGCTTAATTCCAAGGGAGGCTGAAAAATATCATCTAGCTGTGTGTCTAGGAAGAAAGTAAAATGGGTTTTTGTAAATAGCCAGCCATTCTCTTCTTCACAAAAGCAAGAAGAAACAAAGAAGTAAGCAGAGATTTTTGAGACAGCAGTCTCAAGAGTCAAGGGAATAAAAAGAGTTTCAAAAATAAATGTATTTTTTAATTGTGATGACTGTAACACTGCCATGAAGATCCTCCTTTACACATAATTCTTTTTGTCTGCTCAATTATTTTCTTAGCAAACATTCACAGGAATAGAAGTATAGGGTCTTGCAGGATAAAAATTTTATACTTATAAAATCCATTTTGGCAACTTTTTCAGCCATCACCCAATGCTCACAGCACAAAGAGTTCAATTTTGATGCTTGCCATTATTTATGCCCACAGAGTCATCTGGCTAATGGTCCTTTACTGGCTCTCTGCAAAACCTAATCCATCAGCCCTATTAACTTTTTCCATCAGTGCTATAACCACAATCTGCTCTGGTCATCTATTCTGAAGAGCACCATCACCCTTCAGCCACTTAAACCTCCTGAACACCAGCCCCTGCACCACTGCCTGGTCTCTCCACTGTCCTGAACCTGTCCACCATGGCCCTGGCACTGCTGCTTCAGAACCAGTCCATTCCTCTGTATCTTCAGCTTTCCCCGGCATTGCCCTGACCTCTCCTTAATTAACACATGATTTTAATTAAAACCAGAACTTGCTCTGAGAACACTGCTCCCTTACAGCCTCAGAAGGGTGGGGTGTTTATTCTGTCATACCTTATCTACTCCAAGATTGGGGTGTTCTTTTGCCCATCTCACTCCATTTTCTGACTATTGCACCTCAACCCAAAAGAAGGAAGGGAAGGGAATGGGAAGGAAGGGAAGGGAAAGAAAAGGGAGGAGAGGGGAGGGGAAGGCATGGGGGAAGAAGGGGAGGAAAGAGGGGGTAAGGAGGGGAGCGGGGAGGGGGGAGGGAGGGAGGCAGGGAAGCAAAAATGGAGGGAGGGAGGAAGGGAGGGAAGAAAGGAGGGAAAGAAGGGAGGAAGGAAGGAAGGAAGGAAGGAAGGAAGGAAGGAAGGAAGG
>NW_022436946.1:58001581-58097071 GCF_009761245.1 Sapajus apella
AAAAAAAAAAAAAAAAAAAAAAAAGGAGGAAGAAGAAGAAGGAAGGAGGAGAGGGAGGAGAGAGGAAGAAGAAGGAGAAAGAAATTCTCCTGCACTTTTGAGGCCTAGCCTATTTGGCTATACTACCTTCTCCCTCTCTGTCAGGGTGGTTTCATGAGGTGTGAGGCACCAAGTAGAATGTTTTCTGTTTTCCCAAATTTCCCAACAAATAGAGCCTACTACTGAGAATAAAATGTACAAAATAACCCAACCCCTTCCCTGGGACCTCCCTCCCTCATCACCTCCACCAACCCTATTCTGAGATTAGAAAAACCCCTCCCCAAACTTTCTTGGGACTAGTAGACAAAAGCCCTCTGTTATCAGCTAGGACGCTCCAGCAACAACTCCCAGCACTGATACAATGAGGGCTACAAGGGGTGCAGGTCTTTTATGGGGCACAGGAGAAGCAGAGCTGTGAGGGAACAACCATCTCTCTCCCTCCCCATGTCAGGTCATGGAAGATTATCCCAAGGATGCTCTTCTCCTTTCAAGATGGGGGGATCCCTAATCTGCCCTTCATATCCACTAAGTCAGGGACTGGTGATGGTAAACTCCCTAAATACGTTGGAGCTTCTAAACTCTGACCAGGCAGAAGGTTTGATAATGCAGGCCATGGGCAGGAATTTGGAGACAGGAGTGAGAGATGGAAAAACAAGGAAGGAAGTAGAGAGCCGGACTAGAAGGTTGGGTAGACTATATTGCCTCCATCTCGGATGACAAGGGTGAGTGAGTTTCCATGGGAGGATGGTGTGGACACCTGCAGAAGGTGACTGGTTCTCAGTTGTCCTACTGTTCACTGCCAGGACAGCAGGCTACTTCAATTACCTTCTATAAGATGATTTATAAAGGCATGGCTCCAGGACTAAGGGCTTCTCTGGGCTGCAGATATGCATGTTTAGTTACTTGTTTCATCTCCGCACTCAAGTGTCTGAAAGCCATCTGCATTAGTTTGACAGGGCTGATGTAACAAAGTACCACAAACTGGGCAGCATAAATATTAGAAATGCATGGCGCCGCAGTTCTGGAAACTAGAAGTCCAAAACCCAAGCATTGACAGAATTGGTTCCTTCTGCTGTGAGGGAAGAATTTGTTACCAGCCTGTCTCCTTGGATGGTAACCAGCCATCTTCTCCCCTGACCTCTTGGCATCATCTTACCTCTATGTGTGTCTGTCTCTGTGCCCACATTTCCTTTTTTCATAAGAATACCAGTCATATTGGATTAAGGGATCACCCTACTCCAATATGACTTCATCTTAACTAATTACATCTAAAACAACCCTATTTCCAAATGAGGTCCTGGGGATTAGGACTTCAACAAATGAACTGGAGAGGAGGGGGAACACAATTCAATCTGCAATAGTGTCTCACATCCAGCCTGTCACCAACTGAACTCATGGTCTCTCCTCCAAAACCTGATCCTTTCCCAGAGTTCCTCGTTGCAATGAATGACGCTAACGTCCATCCAGCATGGAAGCCAGGCTTGCCATTTCCTGTTTTTCATTTTTTGTTTTGATGTCCCCCACATCAAAACAAAGTTGTCCAAATATTTATATAGTCCATCCACCATTTGCTCCTATAGCAACATCTTCCTTGTCTAAGCTACCAACTCTTTCTTGGCCTCCTGTAACCAGCAATTTCAATGGTTGTCCTTCTGCAGCTACTGACTTTTTCCCAAGCGCACATCAAACTACATCATCACCACCGCTTAGAATAACTAAATGGCTTCTCATTGCCCCTGGACCAAAATCCTTAACACAAGGTCCACGTGGTTGGAGCTTTCACTTACTTCTCTAGTCTTATCCTTCCATGCCACCCTCCATTCCCGTTGTACTTAACTTTGCTGAAATGTGAGCAGTCTCCTTCCCTGGCCTTTCTTCACTACCCCCATTTAGTTCATTCTTATTTTCAATTCAGTCAGTCCAAAACAGAGTGATTTCTAGGTGACAAGGTGCTGGTCTAGTCACTTGGGATGCACTGATGAGCAATTTATTAATTCCTTCCCTGTGGAGCTCACAATGGAAGGTCCTAGTGGAGGAGACGACAATGAGCCACAAACCAAATAAGTGGATTACAGAGTGTGTTGGAAAGTAATAAGGGCTATGGGAATAAAGACAAAGCAGGGAACGATTGGAACGAAGTGGGGAGGGAATGCAGAAGGGGAATATGTGGGCTACAATTTTAAATAAGGTGGTCAATAAGGGGCTGAGAAGACAACATTTGAGCAAGAAGTCCAGGAAGGTGACAGTTAGCCATGTGAGTATCTAGGAGAAAGAACACTCCAGGCAGAGCAAACAACCAGTGCCAAGGCCCTCGGGAGGTAACACACCTGGTATATTTGAGGAATCCCAAGGGGGGCATTTAACTGGCACAGACAGAACAAGTGGAAGGATCACAGGAAGTGGAATGACAGAGGAGCAGTGCTGGGAAGGCACAGATCGTGTATGGCCTTGCAAATCCTTATCAGAACTTTGGCTTTTACTCTGGGTGAAGAGGAGGTTCTCACAAGGTTTTATTCAGAAGAGAAATAAGATCTTACTTACAGTTTAAAACATATTATTCTGGCTTGCCCTATTGAAAATAGACTTTAGAGGGCAAGGGGAGAAGTGGGAAATCCAATTAAGAAGCTATTAAGTAATCCAGACAAGAAACGACAGTGGCTCAGACCAGAGATGGTGGTCGCCCAAGTCTTAGGACGGCACTTGGCAAAGAGGCAAGATCAATTTGCAGTGCTACTGGCTGATATTACTGTGTAAGATTTACCATGTACATTACCCACATTCTTCCCCTAGAGGCCCTTCCAGCCCCAAATGCAGCTCTCTTCTGTGTATTTTTTGCTATCCCAGAAATATCTAGAGTCCGTCATTCCATGTCCCTAGTGTCCGGCTTCCTGGACCTCACAGATGACACCAAGTGTCCTTATGCTGTATTCCTCTTTGCCACTGCTTACCTCTGCCCCAGCGTGCTAAGCTGCACAGTTGATTTCAAACTACTGTTCCACCTTCTGACTCCCTAACTTTCTCTTCTCATCATAATATTGCTCATAGTATTTCCTATTGACTCACCTTTCACTTTCTCTTCGCTTTCCCAGGTCAGAGTTTAGGAGGGACTGCATCTTAATCACACTGCACTTCCCTCCACGGACTTTCCTGGAGCAGGCCCTTAGGCCCTTAGACTCTGTCTGTACTCAGCGATCAGTCTTAGTCAAGGGATGCTTGCCTAGACCTACTAATCCCGCTGCAGTGGAGGGTCACTGTGCCAGCATTCATTAATTCTTTCTCTACTTCCTCCCTCATATGTTTGTCTGCTTTCTTTCTCCTCTCTTGTCTGAAAATGGTCCTGAATTCCCTTTTTCTCTTTTCTTTTCCCTTTCAACCTCTGACAGTTTCTACTTATTCATGTCTCAAACCTCAAAAATATATTTGTTAACCTTCATCCTGACCTTTCTTTACAAGGACTCAACTTGCCTATTCATCCACAAGCAATTGCCAAGGAGGCCAGATAAGTTAGTGTCTGCATCAACCTCTCCTGAATGCTCTTATCAACACCAGGCACCCTTAAAAACGAGGCGGCACATGATGCTCTCTCTCCACTTAATGGCAGGTGCCCAGTGAATCAGTAATATTGTCCCCTATTCCCAGAAGAGGATTAAGGACAATACAATAATATTTCATCTAGAATTCTACAATAAGCAATGTCACCTTTTCAGAATACAGCTTCAAACTAGGAAGAAAGTAAAGAGGTCTCAAAGCAGCTGAAATATGCCACCAACTCCAGGCACTAAATCTGGAGCACTTGACTCGTAAGAAAGCCACCTGGGGTTTTATCATCAATCGTTTATTTTTCCCATAATTCTGAAGGGTGGGGAGCTGATTTCCAATATCATAGCTAATTAGGAGTAGCACATATGAAGGAGGGACATAGACTACCTTAGGCAAGAAAATATTTAGCAGTGAGATGAAACAGCGCACAATCTGGAAGGACAAAACAGCTGTAAAACCTAGAACTCAAACAGCACAGAAGTGGAGTTTACAGGTGCAGAGCGAAGCATGCTCAGATGTGAGGTATGATGTTTTGAAAACATGGACCAACGAGGAAGAGCAGAAAGATCCTGGGATGCTGGAGTGGTGGGACAGCAGAGGATCTGAGTTTGTACATGAGGGGCTTTAATGGGCAAGAAATGATGCAAGGACCCACAAGCCTCCAGTGCTTCATTTGTCCTGAGGCCACACCCCCATCCACCTTCTCTGCACCCTATTCTGAGCCCACTGATTTTCACACCTGACCACAGGTTCCGGAGGCACAGAAGAATTACAGTGGCTTTCCTTGCGGTGGCACAGTGTGTCACTCACCCTGTGAGGCCAGCCAGGGATTTGAGCACCTGGGCTGACCACCAGCATAGTCCACTGTGACTTCTTATGCCAACTTCTACACTTGTCCCTTCAACTCAGCCAGCATTGATTGTGAATCTACTACAAGCCTGGTACTGTCTCAAGTGATTTCACAAAGATAAGAGCACTTGATCCCACCTGTAATCTGTTGGGGAGATATTGCTATCCCCATTTTATAGAAGTGGGAACTAAGGTTTGCTAGCAGAAGAGATAAGACTTAAACTCAGTTCTACCAACTCAAAGCCTGTGGTTGTTACATGACATCATGCTACCCCAAAGTACAGCAGACATAACACCCACTCACTCCCAGGGCTCCCATCCATGCTCCAAACCGCTTGATTGATCCTCTTTAGAATGCATTTTCTTTATCCTGTTTTAGAGAGCCAAAAACTACATGTTTTTGAAAATTTCCTGGTATTCTGTTGGTTACAGAAAATTATCCAAGTCTAAATACTATAATATAGGTGTTCAAGATTAGATTATAAGGATTTAGGAAAAGTTTCTCAATACTGCTGAACTGCAACTTACTCACCTCTACATTATTTATATTTAGCAAATCATATGTTAAGCACACTCACATTTTTGGTGAGGAATTATTTTCGCATGATTCCCAAATGACACAGGCTATGTGAAAACAGTGGGTACAGGATATGGCTTATCTCTTGAGTGGTTTAATGTTGTTTCATTTGATCACTGGATTCTGACTTTGTTTCTATGCTAATGATGGTCAAAATCAGTAAAATACAGAGTGAAATATTCCAGCTACTATTATTGCAATAACTGACAATTTCTCACCTGTATTCAAAGAGTTTCCTCAAAGGCACTCTAATGATATCAGTTGTTTGAGCTGGTGTAAGCCCTGGGAGGAAGAGAGGCAGGAACCGAGGTATATACACATTTTAATAGATTTCTATGTGTGCATCACATATCTGGACTTGAGCATTTCTTATATTCCAGTCTAGAAATCACTTCCTTGCTGATTACCCAGTTGGTCAGTTTCTACATTCCCCTTGGCACTCTTTTTATCTTCTTCTAATGTAATGGATAATGCCTTCAGCCTTCTGCAAAGTTTACTCTGGTTAAAGCTGCAATTATTCACATGCTTGTAGAGCAGCTGTTTTCTACACAATCTGGCCTTAAATCATATCCTCAAAAAAATATCCTTATTCAGTTTCAAGAGGGAGTAAAAGCGTGGCTAATAGAGTCACCCTCTTGATGTGCATATCATAAATCACATCCACTTCTGTTACCAGTACACATGAGTACAGTAGCATCTCTCTCAGTATGAAAAACTTCCCTAATGTCTGCAGAATAGTGATCAACACAGAGGAGCCCTGCATAATGCATATGTTGTTTTCTACTGTGTGTGAAGTACAGTGGCAAGTCATGCATTTTAAAACACCCCATAAACCCCAAGGAAATGCTTCCTGACCCACCAAAATTGCCCATGAATGATAACTGAGGCTTCTTATTTGAACATAGTAATCATGAAAATGGTGAAGAAAAGACAGAATAATGAAATATAGTAGGGTCTTTTATCTTAATAAATATTCTTTCATCCATTCAGCAAATATTTATTAAGGAATTACTGGGTGCAAACCACACTGGTAGGAACTGGGTTGGGGAACTGGACAAAGGAGAAAACAAATGGATTGGCCACTGTGTAGCATTCAGGGTCCAGTCAGGAACAGAGAAACCACACTGGATATTTCAACAGGGTATTTATTGTAGAGAATTGGTAACATGGGCGTCAGAGAACTGAAACGACCTTTTAGAAGGAAGGTTGGGGCAGCATAGACTTCGTAATTGTTAAGAAGCAGTGAACTCCTGGGCTGGGAAACACAGCAAAGAACCTAGAAGCTAGAGGAGGGCCCACTCAGAGCTGAGTCTAGTATCTGAGCAGGAGCTTCTGCTTAGCAAAGCTCAAAGGATAGGCCTCAAGGAGCTGGGGTCCAGATGCCTGAGATGCACAGATGCTGCTGGTGCCTCTGAGAGACACTATGAGGTGGGTTCTGGAGTTTGAAGAGAAGCTGAAGGCTGGAACCAACTGCTAATGACCAAGTGATATGGCATCCCTGGAATATCATTTTCAGGAACATGAAGCAAACAGGATGAAACAATTTCAGTCTCCCTCCACCCGGTCTCCCTTCCAGTTTCTCCACCTGGTGTCCCCAACAGGAAGCAGCCAGCAAAGCATACATATGGTTTGCATCGTATCAGCCCCAGCTTCACATGCAGAGTGAAAAAGGGCAAACTGAGCTGAACGTCAATAGCTTAATAACCAGTACATATGGTTTCTGTTTTCAAATTTAGTAAAGAAGATAAAATGCATGTGCAAATATAAGAATTAATAAGCAATCTAACAGGTACAGAAAACGTTGTAAGTGTCCTGTGAAGAAGATATGTATTTCCAAGTGGGGAAATCAGGAATATCTTTATAGAGGGATGGACTTTCATATCAGCCTTGAAACAGGATAAAGTTTCAATAAATAGAGAAGGTTAGGAGAAAAAAACTTCAGGTAGAAGATACAGTGTGAGCAAAGATGGAGTGGTCAGAAATCATAGAGAACAACAGACTGGGAAGTAGGCTAGAAAAATCTTGCAGAGCGCTTTGAATTCCAGGTTAAAGAATGTTCTGCATTTTTATGAATTTTTAAACACTTTGAGTACTTGACCTTGACAAATTACTTTAATTCCAGGAGAAAATATTCCAATTTAGTGCAGGAAATTGGGGCATCTTTTTTAGGGGAACAAAAACCGACAAGAAAAAGCAGATTGTAAATTCCCTCAAAAATCAAGTGACTTTGCAATTCTCTGCAGTGGGTAACAATGCCAAGATCTCTAGGAGTAGCCAGTAAATCGAAGAAGTGTTAGACATTTCATGAAACTTACTGTGGTGTTTGGACCATTTGTAGTTCATTTTTGGCATGGTCTATAGGTGGAGACACTTTCCATTTAAATCTCTGCCCAGCTGCTGTGTGCACAATGGTTTAAACGGCACATCAGCTGCGTAATGTAGTCATCTTTCTTTCCTTAACATGGACAAGAATACCATCAGTTCTGTGAATAAATATATTTTTCCCAGTTATGGGGGTTAACACATGGAAGAATAATTTCATACAGTATGCCATTAACCACATATTCAGGGGTGTGAAATGACAGAATCAACTTGGAGTTGGGTTCTTCATTGGAATCCATGGTATTACATAGTGGTGTGCAGGTACACTGGCTTGGAGGGTGGGAGGGAAGAGCCCTGACTTTTTGTGGTATTGGCTGATTTTGGGGTGTAAATACTCCCACTATGGCCAATTTAAGCTATCAGCCTGACATCACGGACTGAGAACTTGGGAAAAGATATGCAAAATTGGCTTTCCCAAGCCAGTCTGAGCTAACTCCAGCAAAGTGCTGGTGGGTGTTAGGTGGGGGAGGAAATGATGAGATGCAGCCAACTTCATGAAGCCTAGAAATAAGGACTATAATTTAAGCTATGTGAGAGGAGAGACAGAGATGCAGGAACCAGCAGAACTTGTCAGAAATATTGAAAGCCCTTGAAAAGCAGTGATCATAAGGAAGAGAAGATGAAAGAACTGACCAAAGATGGCCAGCCATAGTCAGCTCTCTCCCTGGTGGTCTAGCTTGGCAAATGGCCTGACCTGCTTTATGAAGGATGAGCATTTTGCCCTAACATAACTGATCTTGATATTTTCCATACAGAACTTTGGAAAATAAATTGCTGTCAGTTAAAACTTCTGAGGCTAAGATACATGAATTTGATATGAGAAATAAGACATATGCATAACTTCCATTTTTTATTTGAGAGATCAAATGTTTTCCCTATGACTTTGAGAGATGTCCCATTTCTTTGTACTAAATAGGTTAATAGTACAAATAAATTTCTATTGTAATATTTCTGATGCTTGGTGTGACAGTCCTATGTAGTCAATTGCTAATGGCCTTGTTCACAAGCTTGAGTCTGGTAAAATATTCAATTCAGCCATAAAAATGACTACATTAAAAATTGAATTAATAATGATTAAAATTAAGTATTAACTACTCAATTAAATTTAAAAATAAATCCAGGGAATTCTAATTCTCCTTATGGAAAAAAACAAACAGTGTTAATATGCTTGACAAATACTTAATAAATATTTAACTTCATATTTACACCCTATATGGAGAAGAAAAAAGTTAAAATTTGATATTACATGTTATAAAACTGTCTGTGGCTGTGCTTTTACATGCCCTTGAGTTGAACTAGAATGCTGATGGAAAATGAGCTTGCATTTTCAATCAAAGAAAAAGCATATAAACTGGAGCTAGGAGTAGGTATGCATTTTCATAAACCAGGGCAGTCTAATCATCTAACAGTTTCTCATGAAAAGCAAAGGCTGGGGTGCCAGCAAATTATTAAGCTATGTGGCATATTCCCCTCAAACACAGACGTGTGAGCACACTCAAAGAGAAATAGCAGCTGCAGCTGCAGCAGCGAAGGTAGGGGTTAGTGACCAACTCCTGCCTTGCAAACAATGCAGCATTCCAGCCTGGCATTTGGAGAATCGCCTTATGCTAATTCTGCCACCTTGTGTGATGCACATATATTACAAGACAAAACATCTTCAGACACTTGTTCTATTAGCCCTTACTTAACATGCTGTTTTATTTTATTAAAAAAAAAAACAACTAATTGTCCTGTTCAAGGATTGCCCCTACCAAATCATTGGTGCAGCTGAGCAGAAGTGATTTGACTTCTGAGACAGATTTATCTCGGGAGTATTAGCTCATGATGCAAAGACACAGATGCTGGTCCACAAAAACACATAAGATGTGAGCTTGCTCGCACTAGGCTCAGATGGCACTCGGTCTAGGTCACCAATGCAGAGACGAGTTGGAGCACAGGGGACCATGAAATTTATTTCCAGTCTTTAAGGAAGTGACCAGTGGTGCAACTGTCCTTGGCATTAGCCCATCTGTCTCATCCACTATTGCTCAAGCCTCGAGGCCAGTTCCCACATGACTGCACTGTTTTTGCTTTTGCCTAGTAATAGCAGCAGTGATTTGGAACAAGACATTCCAAATGACTTATCTGACCCCTTTGACTCAACGTCAAAGGATGAACCTAACAGCCACAAGCCGAGCTGCATTTGGAAGAAACAGACACTACGAACTGCCGAGCCTACCGAGCAGGGATGTGGCCACATCTCCCAGACCATCCACTCCAGACAAATCTATACTGAGAGCGGGCCAACTACCTTTAGGCAGAACATAAAGACGTGTCATTCCGATCTGTTTGGACAAGGGAAGTACTGCATAAACTCTGGTTTCAAAGTAACTGTCGTATTTAATTTTTGGCGTTACTGATTCCTGCTAACACTATCTTAAATACTGCCACACTGGAGTAATGGCTATTTAAATCACAATACTTGGAAAATATTATCATTTTTAATAATATTGCTTCCCCCTGTAAGTGCTGTATTTGCTGATAAAATTGCTTTTTCGATGTTTGTAAGTATAACTGAAATCTTATTAGTTGTCAAAGAAAGCTGATAACAACCCCGATTAGGCAGGTTGTAAACACGTGCAGGAAGCACTTCTTAGCGGGAGGCTGCCTTTGTGGAGAGAGGACCTTAGCTATGGCACCCGTCAGGCCTGGGTTTGAACCTCCACTCTGCCTCTGGAACTAATCTCTCCAAATGATTTCAACTTTCAGCTTGTAAAAGAGAAGTAATTATACCTACCTTGGCAGAGTTTCTGTGAGTATTGGCTATAATAATACATGTGAAGTGTCAACACACATCATAAGAGGCACATGATAGATGGCTACTGCCAATGTTATCAATGGCATTCAGTCAAATGTGCTTAGAAAAACAGCTGCAGAGAGAAAGGGAGAGACAGAGACCTGAAATGTCTTACACCTGAGACTTAATAAGATGCTTAAATCTTATACGTATTTTGATATACCTGAGGAAATAAGGGTTCTCCCCTTTGAATCTTGTGGTTATTTATTGACAAGAACTTCACAGGGATGTTATCTTTTTTTTTTTTTTGAGACGGAGTTTCGCTCTTGTTACCCAGGCTTGAGTGCAATGGCGCGATCTCGGCTCACCGCAACCTCCGCCTCCTGGGTTCAGGCAATTCTCCTGCCTCAGCCTCCTGCACAGGGATGTTATCTTATGCTATGTTATCTTATATGATTTTATATAGTGCAGTAAAGCTCAATTTATGAAATTCCTAATTTAACACTATCAGCACTGAAAGCATTGTGGTAATTTACTGGATATTTCCATGGTCCTTATTGCTGGAGTTTCCTGTCACAGAATTGATGTTAGTGGATTCAGAGAAGATAAGGCTGCTTCCCAACCTGATAAATTCTCTCCTTCAAAATCATCCCAGTGAGACCATTAAGAAAAGGTTATAGAGAGAGATTTTATTAAACGAAAGCAGCAAGGAACCCTGACCTTTGCATGTGGGGACGCATGAGAGCCTCTGCCCGCAGTGAGCATCACCTCCTCCACTACAGATATCAAGGACCCAAGAACCCCTCAGGACTGGATTCTGTCCCCTCCCTTAGCACTGGGCACGCTCTTGGCTGTCAAATCCAGACCTGCTCCAGACTGGGAGAGGGACCTTTTTTAGCCTCCTGAGGCACTGATAGAACTTCATGCATGACCTGCTTCACAGAAGCAGCCACTCTTCCCCACACCCACCAGGATTCCTCACACTCGCTATCATCATGGACCCCAGAGGAAAAAATTACCTTCCTCTAAGCACATTCCTCTTTTTTTCTCAATTACAACATCCCAAGCAAAATGCCCCTAACCGGCACATTAAGAGTCTGCAAGACTTGTCATTCTTTTCACAACTTATAAAATGCAGGGATGAGGTAAGTGCCACCTACACCATTCTGCTTTTTGCCAGCTTGTTTCGCAAGGACCAGAACAACATCTTAATCACTGTGCCCCAACTTCAATACAGGGACCACATGCAGAAGCATAGTTACTGCTTGAATGCCCAGATGCATGAAAACAGCCCCATGTTAGGCACCAAGTTTTCCAATAATTTATCAAGGGTTAAACTGTTCTGTTCTTGCATGTATTCTTATTTTACCTTATCTTTCAGAATGACATCTAGCGATCTTTTAAACAGTTTCTGCCACCTGCTTCTATATTTGTTATCATCCATTTCTTCTCTGTCAGAAATCTTTGTGTTATATTTAACTGGGATCCTAAAAAAAATTTAACATCTCCTGATCAGCATCTTTTAATTAGCATATTGCGCTTCCCTGAATGTCAGGGTAAATTGCAGTATTCATCGAAGCTACTAATACTGACAGAATTGGAAAACACTAGAATATTAAAACAACTGGTGCAAATCGAAAATCAATTTCCAGAGAACCCTTACAAGATGGGAAAACAAGAAATAATGACCAGAAAAAATTATTTCTGTTCGCTTGAGAGAAATGTCTGAATCTTTATGCAAAATGATTAATTTTTTAGAAACCCATGAGGCTTCAATAATGCACATCTACTAATCTGGTAAAGCATGTAATGACATGTGAAGTCCTGAGAACACTGCCTGACACATAGCAAGTAAGTAGTCAAACATGCTATTAAAGAAGTTATTTTAAAATCTTACTAATATTTAAGGAGATCACAAAGACAGAAAAGCATTAACAAGATTAGAAACTAGATGCACAAAAGAAATAAGAATCTCAAATTGTTCTGCCTTTTAAAAGTGTGATTTAATTGGTGCTTGTATTACCACAAGGAGATGAGACACTTAACTGGATCTCCATTTCTGTGGAAAATGGAACCAGAAAAATATGGACTTAAATGTGAAGAATTTGTACAACCTAAGGTAAAGATCTTCACAAAGTAAAGATGAATCAACACTATAACAGTCTACCTAGGGAGATTGAAAGATCTGCTCCTAAATATATTTAAAGAAAATATTAGTTAGTTGAACTTTCAGTTTAACCTTATTTATTAATGTAACCATATTTATTGATGACACAGAATTGATTGGGATGAAGAATCCTTTCCAATTCTCCATGAAGTTCAAGAAATTGGTGATTGGTCTGTAGAGAAGCAAGAAGACCCCAAAAAGAGTCTGAATTCTTCTCCCTTGTCCATAACAGCAAAACAGAAAAAAAAATTATATAATCTGAGCATCAAAAAATGTGCATACCGAGATGAAACAGAAGTTCAAAGAAATTCTGCAAAAGCCAGGACCGCCCTAATGTGCCTACCTGTTCTGTTTGGCTTCTAGAAGCATTTGCCTTTGTGATACAATTTCTACATTCCTCTTGTCTATCTCACTCTGGTAAGCAAGAAAACAGATCAAGTATAGAAAAGTTCTTTTCAGGTGCTTGAAAATGTTGCCTGTCACAGAGATAAAGCATGCCAAAACACTGGATATAGATCATGCTTCCAAGTCTCTGGGAATAACCTTCCAGATTAAGATGAAATCAGTCAGAAAGCTAAGAAGATAGATTCTGAGTAGTACTTGTTATAGGAAAAGAGTATATATTAGACTACAGTCAAGACCAGTGGATTGAGACCATTTGAGACTTGTCAAGTTTGGCAACACCCCTTTGTATAGTAACAAGGGTTCTGTAAATTTCTTACAGGATTCTAGAGCAGTGGTTCTCAAACTGTGGCCTGGCACCAGCAGAGTTAGAATCTCCTGGTAACTTGTTAAATAAAAATTCTTGGGTCCCACCCATATCTACAGGATAAGAAACTCTGAGGGTGGAGCCTAACGATCAGTGTTCTAAAAATCCACCAGTGGATTCTATCGCCCAGTGATGTTTCAGAACCTCTGTTCTGTGGTTGTAGGTGTACTTGTACACAAGTGTTTCTGGAAACACATTTGGGCTTATCCTTAACCAGAAGAATCAGGACAATCATTTGCCCATTCTAGTCTATCATACCAGAATACTCTAGTATGAAGAAACAAAGGATGCAAGGGAAATAGATAAATAGTTCTCAATGATTGAGGATAATTAAGAAGATACCAAAAAGATCACAAAAACTGTGATATGATCTACACTAGTATATAATGCTTATATGATGAAATATGATCTAATTTGTTACAAGTGATGTGTAACTAGGTAATGTTGATGTTAGATACATCCTGAAGTTAAATCATCTACTAAAAACTGAAACTATTTTGGGAAAAGATGAGACTATGTGCCCTGATTCTTGGTTGTATGCTCATATCAGCTTAGTAATTGATGCAAAAATTTACTAGCTAAATATGAAACAGTGAGCATGCCAGGTATGTTATACATTGCCATTGGGTGTGATTGGTGTTAGTTTGTATCACTGCCCTATTCATAGTAAAAAAAAAAAAAAACAACAACAATAACAACAAAAAAAAACTGTATGGGCTTCCTAAATCAAACACTGACATTAAAAACAAAAGCTATACACAAAGAAACACAAAGAGAAAAAAAATAGAATACACTCTTTAACACAACACATTAAAACTACAAATAATATGTTCAGCCTAAAACCCCACTCATTAAAAAATAATTTAGAATGATCCTCTTAAAAACAATTAGGTCAATAAGGAAATCAATCTATACAAATAAAAATAATTTTCTGTGTATTTATTACAGAATTTGAAGGCTGTATTTGGCACGGACAGAATATATGCTATAAGGTACTAAGAAAGACCATATTGAAATAAACTATTTCCTCAAGAGCAGCTGATACTGAATAATGTAAAGATAGATAGGAGAGATGTTCCTTGTGTACTTTGTTGCCCTGGGATCAGAGAAAGCAAATAGCTCTTTAAACATAAACCTGAATATTCGGTTTTTTACAATTGTAAAAGCAGACCGTCTAAATTGCAGCTGCTGACTCCCTGGGAGGTAACTGTTCATGGGGATGCTCTACTCAGTGATCTAAGACCAGAAGCACTAGGTCCAGTGGTCCTGAGCCACACTTAGGTGTTTGCTGGACTCAGACCTCCAAAACCTGGGGCCACCTGCTCTCCTGGGTCACAACTTGCTTTGATTCTTTTGATCAGTGTAAGAAACTACAGAATATCAAAAAACAGACAGCAGTGTTTCTTCTTTTTTTATTTTCTACCTAATATAATGCCAAGTACTGTCTTGATATCACTCATCTTTCTTGTGTCTCAGTGATGGGAGATTTTGATAATCTGAACATTCTGGATTCTGCAGCTGTTAAGACTGGAGATGGGGATGGACCCAAATAGGTTTTGCCTGTTGCCTATGACCAAGACTCACAAGGAGATGATTAGGACACGATTTCAGCCAATAGTGAAATAAGACCCCATTTATTACTTTCCTGGCACAGGTATCAAAGTCTATAGTTATACATAGTCATAACCTTGTCTAAAATCTTAATCGGGATATAAAGGGAGAGATTTTCCTCCAACTTATTTATGGACACATTTGCATCATAGGAATAAGCAAGCAGGATTTTAAAACAGAAAGCAGCTCAACACAATGCTTCAGATCAGACTCTGAAGCCAGACCCACTGGGTTCAAGTCCTGATTCACACTAGCCTCTCTGTCCTGGTCTCCCCATCTGTAAAGGGGGAAATAATACCTATCTCACAAGATTAAATGATTAATTGGATTAATATTCATCAAATGCTTAAAGTGATGCTTAGCAAGTACCAATTTCATTAATATTTGCTAACTAAATGTAAAGTGGCTTTAAACAGACACTTTGAAGGTCACATCTATTCTCTTCTCTCTGAGCAAATAAGATGCTAAACTTTTACAAGGGGTTCAGAGATTTCAGCATATCTTGCTTCTCAACAGTCATCTGAGGCTAATAGACTTAGCAGATAAAATTAGAAAGAAATAGTAATGCATAACAGAGCCACAAGTCTCAGGTTCATTTAGAAGATTTTTCTCGAGCTCTTCAATAGTCTAGCTAGTAGAGTGACAAAAGATTCTTTAGACATAACAAAAATGAGAAAATATATTAAACTTTCTGAAATTCATAGACTTACTTTTAGGCAAACATATGGCCAAATGTATTTATTGCTTAAAAAGCCAAAGAGAGAGGAAAAATCAAATTAATATTTTAGAAAATCAATATTTAGAAAAAACAAATGGCTTCAGAAAATAGAAAGGTCATAATAATAAAACCAAAAGTTTAGAGAAAAATTTTGGAGTTAATAAATTCAAGCAGTAGCTCTTATAAAAGAGAGGCAGAAACAGCATAATTAGAAAAAGGGACAATATAAAAGACAGTTGAAGAAAATATTTACAAAATATAAAGTTTACTATGGATAATTATAAGAAAATTTGGTAATCTCACCAAAATAGACAATTTTCTGGGAAAAAAACAGATTATCAAAATTGATTTAACAAAACAAGAAAACTTTACAAAAGCAATACTGAGGAAATTATTAATGGAGTTATTAAAGAATATCCCCTATAAAACCCTCAGCCTATTAACCAGGGAATTATTCCAGACCTTCAAAGCACAAAGAATCCTCCTGTTAGATATAGTTACTGTATTGAACAAAATGTAAGGAAATGCTTCATCATCTAATGGAACAAATATAAACAACTGATAGAAAAACCTAACAAAATTGATGCAAAAATGAAAATCATAGGCCAATTTCACTTATGATTATAGATGTGAAAAATCTCAAGTACTATAAAGTTTTAGCAAAGACAATCAAGGTATATTTTTAAAAATAATCCACCAATCCCAAGTAGGTTTTATGACAGAATTTCAAAGAGGGTTCAATATTGAGGAACTTTTTTTATATCCTATATTAATAGGCTAAATAACAAAAACCAAATTGTTCAATAGATGCTTAAAAGACACTTAGTACTCATTCCTTTTAATAATATTTTTAAAAGAGAAATAAATGGCTACCTCCTTGGCACTGTTAATTAAATATTATCCAAAGTAGTCCCAGCATTATATTTTATGGGGATATATAGTATTTTTTTTCCAAATGGGAGTTCCTCAGGCACTGTCCTCCAAAATGTTAATATGTGCAGCTTTTTTTCAAAAAGAATGTAGGGATCCCTTGTTCAAACACGTGTGGAAAATGCTGAGTTGAGCAAAGTTAAACATATTTCTGATGGCAGGATTTCTTGGAAACATTAAGACAGTGGTGTGAATTCCAAATTTCAATGCAATGCAACTGTTTTTGCTCAAAGCACTGGTCCCTCAGAGCACAGTTATGAAAATGTTGTCCTAGAGGGATCCCTTTTACATTCAAATTAAACAAGGATGCCTGCTATCGCTATTATTACTTATGTTGATTTAGAAATTCTGGCTGGTAAAGAATAATGTGGAAGTAGACACAACAGATAAGAATATTAAAGAAAGTCAAAAATATAGAAAATATATATCATACAATTATCTATAGTTATATTATTTATAATTATTATGATTCATGAATATTCCCAGTAGCCATAATATACATAAAACTTATGAATGTTCTGAATGACAAAAGTGGGTTATATGAAAAAATATGTTTATGAAAATAGAAAATATTATAAGTGAGCAGGTATATGATATTCCTGACTGAGAAGGTTGAATATTATAATCAAATCCTACTTGCATTTGCAGGAACCTAGAAAGATGACGGTCAAGTTTACCTGAGAAACATAAAATGAGACTAGGTTCTTTCGAACCTTGATGTTATGATTTAAATTAGTAAATTCTTTTGGAAAGCAACATGGTAGAGCAAGTCAAGAACATTTCATCAGAACCACCCAGAAGTTTCACTCTGGAGTCCTAGTCAAAGAAAATAACAGAAAATCTGGAAGTATTACACATTCAAAGATCATCCACATTACATTATTTATTTATAAGGGTAAAAACTGGAAAGAGCCTAAATGATAAGAACTACCATTTCCAGATCACATATTCACTAAATACATGACAGATTTCACATACACGAAAACTGAGACTCAGAGAGGAGAAACAGCCGACCTTTGACCATGGAGCAAAAAAGTGGTTGAGCCTGCATTTAAGGCCAATTTCCAGGCAAAGCCCAGGCTCTCTTCATTGTCCCATGCTGCTGCTAAAGCTATGAAAACAAGGGACTCTTCAAACAAACGTTCATCTATTCTTCAGGATATTATGACTGGTCACAATTAAGATGTTGATGATGTTGTAGTAAAATGAACAATGTTTATGTAAAGAAGTTATACGTATATATGTACATTGTAATAACTAAAGGGGAAAGTCCATAAAGCCCAGACAAAAAGACTGGAAGGGAACAATCTTAGTAGTCTTGTATTAGCATGAAGACTTAAGGACAATATATTTTTTCTTGCTTCCAGTTGGGTTGGTAATACATTACCTTTATCAAACAAAGATAAGCTCATATATTGAAAAAAGAATAAAAACATTGTAACACACAGAGCAAATTCCATGAAAGAGGAAAGGTGAGAGCTGTGTCTAATACAAGCTGTGTTTCTTTCACATCGACTTGTATGTACTTTATATATATTAGGAGTTAAATAAATATGTGGTGATTAGATTGGAGCATATCCACATATTATATTTAGGTTTTTTCAAGAAACTGAATGTTCACCAAACAGCTTTGGACAAGAAACAAAAACCTTATCTGATTGAAATTATAAGGGAGATAGGAAAAATACAGTATCCATTTTGAAATTTGGCTTCAGCATTGTATTCTATTGATTTTATAATGTCCAGAGCAGCTAAATGCAACAAACACATAATGTGCTATGCAATATAGGGTCTGAAGTTACTGTGGTCATCACCTAAATTTCAGAGAAAAGGTAGGGGACGTAAAGACACTATCAAAGAAAATTGATTTTTTACAGCTAATAACCTTGTGCTTGGTGGCAGAACACAGTATCAAAATCACCATTTTGTGTTCAGATAATTTCACCAGCCTTCCCTGCTGTTCCCCTGACACTCCCACAGCTCCCCATCTGCCGCCAGCTACCTCCTGCTCCTACACATTCTGATGACCACACAAGTAGGGTTCAAAATATGACCCAGTAATTTGTATCGCATCTTTGATCCTCAGCTCTGTTTCCACTGTGATAGAGAGATTAAAGTTGCAGGAAGGGAAAAGTGGTGACTTATCTTTCAAGGAAATTGAATTTTTCCTACTAGAGGTGAGAACACTTGAGAGGACACTTTATCCCCCGTACAACATTTCCCCTACTTTAGGAAAACAATTTGGCCTGGAATGGATACAACATACTCTAGATTCAACTCTCAGCTCTCCTCTATCAAGGTTATGTATTACCAAATGAGCCCTTCTCCCAGGGTTGATGAAATAAGCCCAACACCATTACACTCTAGAGAATAGTCTTAATATCTGGATTAATCCTACATAAAATGTTAAGAAACACTTGAACCACAGTCAGTTGTTGGCAGTCCCCTTGAGGAGAAGCATCCCCAAATATCCACAATAAAGGGAGGGCACTGAGAAGAGCCAGATGAGTGACTCATGAGCTCTTTTCATGGTTTCCAATCTTTATTTAATATTTCCCTCGTTTCTACTCATTGAGCAGGACTGGCCATGGTGTGATAGAGACACAAGGTAAGAAGGGAGCTAGTCTGTCTGTGTGAGAGAGCCATGTATAGAATATATACAGAACAACAAACCTCAGAGTTCTCACTGAAGAGAGAGGTCAAGACATCCCAGCAGTGCATTGAAAGATGGGCAGTATTCCAACAAGACTTATTTTACCTTTCAAAACAAAATGATTTAACAGTTTTAACAACTAACCAGCTACACACCCAATGCTGGACCAAGCAGTTGGGAGATAATGAGCTTAAATGATGTAGTCACTTCATAAGTTTCAGATTTCAGTAAACAAAAAAAAAAAAAAAAAAAAGAAAGAAAGAAATGAAGTTTAGAACAGGAGTCAGGGAAGAAACAAACAAATTGTGGATTGAGCTAAAGCCAAGAGGGTTTTGAATATATTTTTTGAAGATTCGAGATTATCATAAGGAAAAACTCTTATGATTGTCAACAGTAGTAGAAGAAAAGGAGTAATAATCAAATTCATTAGTGGAAAGTCCCTATTACAGACTTGTGTGTCCATTACTATTTACTCAATTTACTTTTGAATAAATAATTATTATTTTAAATTTCCATGCAAATAGTATTTGCATCCTCCTCCTTCTCCATCCTTCGTCTTCTGACTGACATATCTTCCCTGGATACACTCCAGCCACTCCTAGACCAAGAATCCCACTCCCTGGGGATGACGTCACTCCAGTGTTACTCTGATATAAGCACTTTGTAACAAGCATAAATGGCAAACAGATTTAGTTAGTCCTCTCAGAAGGTTTCTACCAACTCATTATTGACCTCAAGGGTAGCAGTTTTTTGAAATAACCATCCTAATGCAAATGAAATTCAGGAAATCTGCCATTTAGACATGTTCTATAAGCATCAACCTAGCCCCATACCCAACTTGTGAGCTTTGTGATTTTGCACCATAATCAGTTCCTGGTAAAAATCTAGAACTCCAAGGTTAGTACAAATTGACATCAGCATCAGAATTATTTCAATGTTCTGTGTCTCTTCCACTATGTTTCTTTAATTTCTTCATTAATGTTAACTTTGTTTCTAAATTAATTTTATGTATTTATTTATTTAGAGAAAGTGTGTCACTCTGTCACCCAGGCTGGAGTGCAGTGGTGTAACCATAACTCACCACAGCCTTAACCTCCTGGGCTCAAGTGATCCTCCCAACACAGCCTCCAGAGTAGCTGAGACTAAAGCACATTCAAACGTTCTGGCTAAATTTTTAAATTTTCACAGAGACAGGGTCTTGCTGTGTTGCCCAGGCTACTCTTGAACTCCTTAGACTCCCAAAGTTCTATAGTTACAGGTGTAAGCCACCATGCCTGGCTCTAAATAAATTTTAAAAGCCATACTTGCTGCAGATTGTAACTTCAGATTCAAACAGAATATAAAGACCTCAGAGATTCCCAACTTTTCTGCGTTGGTTTTGTTTTCAAAACAAATTGCACTGGAAATTAAATTGACATTTTTTAATTTAAAATCCCAGCACAGCTTAAACTGATGAAAAGAAACTAGTAGTATTGAGGTAACCCAGAAGTCAATTTATAATGAACAGAAAAAGCAAATTACTATAGTTTGCCCTGTCACATCTAGTTTAATAGTATTTTCCAATACATAAATTAGAGATCAAGGAAAGTAAAGGCTGCAAGTGATAGAGATGGATATGCTTCAAGACCTGTGATCCCCAAAAAATTAAGATTTAAAAGAAGCACCAGAAATGAGTCTAAAACTATTTATCATATAGATACAGATGTTAATACAGCTATACAGATATAGCTGCATAGACAGCAGTCTACTAATGACCTATATTCTGGATTTAAGGTTGTAATTCCGGGACACTTAAAAATGATCCCTAAAAATAAATTGTAACTTCCATGAGTGTTTGTATAACAGCGGTGAAGAGAGTAAAATGTACTAACATTGCTAAGATAAGGAAGGATTGTCCCAGCAAAGAAGAATGGCCCCTCTGTGTCCCATGAGGGGCTCCTGTGTGATTATTACTATGATTATATACATGGAGGTGAAATGTAATGGATAATGCTCTCTCCCAAACCTTGTCATCAGAACTGCTCTATTAGAAGATTTTAGGTAATTGATCCAAGGTCAGAGATATTTAATCTGGGGCAGCAATAAAGTCAGCATAAGAGATAAATTAAGGTATCCTTAGTCTAGTTAAAATATTTGTTCAAAACTGCAATTACACTGATGAGAGGGTATAGCTTCATTCATTTTCTCAAAGAGCAAATGTGGATATTACTTTTTCTCTATTTGAGACAAAAGAGAAAGGGAGTGTGTACACTCTCTGTAGAGAGGTTTCCCACATTTATCTTCTCTTTCTCCATTGATCATGTTGACAGCAATGACGCAGTAGGAAGCATACATATCCAAGTTTACATGAAGGGCTAAGTCAGGCAAAGAAGATACTTTTAATTAAGATCCAAATGGTGCCCTTAATTATCTCCAATGTTATAAATAGGATGAATAGAGTGCCTGTAGCTTAAATAGGAGATCATGAAACACAAACGTTGTGGCCGAATAGCTGATACGAATTCCTGGAGCCACCTAGAGGGGAAAGAAGAAGAGGAGGAAGGAAAAAAACCAGGACTCACTTTCTGAGCACTACCATATGATAAGCACTCTGTCTCATGCTTTACACATAGCATGTGCTATTATGGTATGGCTCTACAACATAATTCCAAGAAAAATAGAAAAACCATTCAAATTTTAAAAAACCAATATAAATGGAAGACTGTGGTTATATTAAACTCAAATAACAAGTATAGGTGAAAAAGATATTTTTAAGAATTGTTCAAAGTGATTATTTAATCTACTGATACATATTTGATAGGTTTAGTATTTGAAAGGTCTTGTTATTTTAATTGTTAGTAATAAAAATGTACTATTCCATTCTGAATTCCTGGGAAAGGACAAGCTTTCTAGTTCCAGCCTCTGCAGAGACCATGCGATTAAGGCTTATCACTACCAGGTGTTTGCACTTCACTTTAATTGGTACAAAGGTAAGTAGGGGAGAAAAACTACCTCTGCAAATATTGCCCACCTAAAGTTTAAAATTGATAAATATCAACAAAAGCACTGCTTCTCAAACACTATTATTTATAAGAGTCCCCTGAGTGTGTGTGTACATATGTGTGCATTAAATTCTAATATAGCAGATCTGCAGTGGGACCTAGGACAATGAAATTTGGCAAACACCCCAGATGATTCTGATGTAGGTGGCAGGGAGTATGCTTTAAAAGCATTCACCTATTATTTAATGGTTGCCATGATAAGATGACATTGGCCATAATTACTCTCATAGTCTGAAGACTGTGTTCCAGCTACAGAAAAGTGAACTAGCAGCAGGGTACGGTGGCTTACGTCTGTAATCACAGCATTTTGGCAGGCCAAGGCAGATGGATTGCCTGAGATCAGGAGTTCCAGACCAGCCTGGCCAATATAATGAAATCCTATCTCTACTAAAAATACAAAATTTAGCTAGGCATGGTGGCAGGCAGCTGTACTCCACCTACCCAGGAGGCTGAGGCAGGAGAATCTCTTGAACCCGGGAGGCAAAGTTTGCAGTGAGCCAAGATCATGCCACTGCACTCCAGCCTGGGTGACACAGCAAGACTCCATCTCAAAAAAAAGAGAAAAGAAAAAAGAAAAGTGAACTAGCTCAATCAATGTTAGTTAACTTTGTTAATTAATTGACTCAGTGAAATCAAGTTTGAAGCCAAAGTCCCTGGAAAATACAATCAGGGTTATCAGCTACGCTATAATGAAGCCCAAGTCATCACAGTCCCAAATCTGGCTGCAGATCCTCCCTATTCGTCCACATTTTAATCTAACTTTTTCAGAAAACAGCATCTATATAAACTGCTTTTATTAACTCCAACTAGGACAAATTATTACTTAGCAACAAACTTGGAATCCCTACGTTCTGCAGGGCTGGGGAGGAGTCACCGCTACATCTAGAAGGTCAGAAGCTGTCTGCTGCAGCAAAACACGCCTGTGCCCACAATGCATTGTGTCTTTCTCACTCCTTTGCTTGGCTGGGACTAGCTATTCTATAACATCTTCCTTGTCCTTGTTCTTTGCTTCCTGCTTTACTGGCAATATGAGAATCTGTCTCGACCTGCTGAGACCTGTGGGTCAGGTGAAAACTTGCATGCTCTACATTTGGCATGCCACAGAAGTTCTCCCAAATTTGTTTCTACAGATGGGAATAGAAATATCAAGAAATGCATTCTTCCTGGAAAGAATATGTCTGCTCTCATGCCAGAAGAGCCTCCTCCCACTCCCAGCTGACTCCTTTGGACCGCCATAGTTCTCTCTCTCTCTCTCTCTCTCTTTCTCTGCACCCCCCTCCACCACCGCCCATGTTTGTATGCTCATGACTGAGTATGCCCTTCACATTAGCCCTGATGGAAAGTATGCTTATGCCCTGGGGAGATAATGGGCCGATCCACCTGAAGAAGTAAGCCCTCTAAATGCCTTAGGCAAATTGGTACCTGCCCAAGAAGCATCTCAGCAGTAACACTTGGGCAGTCCCACCCAGTCAAATCAGACAGTCCCCACATTCCTACTCACATTGCCTTTGCCATTCTTAAACTTCAGAGAAGTGGAATGCACTCCAGCTAAGCTTGTCTGGAAACTCTTCACTTTCATCTCCACGGAAAGAAAAGATTTTTTAAAAGAAAATTTAAATGAAACTTCAAACCTCATTAACCATCCCTCCACAGGGAGGCTACTGGCAATGAATCACAAGACTATCCTGCCAAATGGGAAATGCAAGCTGACAACTGGAGCCAAATTGGGCTGAGCAACTCTGGCTTTTGTGGGCACTGAAGCCTGCAGCCCATCAGTAGGTTCTTCTGTAACACTCAAAAGAAGGGCTGGGTGCGGTGGCTCACACCTGTAATCCCAGTACTTTGGCAGGCTAAGGCGGGTGAATCACCTGCAGGCAGGAGTTTGAGACCAGCCTGGCTGACGTGGTGAAACCCCGCCTCTACTAAAAAAAAAAATGCAAAAATTAGCAGGGCGTGGTGGCAGGTGCCCATAATCCCAGCTACTCAGAAGGCTGAGGCAGGAGAATTGCTTGAACCTGGGCGGTAGAGGTTGCAGTGAGCCGAGATCACACCATTGCACTCCAGCCTGGGTGACAGAGCAAGCCTCTATCTCAAAAAAAAAAAAAAAAAAGAAAAGAAAAAACAAGACCCCTTAACAGGCATGAAGAAAACTTGTTTTTATCATTCGTCTACTCTTGCTCCAAGATTTATTTGTATTTATCAAGTATTTTCATTTAAGTAAAGTACATTAATGAGAAAATAAAGCCTTTTCTCACTTCACTTCCTGCACCACCTGAATTTCTGTGCCCTCTGACCTTACAGTAAATTGCAGTAACATTCAGGAAGCCAAAGAGTTAAGAAAACTAAGTCTTAATTGGGACACAAAAATTAAAAAAAAAAAAAAAAAGATTATGCACAGAGATGCAAGGAAGGACAATAATTATATGATATACCTGCATAATATTTATTTTTCAGAAATTTTACATCTATTGTCCTTCTCATTTACAATTACATCACCTTTCTACTCTGAAATGTTTTTCAGATATTAAAATGCAATTGTAATTATTTCTATAGGAAATAGGTTCAAAAGACCAAATTCCTATATTATTTCTGGTCATGTTTTTCTCTCATTTAAAGTGGATTTAATGAGCATTCTTCTAAGCTCAATGGGGAAACCACAACAATACTCCTTTCTACAGTTACCAATATTGAGTTTCTGCAACCACAGTTTTCTGTCTCCTGTTTTCACCAACTCACCATCCATACAGTATTTCCCTTCTCAGTCCAACTTCCTAGCTGCACCCCAAGTTCACTTTGTCTTCGGAGTTCACATTTACTCTCAGTAATGTAGTCTTACTTCAGACACTTTAACAGTATTATTAAACTTTTACAGTTATAGTCGACACACAAATCTGGGACTAAAATAATAACTAGAATAATAAGTGTTACTATTTATTGAACACTTTGAATGTGCTATGGACCAGACCCTTATATCTACCTGGTAAAGTAATTCCACAGCAAAATAGGTATTATTCCCACTTGATAAATGATAAAACTGTAGAGAGGTTCAATGACTTGACCAGTTTCATACTGCTAGTAACTGAAAAACTGGAGATTTAAAATAAGGTTTGTTTTATGGTAATGCCCATATTCCTAACCATTATTCACACCATCTCATGAGCAGACCAGAGTACTCCTCTTTTCCAAGAAATCTTTCTTTAGACTTGGTATTACTAGCTAGGGAGAAAATACACACAGGGCAATATTCGGCACTCACCCATTTGTTTTAACCATGGCCATAATTTCCACTGCTGTTCTTGCTGTTTACACATCTCTTAACTATGCAAATGCTATTAATGTTTCTTTTAATTTCATGTTTCATAAACAATGATATTCAATAGAACACTCATAGCACAATCAAATGTACCTATGCAAACACTCATTGCATACCAATTTTAGAAATTCTTAAGAGTAACAATATTGATACTATTTTATATTGGTGCTCCATTGATATAGAACTGGCCTATTTTCATAAAAAGCATTAATTGTAGATGGCTGCAACTGATTTTAACATTTTAACATTACATGTATTCTGCTGTGGTGGTAGCTGTGTGTTTTAAAGTTGGTTCCCATCTCCACCCTACCCCACCCTAGTACCTAGACAGTGTTTTGTACATGGTGAACATTCAGCAAATGTTTATTTGATATGGCTTGAACTATTTTAGAGATACATTATGCTCTAGAATGCATGGAGGAGTGAAATAATCCATCCAGTGAGCTGTTAATCTACTAAGCTATCAATTAAGGGCACAGTCATCCATAACAGCAACCATTAAAGACTACTAAGTCATTCATCTTGAAGTGTGTAAAACAGATTTCTGTTGGCAGACTTGGACAGCTCAAAGCATCTGCGATATGAGTGAATAGGTCAATAATCCATACATTAAACGGTTGCTAAGTACTAAAACTCTTTGAAATGATAGGCCATTAAGACTAAGACAGTTTCATTTAGGGATATAAAATTCACTTTTAAAATAGTCTCTAGATATGAATTTCTTTGATAAATCACCCAAGATGTACCGAAAAATGTAGGTATTCATTCATTTGCTCACAAGTATGTACAATAGGTTTTTGGAAACTGTTACTTTAAGCAAAATTACAGCAAAAAAAAAAAAAACCACTTTGCCATAGTCTAATTGATATAAACAAGAGTCAAGCACGTGTAAGAAAGACTCATAAAAACAAGTGAGATAATTATTTAAACAGTTATTCCAATTAGGGACCACAGGTGGCTGGAGCCTGTCCCAGCAGCTCAAGGTGCAAGGCAGGAACCC
Source organism: Sapajus apella (assembly GCF_009761245.1). Taxonomy (NCBI): domain Eukaryota; kingdom Metazoa; phylum Chordata; class Mammalia; order Primates; family Cebidae; genus Sapajus; species Sapajus apella. Next base: position 58,027,947 of record NW_022436946.1, read on the forward strand.
AACCTGGCCAGGATGCCATCCCATCACAGGAGACACTCACACATACACCCACACTTCCCAGGCTGGAATAATTTAGGTACACCAATTCACCTAATGTGCACATCTTTGGGATGTGGGAGGAAACCAGAGTGTCTGGAGAAAAGCCTACTCAGACATAGGGAGAGCATGTGCAGATGCCAAACAGACAGTGGCCACAGCTGGAAATCAAAATTTTTTTTCCTCCTCAATATTATAATAAAATGATACTGAATGAAACAACATTATATGAAGGACCTACAGTATGGCACACCTGCCAAAGCAGTGTAACACAAGTTATAAAAGATACAAGTTATGAAAGAAAAAAATGTTATCCTCAAAGAGATTACAATCTAATTGAAGTCTTTTCTAAACAGATGTATATCTCAACAATTATAAATCTGTATTGTAAATGGGCAACGTTGTGAGAAATGGAACATATAATATGAAATAAGGGTAATGTGCCATTTGAGGTGAGCTTGGATTGGCAGAAAGGGACTACAAACTCTTTAAGGAAAAAAAAAAAGATACAGAAACTTACCTGAAATAAGGAGATCACACAGAGAAGTAGCAGCCACACTGTCTCCTCAGTTTCCCAAGGCCCCTCCCTAGTCTCAAAAAGTGGTATATAGCTACAAGTCATATTCTCCAAGCAAGGTCAGGACCTGTCAGTTTCATAAAGCTTAATTTTGCATTGTAACATAGTTCTTTTATACTTGGAGGCTTATGTCCCTAATCAGAAACACCCATCTATTCATTTCCATTTAAGGGAATATTTACAGGCATCATAACTTACCTACTTCTAATATCAAGCTCAATATTAATAACAGTAAACATAGACCCTCAGCTGATGTGATAATGGCCATATATACATTCTTCTGACTCTGTCTCCAGCTATTTGGCATCTAAGAAAGCCCACATCTGACTTTGAGCTTGTTAGTAAAGGGTGCCATTAAAAAAATTTAAGAAATTAAGAAAAAATATATAGCTCAAAAGACTTGGTGGAAAAATGAGTAAAACAATGATTACAAGACAGCAGGGTTATAGATTGCTTTGTATTCTTGCACATCACAAAAACATGAGAAGCCAAGATACATATTTATTAAAATCTGACTATGTAAAAAGGAAGCCCAGTAAAGAATGCACTCTAGACTTCCAATTCTAGCAATATGGGAGATAGATATACCAAAAAATAATCCTTTCTGCATGAAACACCTAGGAATATTGGATGAGATACAACCATCACCTTTTGAAATGTGTAGCTGAGATGATAAAAATAAAAAATGCTCATAAACTGAAAAAATAATTGAAAACCAGCATAATAACCTGATGTGAGGTTTGGCTCCTTTAGGCATTTGCTCTTATTCCTAATCTAATGACTTGCTTTTAACGACAATCTCTAGGGTAACAAAACCTAAGCATTGGGCTTTCAAATTGGGAACTAAGAACCTCGAGATAAAGTCTGGGTCTTTGAAGACCTATACAATTAAAAGGTAGGCATTACTTGGAAGACAAGCCTATGGAAATTGCCCCAAATGTAACACAAACAGATGGAAATAATGAAAAATAAGAAACACAAAAGAGTTGACCAGCAACAGAATACCATTAAAAGAATTTATAAAGGATATACTTCAAGAAGAAAAAACATGATGTTAGGGGCAAAGATTGAGAGGCTAGTAGAAGCCAGGAATGAAGAATCTAGCAAATATGTGAATAGATCTATGCAGACTGTGTAAAATAATTAATTTGGAGAATATAAAAGTGGGGTAGAACTTAGATACTGGATAAGAGCAATATAGATAACAGGAGTGGTAAAATTATGTTTAAAAAATCCTGAAGTTATTTCATTGTTCAAGAAGAAGGTAGTGATATTAAATTTAGACTTTGTTAAATTAACTAGGCACATTAAAATGTTATCAGTGGTCACGAAAAGATTAACAATGGTGTATATAGCTCCCAAAGCAGGTGGGGGTATGGAATAAAACAATTGAAAAAAGTCTTAAATAATTCAAAAGTAGGCAGAAAGAGAAAAAATATAAAATTTAAACAAAAAGTCAAGTGAGGGAGACAGATTGAAAGTATAAGTAATAACAATAAATGTAAAGGGTCTAAACTTCAGTTAAATGGCAGAAATTATTAAATTGGGTTTAAAAATAAACAATTCTAGGCTTTGTATGCAAAACAAATAAAATGTAAGGACTCACAAACATTAAAATAAAAGTCCAGGAAAAGTTATTAACTCTAAACTTCTAAGAGCCTAACATCAACATGCATGAGGCTAAAAACTGACAACACTGCAAGAAGAAATGGGCAAATTTACCACGATAGTGGGAGATTTTCATATATTAATACTCCTTTCAGAAATTGATAAATAAAACAGGTAGAAAATGAGTAAGAAAAGAGAATATTGAAAAACACTCTAAAACAGGTTAGATTTAACTAACCTATATAGAATTCTGCATAGAGCAATTGAAAACTAAAGATACTTTATGATAATTAACCACATAATGGGCCAAAAGCAAATCTCATTAAATATCAAAGAATCATTATTATAAAGTCCATGTTCCCTGTCCACAGTGCAACTAAATTAAAATCAATAACAAGGCAAAACCTGAGGGAAAGAAATCAGATCAGTTGTTGCCAGAGGCTGGGAGATGGAGTAGGAGATTGATCACAAAGGGACATAAGGGAATTTTGTAGTGTGATGGAAATATTCTGTATTTGATTTTGGTAGTGGATTCATGACTGCATATATTTGTCAAAACTCATCAAACTAAACATTAAAAATGGGTAAATTTTACTGTATGTAAATTATGCTTCAATAAACCTGGCTTTTTAAAAAATCAATAACAAGCAATAACTTTCAAAAGTTTCATGCATTTAGTCCCCAAAATTACAGTGGAAATTAGAAATGCTTAGAGCTGGATGATTATGAACATACTCCGTTATCAGAATTTGTGATGACTATAGCTGGAAAGAAATGCATAACCTTTAGCAGCTTAAAAAGGCAACGGGGTAAGGCCAAAGGACACAGTTTCAAGAAAATAATAAAACTGAGTGCAGAAATCAATTAAATAAAAGGCAAGGAGAACAGAAAGGATCAACAGGGAGAAAAGGTGGTTCTATGAAAAGAATAATTATTAAAATAAAGCTCTGTCAATTCTGAGCAAGAAAAAAATTAGACACAATATCAGGAATGAAAATTAAAACATACCTAGATTCAAAAGAGATTTTTAAACTATGTCAATGAAATTGAAAGTTTACACCAAACAAATCCCTAGAAAAATATAGCTCACCAAAAATATCTGAAATTATATGGAAAAACTGAATATAACTATAATTATTTTTTAAATTTATAATTTAGAGGCTACCCACAAATAACCAACAAATTCAAACATTTTTATAGGACAGTTAAAGTAATGATCTAAGGAGCAGATGATCCCAATCTTATGCAAACTTCCAGGGTACAAAAAAAAAAAAGACACTCCAACATATTTTTATGAAGGTAGTGTATCATTAATACTAAAGCTTTATAAGAATTCCAGAGTCTAGAACCTTGTTTAGAGCTGTCACCCATTTATTTTGATATTTCTGAAGCCTAATTAACAAAATACAAAGGCTTTGCCATAAAATGATGAGTCCTCTACCTTCCACGGAGTGAGATATTTCCTTGCTCTGCTCAAATCCCCCCTGCCCTCTCATTTTATCTCAAAATGTTTTTCCTAACCTAAAATAATAGTCTACCATTTTCTTATTTTTAAACATAGAAACCAAAATAAATTATTGTTTTAGTGCTGTATTAGTCAGGGTTCTCCAAAGAAACAGAACCAACAGAAGATATAGATATCGGCAGGGTGTGGTGGCTCACGCTTATAATCCCAGCACTTTGGGAGGCTGAGACAGGCAGACCACTTGAGGTTGGGAGTTCAAGACCAGCCTGGCCAACACGGTGAAACCCCATCTCTACTAAAAATACAAAAATTAGCCAGGCATGGTGGCACACACCTGTAATCTCAGCTACTTGGGAGGCTGAGACAGAAGAATCGCTTGAACCCGGGAGGTAGAGGTTGTAGTGAGCCGAGATCATGCCACTACACTCTAGCCTAGGCAACAAAGTGAGACTCTCTCTCAAAAAAAAGAAAAAAAAAAGATAGATATCAAAAGATATGGATAGATATCTAGATATACATATATAGACAGATACAGCTCTCTCTCTAGAGAGAGAAATATATGGATATAGATATATAAACATAGATTCTAAATATGGCATTATCTCATACTTTTTATCTTTTAAATATATATGTATATATTTTTTTTCAAATAAGGTATTAGCTCATGTGATTATGGAGGCTAACAAGTTCCAGCATCTGCCATCAACAAGCTGGAGACCCAGGACAGCCAGGGGTGTAGTTTTAAGGCCTGAGAGCAGAGAACTGATGTTATAGATTCCAGGCCAGGTGTGAAGGCATGAGAACCAAAAGTGTTGAGGGCAGGGGAAGATTGATGTCTCAGCTCAAGCAGTCAGGCAGACAGTGAACTGAATCTCCTTTCAGCTTTTTGTTCTATTCAGGATTAGATGACACCCACACACATTTAGGAGGGCTATCTGCTTTATTCGATTCACCAATTTGAATGCTAAGAAATAATGTTTAAGCAGACATCTAGGCATCCTGTGACCCAGTCAAGTAGACACATAAAATTAACAATCACAGAAACCAAATCCAAATGTATTTTTATTTTCTAAAATTGGCCAAATCGGGTTCTTCTAGAAACACAATGATGGTGATCTTTGTCAGATTGGGGCAGAGCCGGACTGATCATTTCTGCTAGACACACACATCTTCTGGAGCCTTCCTTTATATGAACAGTACTAGAGAAAAACATTTCTGGAGTTTTTCAATAAAAAATTATTATAATTAATATTTTCTTGTTATAAATTTGATATGTTTATTTTAGAATTATTATAAAGAAAGCAAAAAGAGAATGTCTCTATTCAGAGGAAACCACTTTCAAACTGCTGTAAAATCTTCCATATCTTTTTCCCCATATATTTACTCACCTCTTTACTGCCTAATGTCTTAGTTGTTTAAAAAAATTAATTAAAAACACCAACTCTCTGAAGTGACTGAACAGCCCATTGATTTGGCATTGCATATACATGTGCTGTATCTCCACATTATCTCTACAATATAAGAAAACAATCATATACCAATAGTGCAGGCAGAGGGTCATCGTCTTGAAATTCTTACTAATCTTATTTTTGAATACGTGTTTTGTAAATGAAGTCTGGGGAGACAACAAGGCCTGCAGAGAGGTCTTAGATACCTATCTCCCAACTTACAGTGCCCCTTCATCTCCCCAGGGAGGATTCTGAGTTGCAAGCCCCGGGCCCCACCTAACAACCCAGGCAGCCCTCTCTCTGCCTGCAGCTGAGGGCTAGGCACAGGTGTAGGGCGGGTTAAAGTCAGGCTCAGGCACTCAGAGTTGCAGACTAGGACACTCCCTTACACCTGAAAGGCTCTGCAATCATCCACCAAGTATATCCCTGTGCTCAAAGGAGAATAACATTAAACAGGAATTTTAAAAACAGGTCAAAATAGAAAAGGGAAAGAAAGGAGAAGCTTTTTCCCCTGGCTTTGAAAAGTGGTATGCATGTTCACATTGTACTGGACCCTAAAATTATGTAGCAGTGCCAGTGTAGTGTTCACTTTCCTCCTACTGCCATGCCCAAGCTTGATGTGCCACTACACTGAACTTTGTTCTGTTGTTCAAACAAGCCAAACACAATTTTCCAGGCTTCTACATGCATTGTTCCCTCTTGGATGAACCTTCTCTGACCATCACCATCCCGGGCCTATTTGGGATGTTCCTGCTGCATACTTGGAAGAGTTCCCTCCTTCTCTGCCCCCTTGCTAAGCACAATGTACTATAAATCCTTCTTTAATGGTCTTGTCCACTGTTCCTACTGGACTCTGTGAAGACCTGAATGTGGTGATTTTTCCTCAGACACCAGCAGGAGCTAATGAATGACCCTTATGTTTCTATAGCATGCACCAATTTTCCAAGCACTTTCATCTTTTATTTCATTTCCTCAAACACACAAACTGGCCTTTATCTGGCTAACATCATTATTCTTATTTTATGAAAATAATAAAGAAGCTACAGTGGGCTGGGCTCAATGGCTCAAGCCTATAATCCCAGCACTTTGGGAGCCCAAGGCAGGCAGATAACCTGAGGTCAGGAGTTCAACACCAGCCTGACCAACATGGTGAAACCACGTGTCTACTAAAAATATTTTAAAAAATAGCCAGGCATGGTGGCAAATGCCTGTAATCCCAGCTACTTGGGAGGCTGAGTCAGGAGAATTGCTTGAACCTGGGAGGTGGAGGTTTCAGTGAGCCGGAATCACACCATTGCACTCCAGCCTGGGCAACAGAGTGAAACTTGGTCTCAAGAAAAAAAAAAAGAAAGAAAAAAGAAACTACAGTGAAGTTAAATGATTTGCCTAAGGCCACACAGGCTGTGGTATTATAAAAACAATAACAAAAACTAACATTTACTCAACACCTAGTATATATGCCCCACTTTGTTTGAAGCACCTTACTCATCTGAATCACTTCAGGCTTACCGCCATCTGTCTTGGTAGGCACTGTTATTATGTTCCTTTTTAAAGAGGAGACGTGAGAGGTTAATGAGTAACTTACCCAGGTCTATAAAAGCAGTGAGGATCAGAGCCAAGCTTAACACCTGCAGTCTGGCTGCAGAGCTGCTCTATTTCCGACATGCCACCCTGCCTCTTTTTTGGCGCTAAAGGTAAGACACATGGTTACTGGTCCCAAAGGGGTCAATGAAGGATAGAAATTGATATCAATATACACTCCATTGATATATGAGATTTTGTATCCTAATTAGCTCATATGTAATCAATGCTCTAGAAATGGAAAGATTTTTCATTTCGCGTCAGGCTTTCTCTAGACTGGAACCTCTACGAGCACACAGTCTATGTCTGGATGCTTACTGTTACATCCCTAGTGCTTGACATGTACAAGGAGCTTAATAATCATTGGCTGAGTAAATTTTAAGAACCAAAACACCTGTTATCCCAGGTAACGGAAAAAAGGTCCACAGAGCAAAGAGCACTTCGGCTGAGTTTAGAGACTGGCAATGACCTGGGTAAGTGATGGGGCGATGGGAGCACCCTTTGTATGATGAAGAAACACTGCGAAAAAACACACGGGAAGGCAGAAGCATCCTTGGGTAGTTGTCAATGGACTAATCTGAAATAAAATGTAAGATTACTCCTTGGAGAGATAAGGGGCCCAGTGGGAATATAAATTAAGGAGGCTGCTGGGGCCCAATTACGTAGGGACAAAATGCAGAATAAGGAAGTTGGACTTTATTCTCTGGGCTCTAGGACATCTTTAAGGTTTCTCAGTAGAATAACAGTACAATCGAGTGTCACTTTCAGAAGATCAGTATGGCATCCGTATATGGGATACATTAGGTAAGAATAAAAGTGAAGAGAAGATGACAAAGTGTCTCACGTAGCCGTGGAGGACTGAAATGACAGGATCCTAAACACTGATGATGGGCAGAGGCCAAGAAAGACTCAAATTTAAGAAGCATTTTGGGGGACTTGATTAATGAATGGAAATGTGCTGCTATTTCACTAGTACGTGGAGAAAATAGGGGCATAGGAAAAGTGAGTAAAGGGAAAATCTGGAAATTACCAATCATATTTTTAATTGGAATAATATTGCTGATGAGTGACTTTTAAAAACCTACATGCTCAACCCCTTGCAGGATCTTTCAGCTATATATTAGCACATTTTTCCAAATATTAAATACATCTGTTGGATAGAACACTTTTCTTCCCAGAAATATCACAATCAGCTGCATCCACATAGAATGCATGCATTTGAGTTGTGGTATTAAGAAGCTGTTGTTAGCTGCTGACAAATCAAACAGAGTAGCTGGTTACCTTATTTCACCCTTTTGTCTGTAATTGTAGGAATTACTATGGTGTGGAACTCCACAGACTTTTTTCCCATTGCACTCTGTTCCAAGTAAATAGTGAACTGCAAAATAAAGATGTTCTGAATTGACACTGAATTTTAGTCACTAGATAAGATACTATTAGTATAACAATATGTAATTTGTGACTGATTAGCCCTTTGAATTAAAAAAAAAGTGGCAGCCAATGTTATGGTAAATTGCTACCCAGTTTTCTGCCAAAATATTTTAATCTTATTTCAACTCCCTATGTATATATCTATACAATGTAAGAGGCAGATATAGGTTTTATTATGCTCTTATGGAATTAAATCATAAGTGTATTTCCTTTTTTTAAATGCAATATGGGTCCATCCCCAGTAAAAAGATTCATTTGGATTCTGAATACTTAATAAATTGTCTTTAATATACTTGCCCTTATACAACAAAATATTATTTCCATCCCAAAGAAATGCTGCTCTGAAGACAGAGCACAAAAATAATGTAAAATATTAAAGCTTGGTGTTTTAAGACAAATTTTCTAAATTTAGGGCATGTGGTGGGGGTGGGGGTGGCTGTAGAGGGAGGAGTTTTAATGGTGTTAACATGAAAAGGCCAGGACACTCAAAGGAGGAAGATCTATGTCCAGCTAAAATACAAAAGGATGAAACTCTTTCCTATAAAGGACTTTAAAATCCTTTAGTTTCCACAACATGGAGAAAACAGCCACCTGAATAAGAGGACACTGACCTTTGCAAAAAGAGAAAGCAAATTACAGAGTACTTGGTTTAGAGCAACCACTGACAAGTTTAGCAAGAATTCAGTGACAAAGTATATGTCAAGGACAAGACTCACTAACATGTATCCATGGTTTTGCCCACCTCATTTGAAAAAAAAATCTGTCTTCTTCCAATAAGCTTCTGTCTCTCCCTGATCTCCTAAGGACTTAGAGTGGTCTCCTTGCCAGGTCAGTTACGGTGGAGTTACTCTGGGGAGTGAATATAGTAGAGAATTGTAAAAGAACCCTGTGCACAGAAGAGCCCCATGCTCTACTGTAGCCATCTGGAAATTCTTAATTTTTGAACAAAGGATCTCACCTTTTCATTTTGCACTGAGTCTCCCAAATTACCTTGCCAGTCCTGATTGCAGGTGGTGGAAAAATTTCAAGTAGCAGCAGCAGCTACCACACAGCACAGGCCAGGCAGGACAAGCCACACTCACCAGATGTCAGTGACTAGGCAAGACGAAAGGTTTATCCAGGGACCACACAGAAGGCACCAAGCAGGCCAAAGCCTCCACCCCACGGGCGTAAGGCTGTGCCCACCTTCTCTTTCACCTGGTGCCCTTTTTGAAAGGGGAGAAACAACAGTGATAGAGTTTGAATTTTAAATCTACTATTTACCCAAATTATAAAACCAAGATCTCTTTACAAATGTAAGCTTTTTCCACCATTTTCAGGAGCTCAAAAGAAAAGGAGCATCAGATAAAGAAAATCAAGTTTTTCTTTTGTTTTTCTCCTATCTAAATCATTGTGTATACATTTTGACCCCTCCACATAAGAAAAACAGTATGCTTTCAGAAAAATGAACTATTTGAGGTTCATTGAGGGAGGCTTTCCCGCACATGAGTTATTCACAAATATTTTAGGTGTATATGCCCTGGTTTGAGATTCTATTTGGCTCAGCATTCTGAATAAAGGATGGGCAGAATAGTGTCATGGGGGTTTAGGGGTCTTGTTGGGTTTTTTTTTTTTTGGTCCTCTTCTCAGCAATCACCTGAACACGAAGCTCTGAAATAGGAGTATCTGCAAGCATGCTTGGCAGTAAAATACGACAATCCAGAAAATATGTAAAATATACATTCCAGAGCAGATTTAAAAATATACCAGATGGTTAGTCATTGTTTTTTTTTTTCAGAGTTCCTCATAAAAACCTATGAAATACTTTGATTCTCTTTGGATTAAGCCTACTGAAGCACAACAGATGACATGATTCCTTACTTTGGAAAATGTTTCATTACTTCAAAATAATATAGACGGCTATAAAATGGCCTTTTCTTGTGAAATTACGAGGTAAGCTCACTGGTAGTACTCTTCCTATCTGTTTCTTCCTTATATACACCCTTTCTTCACCAAGAAGCTCACTCCCCCTTTCCCCTTTGCTTTCATTTAGTCCAGGTGGTGGCCTCTTGTGCTGTATTTTACTAAATTGGAACAGAATGACATGGTAAAGAAGACAGAAAGCTCTGATGGAAAACCATCTACAGTTTACTTGAGAGTTCAGGGCCAAGAGTAATGGGATTGAACCTCCCAAACTGAGATAACGCATGTAAAACCCATAGTGCTATACTTAGTGTATAACAGGTGCTCATCTCTTGACCACTTTCATTATTTTTCCCTAATCATAAGAGAGTCCTTCTGCCAGCTGTATCTATGCTGAGGCCTCTGTGCCATCTCCAATACCTTTTTTGAGCACCAAACACTGAGCTTGTGGAAGAGTTGGTTCAGAATATGCAGGCAAGTTTAAAGTGGAAGTATTGCTGTGAAAAGCTAATTCTATTATAAAGGAATAAGTGTTTGTCTCGTGGCTTTATGGTGGGAATGTCATTTTATAATCTATTATAGAGTTTCCGAATTTTTCTATCCATATAAAAGCAACACGAAGTCAATGACCATGTCCATCTGGCTGAACACATCCTAGCACCTAGGATTGCACATAGTAGGCATTTAAAACATTTGCGTCAAATGAATAAGCAAATCAAACAAATCATAAATGAGGACATTTAAAATCACCTAGCCCAATCCATTTCACAGTAGCCCAGGGAGTTGCCCAAGGTCAATGGAATATAGAGCTAACCCTAAAGTAATGGATTTCTATGTCCCACTGCACAGATTCCTGAATTATTAGCACTTTCTCCAACTGAAATAACATGAACATAATTTTCTTCCCAATTATTCTGGCTGAGAGATATACAAAAGGTGTCAGTGGGTGGAAGATTTACAGCACAGCTTCTGGAAAGCCTGGAAACACCATGGGGCAACTGCAAAAGGTCTTATGGTAATTAAATCGAGAAGCCAAAGAACCCCTGGAGGCACACTCTGTAGGCTCCAGGACAGCCCTCTCAGAGGAAGGCACTTTCACAGACAACCATAATATAATAGATCTTTAGTCAAGCAAGAGTGAAAGAAAATACAAAAAAGGAGAAATACCTATGGTTTCCTATCGTTTCCAAGGTTGTCATATACACTAACCTCTAACATAGCCTTCAGCTCCACTACCTATGAAATATTTTTCTCTCCTGTTATAACACAGTGAACAATTCACACAATTCATCTTGTAAAATTCAGTTATACCAAAAACAGTAACTTTCTTTGTATCCCTATAGCTGAACTAAACTCATGAGCACCCCCATCTCTCTGGGAATTGGGGGAATAGGGAAGGTGGTGATGGAGGGGATTAAAGAAGGAATTTTAAACTAATGAATTAAAAGCTTCTCTGTCCACACTGGTTTAAAATAATTTTTTAAAGTCTCATTTGGAAAAATACTTGTCTGTCAAATTTCTTTATGACACCTGTACTTTTTTGAAAAGATGATGTCATGGGGATATGAAAAGTAGCTTACTAGTCCTCTGGGTGATGGGCTGGGAGGTGGGGCTTCATCAGCAGAGGGTCCTCTCAGCTTTGGGCCCTGAAGTCCTGGGCTGTGACCACTTGGGACAGCACTGCGCTGGAGCAGCTGCTGAAGTCTGTGGTCAAGGTTGCCTGTTCTGATTGAGTGTACCTCCTGATTCTGACCCAGACCTGCTGACCCATTCTCCAATTGGATGTTTCTCCAACAGGCCCCGCGGGAACTTTGGGATACTCTGCATCCCACCCACTGGCTTTGGAGACAGAGCAATGTCAGGTCCATCTGCCTCAGTGCATCCCTAACCATGGTCAAATCACATCCTGCCACTATCAGCCTCAAGCTTGACCTACTGCTATTCCACAGGTCAGCTACCTCTCCAAACTACTTCTAAGGAATTAAGACATTCTTTTCCCCCTCCCATTACTACAGGACTTTCTCTTCTGCTTCCTTTTTGGTGAGGAGATCCTGAAGTTCATATCTTGCTTCTCTACCCTGTGGATTGATTTGTTGTAAGAGGTTCCTGCCTTGCCTTTTGTAGAACACCGTGATTGAAGGAGAATGAGAAATATATCAGTTTATTATATTTCCAAATATATATATATATATATTTCCAAATATATATATATATATTTCCAAATATATATATATATATATATTTCCAAATATATATATATATATATATATATATATATATTTCACTATAATTTCAAAGAGTTAAAAAGGATACAGTTCTGACTCCTATGATTTTGGCCAGATAGTGTTCAAAAATTAAGCTACAATACATTACAGGACTAGAAAATAAGTAACACAAAATAATATGGTAAAAAAGCCTTACTTTTTTACCATATTATTTTGTAGTAGAGTGAACTGTATTTAACATTTCCAAGTCATAACTAAGCCTTAGTTTTTGTATCTATAAAATACAGATAATAACATCTGCTCTGCCTATTTTACCCTGGTGAAAAAAAAAAACACTTTGAAAGCTATAAAGTTTGGAGAAATAAAACTTAGAGTAGGAAATCTATAAAATGAGTTTTATCCCTGAGCCCCAACCCTATGGCATAATGGGATCCCACTATATATGTGGCAAGAAAAGCCTGACCAGATATCAGCTGACAACCTCCTGAGAATTAAGCAGCAGTATCCCATGGTATGGCATAAAGCTCGGTGGGGTATATAAAGTTGCTATTGAACCAGATTTTAAATGTATTCTTTCTCTTCTATTCATAGAAAAAGCCACATTTACATAAGTGTGGTTGAAAAGATTTGCTGCAGAGCAGCAATTTTATTGGAGCATGTGTGGGGGAAAGGTTCGATTGAAGTGCATATGGCAAACCTTTAAGACTGATTTAATAGAGGGAAATGCCTGCCAGCATCTGAAGCCCTGGACTGGAGTAGCTCAGAGCCTACAGATGCTACAAACATTTCGGGAGCCTTCGACTGGGTAGAAATTGGACATATTTTGAATCAAATCATTCTACAGAGTAGCTTATTCTGTAGTTGCTCTCCCAGCATCAAGGATGCTTTGCCAAAAATGATCATATTTTTGTAATCTCAAATTCATAATAAGTTACACAGGTCAGGACCTCCTCTAAAAGACTGGCTAGACTACAACAGAAAGATTGGGAAACACAGTGTCATGATATCCAGCCCCAGACAGGTCCTCCTCCACTTCCCTTCTTGCAAGGTTCTGTGATTGCTCTCACTCCCAGGACTGCTGCAGGGTCCCTACACTCCATCTTCTCCCCATATGTCCATAGAGTAAGCTGCCCATTTCGCCTTTCATCTAAAACATCAGCTATGTGTTTTGGGGTTTTTGTTAACATATGGCTAGATATCTTTAGTCCTGAAAAATAATATAAAGAAACTTAAAGAATTTTAAAATAATACTTTAATTAGTTGTGACTTTCAAGTGACTAACTCAGCCAGGACCAGTTGCTCTCATCTCATCAGCTGGACATTACAAAACCCGTCTTATGGCCTGTGCTTTATGGCTCATGAGATACTTTCCCATGCATTACCTTATGTAATCTTCTCAAAAATCTTGCCATAGCCAAGTACTGTAGCTCACACCTATAACTGCAACACTTTGGGAGGCTAAGGCAGGCAGATCACTTGAGGTTAGGAGTTTGAGACTAGACTGGCCAACATCATGAAGCCCTGTCTCTACTAAAAATGCAAAAAATTAGCCAGGCATCTGTAATCCCAGCTATTTGGGTGTCTGAGGCACAAGAATCACTTGAACCTCGGAAGTGGAGTTTGCCATGAGCCAAGATTGTGCCACTGCACTCTAGCCTGGGTAACATAGTGAGATCCCGTCTTAAAGTAAAAAAAAAGAAAGAAAAAAAAAGTTAAAAAGTAAAATCTTGTGGTAACATCAATGCAAACAACATAGAGAATGACCCAGAGATAATATGTAGAGAACATACTCACCTACTAAGGAGAGCCAGAGTGAAAATCCAGATCTTTAAAGTCCCAGATGAATCCCTTAACATTTCCCATGACTTCTCAATCATGGATGTTTTGAAGCTTATTAAAGAAAATGACAGGCAGTCATGATTCTTTCAGCTGCACTCACTGCAACCGATGTTTTCTTATACGATTTTCAAAAAGCTAGATGTTTCAAACTCCAAAATCAATGTTCTTTCCCATTTCTCTGTTCACATGATTCTCTGCCAGCCACAGGGAAAATGAGTAGTGATCATTTCTCTCCCTGCTTAAAATGTTCAGTACTATCAGTTATTTTCATCTTTCAATACAAGATCCAGGTATAGATAGAAATTAGGATTCTGAAATAGTATTGATTAGCCTTTGTCAAATAAACTGTGTAATTTATGAAAATACAAGATCCAGCTGACATCTGACTAGAAGTGAAAAAAAGTCCATCTTATAAAACAAGTTGTATATGCCATGCCACTAAGAAGGGCTATTCTATTTCTGAAATGTCAAGGTCAGGAAGGACCACAGTGGTGCCTGGTCTCCCCTTCCAAGCAACACCACAATTGGCCAAGGCAACTAGACAAGGCTCTGCAGAGTCTTTGGGATGGCAGTAATACAGATGCCTACTTTTTATCTTCCAGATTCCTAATAAAAATGTATAGAGAACAAAATACGGAAACTCTGTATTTTTACTGGGCATAAGCAAGAAGTTTTATCACAATGCTGTCAGATACTAACAGGACTGGACTGAAGGAGATATAGAAAGGCAATCTATGAATCTCCTTCTAGAAAAAGGAGAAATCAATAAGGACAACCTGAAAGAAACAGATAGAAGCAGGAGATGGAAGAAAAATGTTGCTGGTTGGGCACTTGCAGTGACACCTGGAGTTCAACAAGGACATCAAGAGATGTTCCTAATGTCGCCAGCCACATCAAGAAGGGAACTGGATTAAAGGTCTAAATTTGAAAGCAAAACTTTAAAACTTTTAGAAAGCAAAATATAGAGTAATACTTTTATTTAGTCCATTCTCACACTGCTATAAGAACTTACCTGAGACTAGGTAATTTATAAAGAAAGGAGGTTTAATTGACTCACAGTTCTGCATGGCTGGGAGGCCTCAGGAAACTTGCAATCATGGCAGAAGGGAAAACATGTCCTTTTTCATGTGGTGGCAAAGAAAAGAAGAATGAGAACCAAGTGAAGGGTGAAACCCCTTATAAAACCATCAGATCTCATGAGAACTCACTATCATGCGAACAGGGGGAGGGTAACCAATGAGGGTGACCATCCCCATGATTCAATTACCCCTGACAGGTCCCCTCCTATGAAACATAGGCATTATGGTAACTACACTTCAAGATGAGATTTGGGTGCACACCCAGATAAACCACATCATTCCACCCCTAGCCCCTTCCAAACCTCATGTCCTCACATTTCAAAACACAATCATACCCTTCTAACAGTCCTCCAAAGTCTTAATTCATTCCAGCATTTAACTCAAAGGTTCAAATCTCTCATCTGAGACAAGGCAAGTTACTTCCACCTACAAGCCTGTAAAATCAAAAGCAAGTTAGTTACTTCCTAGTTACAATGGAGGTACAGGCATTGGGTAAATACACCCATTCCAAATTGGAGAAATTGGCAAAAACGAAGGGACTACAGGCCCCATGAAAGTCCAAAATCCAATAGGGCAGTCATTAAGGCTTAAAGTTCCAAAATGATGTTCTTTGACTCCGTGTCTCACCTCCAGATCTCACTGATACACAGGGGTGGGCTTCTTTGACCTTGGACAGCTCCACCCTGTGGGTTTCAAGGGCATAGCCCTCCTCCCAGCTGCTTCCACACTTTGGCAATGATTGCCTGTTGATTTTCCAGGTACACAATATAAGCTGTCAGTGGATCTACCACTCCGGGGTCTGGAGGATGGTGACCCTCTTCTCACAGCTCCAGTATGCAGTGCCCCAGTAGAGACTGTGTGTGCTTCAACTTCACATTTTCCTTCCACACTGCCCTAGCAGAGGTTCCCCATGAGAGGGCTGATCCTGCAGCAAACTTCTACCTGGATATCCAGGCATTTCCATACATCCTCTGAAGTCTAGGAGGAGGTTCGCAAACCTCAATTATTGACTTCTGTGCATCCACAGGCCCAACACACCACATGGAAGCTGCTAAGGCTTGTGGCTTGCACCTTCTGAAGCCATAACTCAAGCTGTACCTTGGCTCATTTTAGCCATGGCTGGAGTGGCTAAGACACTGGGCACCAAGTCCCCAGGCTGCTCACAAAACCATTTTCTTCCTCCTAGGCCTCTGGGCCTGTGATGGGAGGGGTTGCTAGGAAGGTCTCTTGACAATGCCCTTGGAGACAATTACCCCATTGTCTTGGTGATTAACATTCAGCTCCTCATTACTTATGCAAATTTCTGCAGCAGGCTTGAATTTCTCCCCAGAAAATGAGTTCTTCTTTTTTATCCCATCATCAGCCTGCAAAATTTCCGAACTTTTATGCTCTGCTTCCTCTGGAATGTTTTACTGCTTAGAAATTGTTTCCACCAGATCCCCTAAATCACCTCTCTCAAGTTCAAAGTTCCACAGATCTCTAGGGCAGGGACAAAATATGGCCGTCTGGCCAGTCTCTGCATAACAAGGGTGACCTTTACTCCAGTTCCCAACAAGTTCCTCTTCTCCATCTGAGACCACCTCAGCCTGGATGTCATTGTCTATATCATTATCAGCATTTTGGTCAAAGCCATTCAACAAATCTCTAGGAAGTTCCAAACTTTCCCACATTTTCTTATCTTCTTCCAACCCCACCAGAGGGTTCCAACCCCACCAGAGGGTTCCAACCTCTGCCTGTTACTCAGTTCCAAAGTCACTTCCACATTTTTGGGTATCTTTACAGGAGCACTCTCTTCAATGCCAATTTACTGTGTTAGTCCATTCTTGAGTTGCTATAAGGACATACCAAAAACTGGGTAATTTATAAAGGAAAGAAGTTTAATTGACTCACAGTTCAGCATGGCTGGGGAAGCCTCAGGAAACTTACAATCATGGTGAAGGGGAAGCCGAAAAGTTTTCTTCACATGGCAGCAGAGAGAAGAAGAAGAGCTGAGCAAAGGGGGAAGCTCCTTATAAAACCATCAGATCTCATGAGAACTTACTATCATGAAACAGGATGGGGGGAACCACCCCCATGATTCAATTGCCTTCACCTCATCCCTCCTATGACATGTGGAAATTATGGGAACTACAAGATGAGATTTGTGTGGAGACATAGCCAAACCACATCAATGCCTTTTGACCTTTGAACAAGATGAACTTCTTAAAAAAAAAAAAAAAAGACTAAAAATATAAATTACAAATTCAAATATTGATATATGTGATAAAATTAAAGTATATACTTTGGGTCATCAAAAGACATTATTTAAAAGGATAAATGAGAAGCCACATACTTGAGAAAGACATCTATAATTAATAAAATCAATAAATAATTCATGCCCAGCATAGGGAGATAGAATTACTAAAAATTAATTTGAAAAAAAAATTGTTTAACCAAAGCAACGAATGAAAAATAGACAAATTAGACTTCATCAAAATTAAGAATTTCGTGCATCAAAGGAAATTTTCAAGAAAGTGAAAAGACAACCTACAGGAGAAAAATTTTGCAAGTTATATATCTAATAAGGGGTTAATATACAAATACGTAAAGAACTTCTACAACTAAACAAAAACACAAACAATCTGTGTTTAAAAATGGGCAAATGAGATGAATAGACATTTCTTCAAATAAGATATACAAATTACACATGAAAAGATGCTCAATATCATTAGTCATAAAGGAAATGCACATCCAAACCACAGTGAGATACCACTTCACATCTACTCAGATGGCTACAATTTTTTTAATAAAGAAAATAATAAGTTTGGTAAGGTTATGGAGAAATAGTAACATTGTATGTTTACGATGGAAATGTGAAATGGTACATGTTCTGTGGAAAGTAGTTGGGCAGTTCCTCCAAAAGTTAAACATAAAATTACCATATGACCCAGCAATTCCACTCCTAAATATACATTCAAAAGATTTGAAAACAGGAACTCAGACACTTGTGTGTCATTTTTCATTGCAGCATTGTTCAGAACATCCAAAAGGTGGGCACAACCTAAATATACCAATAAAAGGATCAACAAAATGTGATATATATGTGCAATGAAGTTCTGATGCAAACTACAACATGAATAAACTTGAAAACATTATGCTAAGTGAAATAAGCCAAATGCTAAAGGAAAAATATTGTATGATCTTATTTATATGAATATACATAACAAGCAAATTCATGGAGACAGAAAGCGGATTAGAAGTGACTAGAGGCTGTGGGGAGAGGTAAGGAGGAGAGAAGAATTATTGCTTAATAGATATAGAGTTTCTGTTTGGGGTGACGAAGTTCTAAAGTAGATAGTGGAATGGGTGCACAACACTGTGAATGTACTTAATGCCACTGAGTTGTACAACTCCAAATGGTTAAAATGGCAAATTTTACATTTTATATATTTTACCACAATAATTTTTTTAAATGATAGAAAAAATACTAATTAAATCTGCTGGTAATGGGCAAAACATATGAACATGTATTCAGATATTATGAAACCAAACAGCCAATAAACATATGAGTTGATGCTCAGTCCCATTAGTAAAAAGGGGGATGAAGATTAAAGTCATAGAAGATATCATTTCTTACTCATTAGATTAGAAAGCATTAAAGTCTGACAGTCACAAATATTGGAGAGCATGTGGAACAACAGGAACATTGATTTGCTGTTAGTGGGAATGTAAATTAGTATTCAGTACTTTGAAGAGTAATTCAACAGTATCTAGTAAAATTGAATTGTATATCCAAGGAGTACATGATTCCTCTCCTAGCCATGCATCGTAGAGACACTCTTGCACATGTACACAAAAAGGCATGTTCAATAATGCTCATAGCAACTGTACTGGCAAAGTCAAAAGCAAGAAACAATCTAAATGTCCATCAAGAGAACAATGGGTAAATTACTTACAATATATTTATACAATGGAAGATTACACAGCAGTGAAAATCAACGAAGTAGAGTCATACACATTCTCATGGATTAATTTCACAAATATAATTTCAAGCAAAAAAAAAAATAAGTTTTACTGGAATACATTATTCCATATACACAAGATGTTAAAACATGAAAAACTGTATTCATCATTATATTCTATTTATTCTCTACATTAATGTCTTCAGTAAAAAAGTAAAATATAAAGGAAATAATAATTACTAAATTCCCTCTGGTGGATGTGGAAAGGAAACGAGATGAGAAGAACACAGGGAGTTTCAAGTTACTGGTAGTATTTATTTCATAAGCTCAGTGATTGATTCACAGCTATTCATTATATTAGTATTTAGAGCTTTTCTATGTTTTAAAATTTCATGGTAACTTCTAAAAAATAAGAGTATAAAGAATTATACATGGTTATTGAATATATCTTGCCAAAGATACTGTGCCTGACATTACCAAGTTATTGAACACATGATCTAGTTGTGGGTAAGACATTTGCAAAAATACATCATATCTAAAGCTCACAGATATCAGGCTGCATCATATAAGAATTGAGAAAGGGAGCCTATAAACCCTATAGCCAAGTTCTCGAAAATTAATTCCATAAAACCTTAACAGTAGACTTAAATAATAGAGAGAAAAAAGTATACCTAATCACCTCTCAATTCTCCATCCAGTGTTTCAAGGGTTTGTGCCTGATTTATTTTTCCTTATATAATTTATTTAAGTGTTTCATCCCCATAAGTCATACAACATTTGTTCTTAGAGAGGTCAGATGTGAGTAAATGAATGCTTCACCTTGGTTTCCTATACCAAGACTGTAGGAATTCCGTCCCATATTTCTAGAGTTTGACATGCTCATCTTGGGTGGGTTTAAGTATGTTTCACAATACTTCATCCATCTTTCCATTTGCTAAGTAAAAAACCAGAAGTTATTTTTATATTCTCCTTAATAGTCTTATACCTGCCCAAATGCAACTTTCTTATGAAAAGTCACACCAGCATGTGGGAAGTAGAAAAGGACACTAAATGCCCATTAAGAACTCATAAAATTATTCTTCTATATTAATGCAAATATATTCTATATTCTATATTTAGTGTGAAATCTTTAAGGATCTCTATCCATGAGGGAGAAGAGAAGTAAAGTTTATTCCCTATTTTACCTTAAGAGTAAAACTTAGTTAAGTGGCTTGACTCATATCACACACTAGAACTTGATAACTTGAGAAAATGATCTCACTTAATGTGTGCAACAATTGTATTATTAAATTAAATATTATTAATAGTTGCTATTATCATCATTAATATTATTCTCAGGAGCAGAGTCAGAATGGAAATTCAAATTGCATAGTTTTAATTCCTATGTGGTTTCCAGCACATCGTCCCATCTCCAGCAATGATATTGTGCCCTTACCCTGGTCCAGAATGGGAAAATAAATCCATTTCTACTTTGCCTTCTTGATGACAGGAGTCCCCAATAGCAGTGTACAATATCAACTCACCTTATTGAGAAAATGGTCACGGATGCTTTTCTTCATGTATTTTGAATTTTCCATCATTGAGGAAATGTTCACTATACATAATTGCATGCTTTCTAATACTGCTTTCCTTCAAATTGGATTTTTTCCCCCACGGATTTTAAAGCTACTTCCATTAGAGAAAAGTAAAAACAGTTGTAATTTCAGCAATTTGCCATTTCCCTCCTTTTGGGATAGTTTTACTCATTGTATTTGAAGGATAAATAACTAAATGATCTTGAAATATTTAATGTGAAAGAGAAGCCAAGATTTTCAACACAAGAAAGCACACCTAATATGCCATAAAAAGGAGCTTGAAAAACAAACCTCTTTTTAGTAGATATGTAAACTCCTATTTAACTACCAGCATTTCCAATTTCCTTATTCCTGCTCTATAATGAGCTATTCCCTGTTTACTGGTGTTAAACTTGGTTACTAGTGCCACATAATATAATCCCAGATGGTTAAGGTTTTGAGAAGCTTCACACACAAATAAGTAAATCAAACAGGAAGGGAAAGCAGCCGAAGGATAATGTAACTTAAGATCCAATTTGAGGATAAAATATAGCAGTGGGTCCTCTCAGATTGCAGAGATTTAAACACATCATGAAATTGCATCAAGCATCCTGCAGCAGGCCACCATACTGCTTTTACATAACTTCACATCCTAGAAATGTAACAATCCAGAGAGCTGCGTTTTTCCAATTGATTTGGACATTTGCTGTTCAATTCATCAGATTTTCCACTGGCCTATCTTGAGTTACATAAATCAAAAGTATTTCCTACCAAGAGTCAAACTTTGAAGACAAAGACTATTTGGTAGAATATATTATTTTTGTATTCTAGATTTATAATGAGAGTACTGATCCCCTTCACTTCATAGCAGACTATTTTTTTCTTTGTTGGAAGAGTGGTTTTATAGCCCTTCTCTCACCAAAGGGTCCTCGTATTGCATTTACTTAGAAAGCTAGTCTTGGCCAAGTCAATGAACACCAAGAGCTGTAATCATTTAAAATATCAGCTTTCTCAGCTACTAAAAATAAATCCCAAAAAAGGACTGAGAGGAAACCATATGTTACTTTGAACACTTATTAAAAGAATATTAAGAGACTGGAAACCTCATTTAAGATTTTGGTAATAATATAGAATTCTTTTATTCACCTTGCTCTCCAAGGACCACTTCTAGGGCATGCGTAGTAAAACAATGACTAACACTTACACAGCACTTACTATGTACCATGAATTGTTGTAAGAGCTACATGAATTAAATAACTTTGTTCTCATAACAACTCTATGAGGTATATTCTGCTAATTTCTTCATTTTACAAAGGAAATTACCAAAGCACAGAGAGGTTAAGTAATTTGACCAAGGGTACACAGACAGTAAGTGTAGAGCTTAGAGTCAAACTCAAACAATTTGGCTCCAGAGTCTATCATTTTTACTCTGACATACTGTGGTACACAGTATTTAGCATTGGCTAAATATTAATCAAATTAGCACTGACTAAATGTTAATCAAAATACAACCTAGTACTCTTAATCAAAGACAAAATCATGAATTAAATAATTATCTTATTATTGTCTTTTGATCATTCCACATACTATTCTTTTTTTTTTTTTTTTTCATTCAACACATGCTTACTGAGAATCTACCTGGTGCCAGGCACTATCCTAGAGAGTGAAGTTAGAGAGAGAAAAAAAAAAGAGTAGCTTTAAAATTCTCAGAGACAACCAGGAAAGAGAAAAAATAAATGAGCAGATATAAGCAAGGCAGAGAGAGAAACCCAGGGTGCCAAGAAATAAAATGCTTATCTATACAGTGCAAGTACTAAATTGACAAAACATTTCCTGGCCTTAAAAAAAGGAAGAAAAGAAAAGAAATTTCTCTTCACTGATCTTTTCTGAAAGCTAAAATACGGCCTTTTTGCCTCCTACCCTCCATGATATCATCCCCAAGAGCCTGAGGTTTATAGCACCTTTACTCAAACATTTTTCTTAGCATTAAATTAGAATTCCAATATTACCTTTATAGTTTTCATATTACTTTTGATATTTTAAAATCAGTATGAAAGTTGACTTTTAAAATTTTCCATTGAGAGCAAAGGTTTATTATGTTAGCAGCTTCAGACAATGCAGGTGCTTGAAACTCCAGCACAGATGTCTAACCCCTCCATCAGGCTGGCCCAACCTGAGTGAAATGATTAGAATTCATGTGCCAATACGATGCAACGACATAGCTCTTTATAAACCTAGACTGTGTCACTATCCAGGCTCTTCAGAAACCATTTGCAGGCTGCAGATGGAGATAACTGAAACGTCCTGGACTAAAGAATCAGAAACCAAGGGGAAACAGAAAGACCAATTGTCCTGGGACGACGGTAAGAGGCTGGTTTTTCATAGTCACAGACTAATTCTGCTTGAACTAAAGTCATGCCTTGCTTCAAACACACTCCACCTCAGGCTGCCTGCTTGAGGATTCACTGCTAAGTGAGACCATAACTACTTTCTTTTTGAAAGGATTAGGCCACAGGCTGAAGCTTCCAATACTGATTTTGAAATCCGCAGTCATTTAGAAGATGGTTTCTCACATCTGTTCTGCTTCCCTGCTCCACTCAAAGCTCCGAATCTCCCTCCTCATCCTAAGGAGATTGCAACTGTCATGAACCAAACCATTCTAGGTCTCTTCGCTAGAATTAAATTGAGCTTCATGTGCTGTTTGTATTTTATAATTTTTAAACAGAAAGACAAACCACACAATAAAAACAGGTCCGTTCCTGCCCTTTATACTGCCTTCTCTTACTGCAGGGCCTTGGGCCATTTATTTTTTTTAGCTTCAGTTTCCCTTTCTAGACAATAATCCCTATTGATACCAGTTTATAAGGAACATTGGTATACATTTTTAAAACTATGTTCATTGATTCTCTCGGTTCCTGAAAGTTGTCTTTACAAGTTTTTCCCACAGAAATTGGAATCCGTTTTTATTTTCTTATGCTACATTGCATCCAAGCATCACCAGAAGTCTATCTAGCATCCCATAATTTAGAAGTGCTAATCTTGTGCACCTCAGTTGACTAAGTCTCAGGCTTCAGGCCTAATTGCTGTTTAGTCTTCGCCTAGTTACTTCTTACTTCATCTCCCCTTCTTCCTAACTTTTCCAACTGATTCACTAATTGTTTATCAATCAACTATAAATTACGACAGATCCTGGATAAGTAGTAGGGAGTAACTGTGCACATGCTCAGTCCTTGCCTTTAAAGAACCTGCATTTAAAAGAGAAGACAAACAGGGAAACTTCCCGCCAGAGACAGCCCTAGCCTGACCCTGGTTCACAGGGCAATCCTGATTTGAAAGAGCAAACTCTTAGGTAGCTTTAGCCTTTTCCCCAACAGGGCTCATTCCCAGCACCAGTCCAGGCCATTTTGGCACAAATCACGATCCCAGACTATCAGACCCAGAATGCAAAGTTAGTGGTTTCCCAAGAGTCCTCCTCTGGCAGCTGGAGATGGAATGACATAACTCTCAATGATAACTGCTACTGGAAAAGCACCGCCCTCTCTGTGATGTCTTCATTCCTTCCCAGGAGCATGCATTCCCAGGTTTTGGAGACCAAGTTGGACACTGTGTGGCCCAGTTCCCATGATTGGGAGCTTTCATATAGCCTTTTTTTTTTTTAAAGTTATTATTCTGTTAATTTGCCTGGTAAAAAAACTCAGCTAAGCAGGGGGCCCAGTGTTGTTCACTCCAAGCCTCCACCTCAAAGGGTAAATCTGTCACCCCATTCCCTGGAACACTTGTACACTGTCAGTGGGAATGTAAATTGGCATAGCCACTATGGAAAACTATA
Source organism: Sapajus apella (assembly GCF_009761245.1). NCBI lineage: Eukaryota > Metazoa > Chordata > Mammalia > Primates > Cebidae > Sapajus > Sapajus apella. The sequence goes on from NW_022436946.1 coordinate 58,052,461, forward strand.
CGGAAGTTCCTCAAAAAACTAAAAGTAGAACAACCATATGGTCTAGCAATCCCACTGCTGGGTACATATCCAAAAGAAAGGAAATTAGCACAGCGAAGCAGTATCTGCACCCCCATATTTATTGTAGCACTATTCTCAAGGGCCACAATATGGAAGCCACCACATTTTAAGCAGATTTTTAAATGTGGTATATACACACAGTGGAATATTATTCAGCCATAAAAAAGAAGGAAATCCTGTTGCTTCAACCTGGTTGAAACTGGAGGTCATTATGTTACACAAAATAAGCTAGGCACAGAAGGACAAACGTCAGATGTCCTCACTTATATATGGGAGCTAAAACATTGATCTCATGGAGGTAGTGAACAGAATGGTGGTTACCATAAGCTTGGAAGGGTATTGGGGGTGGGGAATAATAAGGGGTTAGTTAATGGGTACAAAAATACAGTTAGAAGAAATAAAATCTAGTTTTCAGTAGCACAATAGGATGACTATAGCTAAAATAACTTACTAGATAATTCAAAATAACTAAAAGAGTATATTTGGAATATTCCCAATACAAAGAAATGATAAATACTTGAGGTGACAGATATGCCAATCACCAAGATTTGATCATTACACATTGTCTGCTTGTATTAAAATATTATATGCACTCCATAAATGTGTATAATTATGTACCCATAAAAACTAAAAAATAATATTCAAAAACTTAAAATATTGATAAAACAGCATTTGTTCAAAGTGTGTGTTAGGTACTTAATACAGAGAATTTATTTCATAACTTTGTATTGCAAAATAGCTGTATGTATATAACTATACATATCTAGTTTTTATAATTTTTATGTCATTACATTTATTGATTTTATTAATTATTAAAATGTAATTTTGTCAGATGAATAAACTACTTGAGCTTGTTTAAAAAAAATCTGCCTCCCCAAACCAAGCTCGGGGGTAAACTGGTATTCTGTTCTGCAGACCCTTGAAGTCACCCTTACACAACTCCAGGTCCAGGTCACTTTCCTAAGACACTATCTTAGGAATGACAACACTTCAATTGGGCTCCCTAAGTGCCAGGCACTGTTCTAGTGTTCTATACTGTGGCAGGGGTGAGTGTGTGTGTGCACCTGCTTTACAATCTTCACAACAAGTCTACGAACTAGGGACTATTATTATGCCCATTTTATAGATTATGAAACAGAGGCATCCAGATGTAACTTGCCTAAGGTTACATGGCTAGGAAGCAGCAGAATCAAAATTTGAAACCAGTCTGTTTCCAGAGCCTCCACTCTTAACTTCTGTGCTGGGACCCAAAGGGAAAGTCTGCCATTCCAAGAGAACACTCCTTGTACAGGATCAAATGCCATCACTTACACCAATTATTTAACAAACTTTACATACATGCATGTATTGATAAGGGGGCACAGCTTTACATTGCTATTTAAATTTTGTTATTTTTCTATTCAAGAATATTTTTAAGACATTCTGAGGTCTCACAAAAAAGCTGTTGTTCAGGAATACTTCCATATTATTTGTGAATAATTACGATAAATGGTTTTAAAGTCCAGCATGATGGCAGCATGTCCTAAAAGAACTAGTCAAGATGACTTCTCAGCATACTGCCCTTCCTTCTTCTAGCAGGCACCACTAGTATGATTTTATAAATTGCCAAATTTTCTGACCCTCTGGTTTTATACTGTAAAATGGAGATGATAAGGAAAATTCTGTTTACCTTATATATTTGTTTGAGGCTCAGTGAGACACCATATAAAAAGTACTGTGTCAACTGCAAAGCTTCATGTAAAAATAAGTTCTCGATAAAGATAAAAAGATAAGATTAAGAAACTAAAAAATTAATTCTTGCTAAGAAAAGAGGCAATTACATGACTTCACACAAGCAACCGTAGGACATATGTCTTTGTTCTGGTATCAGTTAAGATAGAAAGAAAAGAAGACATCAATAGGAGAAGAATAAATTACTCCTGAGGACTCTCTTGAGAAATTGGCTCTGGGGAGAAATCTTCATGGGAAAAATCATTAAAATGAGCAGTCTGGGGAGTGCTGGAGAAGGTCTGCTTTCTCTTTCATGATCTCTGGTAGCTTCCTTCTTGAGGGTTCCTTTTTGCTTCAAGCATCAGGGTGGAAACAAAAGAAACCACCAGCACAAAGGAAGCAATTGCAACAGTAATTTCTAATGCAAAAGAACTCAAACACACTGGGAGGATAGGAAGAGGGGTAGTCAGTAAAGCTAGTTTAAGATAAGTTTCAGTGAAAACCATGATGTTAAAAGTGTATGAACAGACTAAGAATCAAAACAGTTACCTAGAGTTTATTTTTGAAATATTGCTTTAAATCACAGATGTACTTCATCAAGAAGTCAGCATCTGCAAGGTTGGTTCACCATATGCAAATCAAAAAATGTGGTTCATCACAGAAAAAGAACTAAGGGAAAAAACTACATGATTATCTCAATAGCTGCAGAAAAGACCTTCAATAAAATTCAGCATTGCTTCATGTTCAAAACTCAATAAACTAGGTATTGATGGAACATACCTCAAAATAATAAGTGCCATATATGAGAAACCTACAGTCAGTATCATACCAAATGAGCAGAGGCTGGAAGCATTCCCCTTGAAAATTGGCACAAGATAAGGATGCCCTATCTCACTCCTATTCAACATAGTATTGGAAGTTCTGGCCAGGGCAATCCGGCAAGAGAAAGAAAGAAAGAGCATTCAAATAGTAAGAGAGGAAGTCTATTATCTTTACTTGCATATGACATGATCTTATATTTAAAAAAACCCATCGTGTCAGCCCAAAAGCTTCTTAAGCTGATAAGCAACTTCAGCAAAATCTCAGGATACAAAATCAATGTGCAGAAATCAGTTCCTATATACCAACAACAGGCAAGCAGAGAGCCAAATTATGCATGTACTCCCATTCTCAAAAAGAATAAAATACTTAGAAATACAGGTAATAAGAGAAGAAAAGGACCTCTTCAAGGAAAACTACAAACCACTGCTCAAAAGAAATCAGGGGGGATACAAACAAATGAAAAAACATTCCATGCTCATGGATAAGAAAAATCAGTATTGTGAAAATGGCAATACTACCCAAAGTAATTTATAGATTGAATCCTATTCCCATTAAACTACCATTGACATTCTTCATGCAATTAGAAAAAAACTATCCTAAAATTCATATGGAACCAAAAAAGGACCCAAATAGCCAAGAGATAAAACCTAGTAAATTTCATCTCCCAGGGTCTGTATCTGTCTCATTCACTTCTGCATCCACAACAATTACAAGGGTCTGCCATAGAGAAGATCCACATTATAATTAAATGAAAGAGAGTCAAGATAATCCTAAGCAAAAAGAACAAAGCTGGAGGCATCATACTACCTGACTTCAAACTATACTACAAGGATACAGTAATCAAAACAGCATAGTACTGGTACAAGAACAGATACATAGGCCAGTGGAACAGAATACAGAACTCAGATATAAGATCACACACCCATAACCAACTGTTATTTGACAAACCTGACAAAAACAAGCAATGGGGAAAATATTCCCTATTTAATAAATGGTGTTGGGAGAACTGGCTAGCCATATGCAGAAAGTTGAAACTGGACCCCTTTCTTATACCATATACAAAAATTAACTCAAGATGGATTAAAGGCTTAAATGTAAAACCCAAAACTATAAAAACCCTAGAAGAAAATCTAGGCAATGCCATTCAGGACATGGGCAGAGGCAAAGATTTCATGATGAGAACACCAAAAGCAATTGCAATGAAAGCAAAAATTGACAAATGGTATCTAATTAAAGAGCTTGTGCACAGCCAAGGAAACTATCATTAGAGTGGGCAGACAACCTACAGAAGGGGAGAAAATTTTTGCTATCTAACCATCTGACAAAGGTCTAATATCCAGAGTCTACAAGGAACTTAAACAAATTTATAAGAAAAAAAATCAAACAACCCCATTAAAAAGCGGGCAAAGGACCTGAACAGGCTCTTCCCAAAAGAAGACATACATGCATCCAACAAATTTATGAAAAAAAGCTCAACATCACTGATCATTAGAGAAATGCAATGACCATACAAAACCATAATGAGATACCATCTCATGCCAATCAGAATGGCTATTACTAAAAAGTCAAAAAACAACAGATGGTAGAGTTTGTGGAGAAAAGGGAACACTTTTACACTGTTGGTGGGAGCATAAATTAGTTCAACCATTGTGGAAGACAGAGTGCAATTCCTCAAAGACCTAGAGGTAGAAATACCATTTGATCCAGCAATCCCATTACTAGGCATATACCCAAAGGAATATAAGTCATTCTGTTATGAAGATACATGCATGCATATGCTCACTGCAGCACTATTCACAATAGTAAATATATGGAATAAACTTAAATGCTCATCAATGACAGACTGAATAAAGAAAATATGGTACACATGCCCCATGGAATACCATGCAGCCATGAAAGGACCGAGATCATGTCCTTTGCAGGGACATGGATGACATTGGAAGACATTATCCACAGCAAACTAACACAGGAACAAAAAACTAAACACTGCATGTTCTCACTTATAAGTGGGAGCTGAATTATGAGAACACATGGACACATGGTGGGCAACAACGCACACTGGGGCCTGTGGAAGGTTGGGGTTGGGGAGAGAGAACAACAGGAAGAATGGCTAATGGATACTGGGCTTAATAGCTAGGTGATGGGATGATCTGTGCACCAAACCACCATGGCACACGTTTACCTATGTAACGAACCTTCACATCCTGCACATGTACCCCAGAATTTAAAATAAAAGTTGAAGAAAAAAACAGTCAATATCCTCCTGATCCAGCCCATAAGTCTAGAGGAAAAGAGATAAAGTCTAGTAAATTTCATCTCCCAGGGTCTGTATCTGTGTCATTCACTTCTGCATCCACAACAATTACAAGTGCCTGCCATAGAGAAGTCCCACATTATAATTAAATGAAAGCGTTAGAGTCCAGTTTAAGCCCTGGCCTTGCCATTAACTAATTTTGTGACTTCAACCTTTCCAAACCTCATTTCCACCATCTCTAAAGTCAGAGTGTTAAAGAGCCTCTAAGCTCCCTTTAGTTTCCAAGATTCTGTGATTCTGTTGTTCTCATTGGAAACCAGATACTTAGGAGAAAGTGAAAAGCCTCTGGAGTACTGGCCTTTTAAATATAAGCCTACAAAGTGTAAGTATGAAGTTGGACGGCTTAATTGCTGAATATGGCCTAATGTACAAGGTAGTCTGTTCACCTCGCCTTCATGTCTAGCACACAAAGGAAATCATCATTTCCTGGAGAACTGGTTAGAAAAGGACATTTGAATGAGTAGCACATCTATCATCACTATACACAAATCACTCAAAGCACAGACCCTTCAGTGAGTCAGTTCTTTGTAGAAAATTATGGCAATAGCGTAAATACATATTCACCAGGAAGTATTCATGAGTTACCAAAATATCATGAGCACAATAGTAAATATGAACAACATAAAATAAGCAGCATTAGCTTACCCTGGCCTCTAGGAGTTTATAGTGTAGGACTTTCTAATGACAAAATGAACAGAATCTGGTATCTTGGGGTCTTAATGACAAATTTTAAAGGAGTACACATCATTTAGTCAAGTGTATGGTAACTAATTGTAGCAAATTGAAAAAACTTAGTGCACTAACATAGCCCATTCCCTGAAGTGCTAAATAACAGAGATTAAAAGAGGAATTCAGGAAAAAGAAACTGTTACTGTCATATTTAAATTGGGCAAGATGTATGTAATCCTTGCACATGGGGTTTCACCTGAATTAGGAAGCAAGAAAGATGAGAAGAGGTGCACAACCAACGCATTCAGTGAGAAGCAACACATTCCTTCTCCTCACACCCAGAACAGAATCTCCATTCCTCCAGCGCCAGACGCACTGTCTGAGGCGCTGTTCCTTCCACGGCCTTCCCTCTGAACTGAGTAAGCACACAATTGAATTAGATCTCACCATTAGAGAAATTGGTCTCCGGAGAGCAGCTCTGAAATCATCCAAGCAGAAAAGTGAGAAAGCATATTTTATGGTTTGCTGAATGATTCCGAGGCGATGTATAAACTCAGAGCCGAGCCTGCCATGCGCTGGGCTCCACCTATGAATTCCACGTTAGATCAAGGGGTGATAAACTCTCAGATAAACATTTTTATTTTATGCCTCAACAATTTATCCTCTCTTCCTCTTATCTGACTGTTGACCCAACTTACTCAGTGAAAACACACATTCAGCCAGTAATTGTTTACCTTTGCTCACTCAAGCAGGTGTGTGCTCAGGTTCCACTCATTTGTTATCTGGGTTACCTACTCTCCTTTGCCCATTCATCTTCATTTTCTCTGGCTTGCTATTGATTTTATGAAGGAGGTCTTTTTTTAATTTGTTCTTCATAAGTGATATTGACATAACTGTGTTTTGCCATTTTACCGTACATATTGTACTATAAACATGTTGTGTGAGATATTTCATTTTCTTCCACAGGAAAAAGTCTGGTATGGGTGCTACAGTAGCAACCCGGGGGTCAGGAAAGAATCCTCTCTCCTTGACAGTCTTTCCAAATATCAGGGACATTTGTTTAAATCATGCCTAAACTATTTGCTTCCCCCTCTCCATTTGTAAAGCAAGGATGTAAGGAACGACTAGTATTGCGCAAACAGACGAGTCTATGTTTATAACGCATTTTGAAATCACAAGAGAAGAAGCAGTCTATAAAAATCAGAAACAATAGCATTGCTATTAGATTTGTGAATACCTTCACCAAAAATTTATTTCTCCATGGCACTCACAAAAACAAGAAATGAGGTATTTGGGAGATATATGCATATCATTTTAAAGGCAAATTTTTATTTGATGTCGAGTATTGTCATGGATTGCTATAATTATTATTACTTAGAAGACATTTTTAAAATATTTCTATTTGTAAAATCAGTTTAATAAGAAACAAAATAAAGTCAATGTGTAGTTGGGAGGAGTGGGTCCTAATACTTTATTATGAAATTTAAAATTATGTATATGTATTCAAAGGATTCCAACAAATATCTTATTTTTATGGTTTTTAATGGTAGTAATTTTTATTGAGATGAAACTTGGTCTAGAATATCGCATTTTCTTAAAAATAATGAAATCATGTCTCCAGTATTAACCATATATTTTGGTTTGGTTTGGTTTTACTTCTCATTTTCTTACAAAAGATAAAATGAGAGCAATATCTCAACCTTAGTAATCTGCATTCTCTACTAATTCAAATTTTCTAATCCTCAGAAAGCATGGGAACATCAGCGTTTAGGAAATAGTGTTCTTTTCTCTTTTAGACTTTGCAGAGGTATAGTCTAATTAATGATACATATTTTCCCCCTTTAGATTCTGTTCGTGTCCCCAGGAGTGAAACAAGCCTCTAAAGAGAACTTTGCAGAACGAGGCTCAAGAGATAGATTAAAATGCCCCCCATGTCAGAGGCAACCACATCCAACCCTACTGTGAGATTTGGCCCCAAACTTTGCCTTCAAAGAAATAAAGAAAAGATAACACGTTAAAAAATAAAAACAACAGAATGTAGATATTGATATCATTTTCAATCTCTCATTTGAAATTTATTTTTCAAAGCTTCTTAAATTTTAGATTTCAGTATGTGACTGCATGTATCATTTATTTATCACTTATATTTGGCTAACTAAGAGAATCCTTTTTCAACACATCAGACACATAGTTAGGGGTTGAAAGAATTGTAAGGAAATATTTCTTCAGGCAGTTATATTTGCACAATAAGAAATAGTCAAGTTCCTTAACACTGGCTTATACTATTAATATTTCAACACAATTTTATTTTGTAGATATAGAAAAATAATGAATTTTATTTTAGATCACAAGAAATCCCACATTGTTGGAGGGTTTTTGTTGTTGGTGTTATTCAGAATTGTTTTATTATTATTAACTAAGACTGTCATTGTTGAATACTCACCAGCAGTTGATATTTAATTAAAATTCCTGAATTCTATTTTGAGGATGCTGAGAATATGAGTATTTCAAAACCCTACAATAGTCTTCTTCTAAGTAATTCTAATATCTTACCATTCAATTGTTAATTTTAGAAAAATCATATAAACTGGATTTGGCTTAAATAATATTTATAGACAGTCAAAGATTCTTAAAGAGTATCATCTGCTTCTGCTAAGATATTCAAGGATATTTGTTTAAATCACCCTGCTATGGACTGTTTTCCCCTCAAAGTTCATAAGTTGAAATTTAAATGCCCAGTACCTTAGAATGTGACTGTACTTGGAGACAGAGCATTTTAAAAGGGAATTACGGTAAAACGGTGTTTTCAGGGTAGGCCCTAATCCCATATAACTTGTGCCCTTATAAGAAGAGGAAGTGAAGACACAGACATACACAGACAGGAGTTCGTGTGAAGACAAAGGGAAGGATAGCCATTTACAAGCCAAGAAAAGAAGCCTCACTGTAAAACCAACTCTGTCAAAATCTTGATCTTGGACTTGCAGCCTCCAGAACTAAAGGAAATAAAGTTTCTATGGTGTAAGCCATCCTATTTGTAGTCCCTTGTTATGGCAAATACTTACCCCTGCCTCAACAGCCAAGTTAAGAAGAGTTACCCAACTTTGCAACCAAGGGTTAGTTTGACACCCTAAGCAAAATCTACTTAGTAGAAGATAGCAGCACACAATTTTGGTCAATAGAAGGCCAGCAGATCTAGGATCTGAGTCTGCTGACACCAAGGATATTACAGGATATTGCAGGCTGATCCACAATAACTTTGGGGCCTGTCTATTCCATTTTGGTCTGCGCTGCCTCTTAACACCACCTCAAGATGCAAGTCCCTATGGCTCCATTATCTTCTCAAGTAGAAGCAAACTCTTAGTTCTTCAGCTGTGTGTCCCCAGGCAGGGGAGAAGCCCCCAGAAGGGTGAAAGGTGAGGGATTCTTAACTGTCTTCTCTCTTTCTAATATGAGATATCAAAGTTCTGATTTTGGGGCATTACTATTTCTCCTTAATTTTTGACTTATTTTTATTTTTATTTTTTTCCTATGTTCCCTGTTTGGCAGCAAGCACTGATGTTTCTCAAAGAATCTTTCTACTGTAATAATTTGTATTCCCCTAAATTACCACTGGGTTCATGGGTTTTCTAAAAAATCAGGTAGAACCTATTCTGAATCTGTGTGCCTTTTTATTTTTATTTTTATTTTATTTATTTATTTATTTATTTTTGAGACAGCATCTCACTCTTTCACCCAGGCTGGAGTGCAGGGGCACAATTTCAGCTCACTACGACCTCCACCTGCTGACTTCAAGCAATTCCCGAGCCTCATCCTCCCAAGTAGCTGGGTTTATAGGCATGCACCACCACACCAGGCTAATTTTTGTATTTTTAGTAGTAACCGGGCTTTGTCATATTGGCCAGGCAGTCTGTTTGTCATGTTGGCCAGGCAGTCTGGAACTCCTGCCCCCAAGTGATCTACCTGCCTCGGGCTCCCAAAGTGCTGGGATTACAGGCTTGAGCCACCGCACCCATCTTGTTTGGTATTCTTTAACCAATATGGAATTGTATTTTCTACCACAAACCAAGCACAGCTCATTATGGCAGAGTCAGACATGGTTGATTTTGTTCCTTCTCTGGAGTTCTAAGTATGCATGGTTTGCTGACATTTTTGCATTCTTTTTATTCTGGCCCAAATTTCACTTTCTTGAGCATTAATGGGTTTTTTATAATTATTTTTAAATAAAACTTTCCACAAAAGACCAAATTAAAATCAGCTAAGCAGCCAGGTTCCTCACTAGGGAAGGTCCCCCACTGAGATGGCATATAGCCATGTCTGCTTAAGGAAGACTGAGATAACTAGGCCTGGAACCCATCACTCCTGGATATAAAAGTAGCTGTTCAACACAAGAAGTGGTACCTAAGGCCACATTTACAGAAGAGGCCAATTACTATAAAGCATGTTTAGTTTCCCCAAACACCTAGAAATTTGAATGTGAACCAATTTAAAGCTATTAGCATATCATAGACTGTTCAGTGTTTCAAACAGTGATAATATCCCAGTTGGAGTGGGAATTTGACCGAGGAATTATCTTTTCCTCAATTAGCATATTATGTGAATATTCTGATCAAGCAAAGCATTTTAAATCTGTCCATACATTTCTTCCACCCTTGGCTCACTCCAGCAGTGGTAAGTTGGTATCGTGTGTTGGTATTGCAAGTTGTTATGGTAACCTTTTGTTAACTTATGAAGTGCAAATTTAAGAAAAGTTTTGCTTTATTAATCAGTTTCCTTGATGAAAGACCACTGACCACAACATGTGTGTTTAAACACAAATTTATGTGTCCATCTTGAATAAAATATTTTTTGTGGGGAGGTGAACAAAAAAACTCTAGAATCAAGGCCATTCCCAGCTCTCAGCTTCGGCTTTCACCACTGCCAGCCACTTCCCTTTTCTAGTACGGCCAAATGCATAGACCACCATCCTCTTTTTTCATGTTGGAGCAAGCTACCCAGAATCAGATAATTCCCTAACCGAATGCAGAACCTTACAGAAACCATTTTAGACAAAAAATAAAACCCCCCTCCTAAGTGTAAGAACTCAAATGATGACACATTAGAAGGGCAGTCTCAATCATAGGATTGAAATGCTGGTGCATGAGGTATTTTAAGTGAGACACAGGTGAACTCTTCCATTGTAGTGGACATATATTTATTTAAATAAAATACTAGTTAGTTATATTTTCATTAGAAAAATTATAATTGACATAACAAACTGATGATTTCATAGACTTTTTCTTCTATACTTATTTATACTAATTTAAGTTGTTTTTTAAGTCAGTTTAAAAAATATATATTAAATAAATAATGGTACAAGTGGTCAGCAGAAAAGGCAAACATTGTGAAGGTGACGTTCGAATGATGGAAATCTGAAAAAGGCAGCACAAAAACTCCTGTCTAAGGCTGTAGGCAACGTTTTTTCCTGGTCTATACTTTCAGGAATCCTAAACAGGATAAACAAAAATGAATTCTGCCTAGCAACATGGTGGTGAAACTGAAGTACAAAATAGACAAAGATAGTTTATTTAAAACAGATAATCCAAAAAGTAATAGTATCTCATTGAGGACTTTCTAATTAACAGTGACAAAAATCAAAAAAGAAAGAAAATAATACAAAGTGCTGAAAGAAAACAACTGTCAATTACATATTATATGCCCAGCCAAACTATCCTTGAAGAGTGAGGATAAAATAGATGCTTTCAGATTACAAAACTGAGTGTAATTACGATTAACAGATCCCTATGGAAACATGTTTTAAGACATGCATGTCAGCCCCCCTGAGTGAATTACACTTAGAATGAAAGAGTATAAAGGAAGGAAGGATATGCAAGGAGGAACGGTGGGCAAAGAATTAGAAGCATGGGGTAAATTTGGATACTCATTGGCATGCGAGCCTTAAAACCCAGGTGACAGGTTGATAGACACAGCAAACCACCATGGCACATATATATCTATGTAACAAACTACCGTGACACATGTATACCTATGTGCATTCTGCACATGTATCCCAGAACTTACAGTAAAATAAAGAATAAAATAAAAAGAAATTTAAAACAAATAAATATTGGCTTGATAAGATAATAATAATGACTAATTTTGAGTTTTTAAAAACTATATGAAACTAAAATATCAGACACCAACCACATGCAAGCTGTTATAGAAGCAATGAAAGCCACTGAGTCTGAAGGTCTTTATATCATTTGGGAGGAAGACAGAACATGAACTAACACTTGACATGACAAAGTCAAAAAGGAGTTAAAAGAGTACCATTAAGGATTTTAAAAGGCAATAAACAACTTTCCAATGAGGAAGGAGCAGTGGGTGCAAGTAGGAGGGAATGAAGAAAACCCCATCATCCTGTAGAAAATTGGGAAGGAGGTAAAAGAAGAATAAAGGAAGCCACCAACAGAACCAAAGCAGAATCCAAACCAAACCTTGACATTACGGAACAGCTACATCCAAAAGCAGATTGCTTTTTTTCGAAATGCAAATGCTTCTCAGTTCACACACAGTATACCCTGTTGCTGTCATTATTATCACAACCACTTTTTGTTACAGAGACTGCCAGATTTAAGTTGCCAGGGTCTAATTAGGAAGCCCCCTCCATCCACAAGTGCAGTTATAAGTCTCACCCACCGCAAGGTCCTTATTATCCCAGTTGGTGCTCAGTTTCAGAAGGCATCGATTTGGAAGAGCATAACAAAAACCATTTCCCAAAAAAAGGAGCTCACATTTATAAGTACACATGGATACACTCCAAAACACTAGAGCTTGTTTCACTCCTTTTCATCTTGATCCTGAGTATGTACTGTACAGATCCCTGAAGTCAGATCATCTTCCCACTATAATTTAGCTAAGGATTCTGTTACAACCGTCTGCAAAAGGAATTTAATTTTTCAGAATGGAAAGTAGTAGAGCTCACCCAAAACTGAAATTGTAAGGCTGGAACCTCCCTGTTTCTTAGCATCAGCAGGCATGTAAAAAGAATAAGATTTATGTATCTAAACCTAAAATATTCTGAAGCAATTATTTACTTAATATTTTGCTAAATTACCTAGGATTGCAGTTTTGATTAGGAAAGCAAAAGGGAAGTCTGCAGATGGCCTGTAAAGCTAATTTTGAAGATAGCTCTGCTAAGCTCATGCAGTGGTCTTGGAGAATATTAACATAGTGTTACAAACCATAGTACCCTCAGGGTGTTCACATGCCACAGAATTTAATTTATTTTGTATCTCATCTAATAGACTGAGCCTCATCCATTAGGTAAATATAATGTGGAAATATTGTCTTGTTTCTCTAAAGAGGAAACCAGCAAAGACAGGAGATTTATTCTCACAGAATCTTTTGCTACTCTAATTGGGTTCAAATTCGGGCTGTGTTGTGACCCATCTCTCATTAAGGTTCAGTGTACAGGATGCTGCCCATATAAAGTAGGATCATATGTGTTTCCTGAGTATATGGAAGACAAATTTAAAAACTAAATAAAATAGACAATTTCTGTGATGATAAATTTACCAGTTGAACTTCAGATGTCATCCCATAGTTGCCTGACATTCATAGACTGAAAATATTTTTAATCTATGGACTCTACTTAGGTGTTTGAGGTATTCACAAGGCATGGTATGGCAAATAGACCCAGAACTGGATAATTCTGAGAAATGTTTTATATTAGTGGTGACAAAGAAAGAGGCTTGGAGCTGTAGGCAACCTTTAAAAATAAAAATAAGAAGTAAGTGAATCAAATATGACATTACAATAGAGAGGAAATTGAATTCATGTGCACAAGATAAGGGTGGCTTCATTATTCTTGAGCATCCTGGCTGTGCTGTGACACTGGAGACTGATGAGGCCACCCCATCTCTGGAAGATAAATTCAATATACAAGGTATTGTTCTAATATATTCTTGAGATGTACAGAATATTCTTAACAGATGGCAATGGAATAGTATTTTTATCTTCAGACTTTCAAAACAAGAAGGAACATAATTTGCAGCAAAGCAAACCTGGAATAAGTTTCATAAAGACTCACCTCCCCAACTCATTTGGCAAAATTAGAACAGTTTCTCAGGAATAGAGAGTTAAAGCCAAAGGCATTAGGGTGCTTTTATAAGTCACCTTTGTAGAATTGAATTCTTCACCATCAATAAAACAGCTGAGAAAGAGCTATTCCTAAGCCTTTAAATACGAAGGCTTCTAAACATTTGCAGAAATCATCCAAACACAGAAATTTTCAATAAAAATTTACTGATTCATTTAGTTAGTTTAATATTTGCCAACTGAGGTTTTTGGTTTTTTTTTTTAAAAAAAAGCTTCTTAAATTTTCTCTTGGCAACTGATAACTCTTTCTTTACCTTCACCTCCTCCCTGACTCCTCTGAAATTACAAATCCAGTTGAAGAGAAGGCAAATGCCCAAGTCTGTACCCACGCATTTCCAATTTCTAACATGCTCTCCTGGGGCTTTATCTCATCTTTTCTTCCAATTACTTGACCACCTGATTTCAGCAAATTTTTCCATTTACAAATAACATTTTGCCAGCCATAAAATGGATTTCAGTTGGGAGATGCAGGGATGTCTCCAAGACAGAGTTACCTCAAAACCTGCTTTCCAAGTATGCAGTCTAAAAGTAGCTAAAACAAAGGTGAAAAATGTCCAGGAGAAAAAAAAATGAAATCAACTTAGTGGCATGAGATATTGCAACAACCATTGGAGCATCTTTTAGAGACAGTTTTGGACTATAGTGGAAGCTACTTGTCCAAATGGTTATGAATCATCCAAAATATACAAAATTATTTCTTTGTTTCCAAATGCTAATGTTTACTCTTTTCTAATTATAGAAGAAATCATTGCAAATGGGGTATCATTGCCTCTGGGTTAACCATCCCATATGAAGGACTAGAGAGGCAGCTTTAATGGAGGTGGGTAAACTGCAAACAGGAAAATTTCAGGATATACTTAAACTTGAGATGCTTGTCTCTTGAGACCTTATCATTAAAATATCTAAGAAATAGTATCTCACCATGTTTGATCAGAATTCAACACTTTTAACCCCAAAATTGCATAAGAGGTGGCCTGACTTGTGGGCTCTTCAGTACTTTTTGTTACATGCTGGACTGAAAGAGAGGCTCAAGTTAGTGGCATAAATTTAAGTTTGAGGTTCATGACCAAAATGTAAAGAGGCCTTTCTTAACTGTTGTTAACCATAAAATAATTACGTCCTCAAAACGTTGGTGCTGTCTCTTTTCCTGCAGCCCTTTTTCTTACCCTCATCCGCCTCATAAACTAGGGCTATTAGACTGATTACTTACTGAGCTTTTGGTCCACTACTAATGAGGAAGCATGCAACATCCAACTGGTGTAGAAAAACTATGACACCAAAATGTATATGCAATTTTAAAGTTCAGAAAGTGTTTTTACATGCAAAATTTCATTTAATTCTTACAATAAGTCAGCAATGTGTTATATTAGCTTAAAAGACAAGGACTTTAAAATTTAGAGAAGCATTGTAAGTTTCTCAGGTTTACACTGCTGTTAAGCAGCAAATGACTCTTGATTCTAAGCAGTATTTCATTTCTTTTTTGTTTTTCTTTAAGTATGTTCTGATCCAACCAAGATTGGAACTAAAAAATAATGCTCATATTCACTGGATTTTCCCTTCCTAGAGAGTAAAGACTCAATCCAAACCAGGATGACAGAGATGGGGAAAGTTCTTGGAGAAAGTGAGAATGTTCCAGTTCTTCTAGGAAGTGCTCTAGGAGTTCTTTGAAGAAACTACAGAAACATAAAGTCACCAGGAGCCTAGAATGGCAACTACTGGAAGAATAAGGCAGGAACAAAGTCAATAAAGTTCCCATGCATAGAAGTAAGGGCATGGTGCCAATATTTAGAAGGTGAAACTACTAGGCAAATCTTTAAGGAGAATATTCCAAATATTTTCAAAAAAAAAAAAAAAAAAAGCTCCTTTCCCTGGTCAAGCAAATATATATTGCATGTTCAAGTTTCCAAAAGTTGGTACTTTTTAAAGAGAAAAACTTGCTGCAACTTTCTTAAGGGAAAATTGAAGGAGACAGTCAGGGGCTGGCACATCCAGGGTTTTTGCTTTGTCAAATCTTAAACACTTGAAGGCAAACCAAAGTGACTTAACCCCGGATATCTCAGGAAAGCAAAGATAACCTTATAAACCAGAAAAAAAGACTAGCAGTGAAGAGGAAACGCACTTAAGGGAACTATTTAAGGAAACCTGCACAAGATTTGCCTGATGCAGTAAGAGGAGGTCTCTCTACTTAATGATGTTAATGATGTTAATGATCTGTTAGTAAATGATCATCTAGTTAATGATGGTTCAGCTCAAATGGCCATTTGAGATAGCTCAAAAAGCAGCCCTATGGACATAACAACTGAAGAATTCACAAATCTGGGACTCAAACTTAGATCTAGGGACACTGAATTATATTATTTTTCTTCCCCTGTATATCACAAAAGAGAAAAGGCATGCATATTAAGTGACAAAAAAATCACACAAAAAAATTAAATATTATCCATTCCCCTTTCCCATTCTCATGTAATTTCTTGCTTGGACAACTGTGACTGTCTCCTGATAGCTGTCCATCCCTCTCTGCCCTGAGCCCTCACCTACACTGTCTCCACAATGATCTTTCTAAACTATGGATCTGGTTGTGGCATCCCTATCCCCTCCGCTCGCCCATACACACTTAAGATGCTTTAATGACTTCCTGCTGAATACAGATCAAACTCTAAATTCTTCAGCATGAATATCCCTTGTACCTTTTCCATGCCAGTTTCCCAAACACAAAACACTTAACCCTCTGTACCTTTGCTGCTGCTGTTTGTTTTGCCTGGAGTATTTGCACACTCCTTTCTTCCCTGTTGATTCCTGCTGATACTTCCAGGCTTACATCCCCTAGACCACCTTTCTTTACCGCATCTCCTAGTGTATTTCTTCTGCTTATGTAATGTTATTGTGTTTTTGTACAGATGTGGAACAAAATGTTATTTCTAGTGCCAGAAATTCTCTTAAGAAGAGAATTGTATTTCTTGGGAAAAATTATATCCTAAAAACGACTAGAGTAAAAGGTGAAATCACAAACGTTCTGAGTATGGAGAGAACTTTTAGGAACAAGACAATAAAGGAAACAAGTTGTTCTGCAGAAGAGTAGGCAGGCAAGTGTCAGAGCAAAAGCGAAGGAGGAGATGGAGGATCTGAATGGGCATATTAAGTAACATCCAAGGAGAACTCTCCATGAATAATCTAGAATTATTGGTGCATCCTGGAAAAATTCTAAGACGTCTTTTTGTGGGTACATTTATACTCAGAAATCAATATAAGAATGAATTTCTGTGTTCTGGAGAAAGTGGGCAGAGAAAGAAGGCATTAATGCAGGACCGGACTGTAAAAGTATTGATTTACTAGACATTCCATTCAAAACTCAAGATCCAGAAGTCAAGGCTGGACCCAAGGACTGCCACTCTTCCAGTTCTGCTATCACCTCCTGGCTTCCTGAAGCCTCTACTCTACCTGTGTTCTTATGCTGAACACTGCTCTGTGAATTTGCAAAAATTTTAGAAGGCTCCCATATACTCATGCAATATATGAGATACTGCTGCCTAAATCTGTAGAGCCAGGTAGACCCAGGCTGACAGCTAGGTTACCCTTCAGTTATAGCTCTACTCTGGTCTGTCCTTATTATCATTAATTATGCATATGTCTGGCTCTCACATTAAATTATGATCTCTTATGGGACAAGGACCCAGGCTTATTCACCTCTGTATTCCCTTACACAGGGAATATAGCAAAATAGTTATGAGCAAAAACTCAACAAATGTTTGTTGAACTGAATAGAATTGAATTATTGATAAGAACATTTTTCAAAACATTTAGAAACTCCACAATGATCCCTTTCAGGGGCAGTTTTCCAAAAGTTAGCCAAGCATGAATGGGGAAGAAGAAAAGATGATTCAAGTGTAGTGGTAGGGAAGGTTGGGAAGAGATCGCCATCAGTATGGACCAACATGTAATGTGAAGGCAACATGTAGGAGATACGTCCTCAAGCATGCCTTCTTCCTTTAGCTTTCATGGCCTCGAAACTCTTGACACACTGGATCAGATGATTCTTTGTTGCAGGGAGTTATCCTATGTACTATACAATGTTTAGCACCCTTCCTGGCTTTCACCCACTAGATGCCAGTAACATCTGCCAGTTGTGACAAACAAATATATCTTCAAACGTTGCCAAATGTCCCCTGGAGAGCAAAATCATCCCCAATGGAGAACCACTAGACTAAAATGTAGAAGCCTTAAAGCACCTCCTGAGCCAGAACTAGGTCCCATCTTCTAAAAAGGATGGGGTGACTGTTATGGAGAGAGAGTATTGCCCTGAGACACTCAGCTGACTTGTTTGCCTGCTCACTCATGGGTGGTGAGCCTCAGTCCTAATTTCAGCCCCTAGTCTTCAATGCCCATTGGTGCCTAACTGCTACATCTTCAGCTTGGCAAGACTTAAACCCAGTTGGGGTGAAGACGATCTCTACTGTCTGGCTAGTTTGTTGCATGGTTTCTTACAGCCTTGTTTTTGTAGTTTTAAGTATTTATCAATTTGTCATTAATTTACTAAATATTCCATTCAAAACTCAAGATCCAGAAGTCAGGGCCTAACCCAAGACCTGCCACTCTTCCAGTTCTGCTATCATGTCCTGGCTTCTTTCAGCCTCTCCTCTACTTGCTTTCTTATGCTGAACACTGCCCTCTGCTTCGGCATCAAAAGATCAGCATGCAATTTATAGTACATATATCACTGCTAGGGACTGAATCTATAAATAGAATCACTGAATCCCACTAAGTATCGCTTCAAGATGTAGGATGGCATTTTGCATTGTGGGATCTCTGTATTCACAAACTGCCATGGAAGGGAAAAGGACCTAAAGGTATTAAGAAATGTGATGACAGTATTTTTGCACTATTTCAGAATGCAATCCACTCCAAAGAAATGAGCACAAGAGTAGCACTCTGATACAATTTAAATGTTTGCCCCTGTAGATCTCATGTTGAATTGTAATCCCCAATGTTAGAGGTGGGGTCTGGTGGGGGAGGTGATTGAATCATGGGGGGAGATTTCTCATGAATGGTTTAGTACCATCCTGCTGGTGCTATCTTCAGATAGTGTGTGAGTTCTCAGGAGATCTAGCTGTTTTTAAAGTATGTAGCAACTCCTCCCCCTCTCCTTCTTGTTTCCTCTCTTACCACATGATGTGCCTGCTCCTGCTTTACCTTCTTCAATGAGTGAAAATTCCAGAAGCCCACCAGATGCTGTCACCATGCTTGTACAGTCTGCAGAACCGTGAGCCAACTAAACCTCTTTTCTTTAAAAATTACCCAGTCTCAGGTATTTCTTTATAGCAATGCAAGAATAGCCTAACACACACTCTACATCTTGCATTGCTATAAAGCAATGTAAGCTTAATAATAATGTAGATTATTTAAGATTATTATTTCTTTTATTTAAGAAAAATAAAAGAAACCAGGACACTATCACTGTGACCATATCAATCACTTTAGAATGGATGATATGGTTGGATGGAAAGAAAAGGAGGATAGTGAGAAAAATGGAGGGTGAAATCTCCATCTATGCAGAAATGAGGAGAGGCTGCTAAAAGAAACTGCCCAAAGACAAGCCAATGAATAACTCAAGAATAACTAATGTTATGTATGAATTACAAGTACCCAGGATTCCTCAGAAACTTCTAATTCTAATTAGAATTGAAAGAGTTGACTCTGAAAATGAGTTATGGTAATCAGTTTCTTATGAGACTTGAGTCCCAGGATATTAAGAGTTTTAAACTATTCATTGACTCATTTTATAAGAAAGATATGTGTTTAAATCAACTTGGATTTCTCTGTTGACCCTATTTTACACAAAGAGAAGAAAGAATGACAGGGTAAGATATTGAGGCATACAACCCATGTCTGATTAGAGACTAAGAATTTAGGATACATTTTACCATTAAAGCCCTAAAAAGAAACATAGCTATTTTTCTATCAGATGCTGCTTGAGCACAAGAGCTCTACTTCATTTAGTTTTCCAATTATAGTAATTTTAAAATATGTAGGTGGGCTTGCTTTTGTCCAAGCTTTGCCCAACCCATGACCCTGTGAGCCACAGGACAGCTTTGAATGTGGTCCAATACAAAATCATAAATTTTATTAAAACATTATGAGATTTTTTTTGTGATTTTTTTTTTAGTTCATCAGCATTAGTGTATTTTACATGTGGGCCAAGACAATCTTTCTTCCAGAGTGGCCCAGAAAAGTCAAAAGATTGGACACTCCTGCTTTAGTCTCAAACATGAGAATATTTCTCTCACATATACAAACATATACACTTCTAATCATAAGACAAAGCAACTCCATTTATTCAGCCAGTCACGTATTCAACAGATATTTATTTACTGAGGGCCTCTGTGTGTCAGGTACTGAGACTAGCAAGGTAACTTCTAGGGAAAGCATGCTGCCTACAGTCCCATCCACAAAAATCTTCCAGGTCTATAGTCCTTGCTCAAGAAACAAACACATTTTGTTATCAGGTGACTCCCAAAGCCCCACCAAAGCTGACTGGCCATGGATGGTCCCTGACACAAGGCCAGCCACTCCAGAGGTTGGCAAATAGTCTGGCCTTAAAAGATCAGCAGAAACCAAGAAATTTCCCCTCAAGCAATTTAAGGAGAGGATCCCAGGAGACTGAGGTCATTAACCATGAGAACTGAAATCCATGAAGTCAGGGGGCATCAGAATAGTCACAAGGTCACTGTGCAGGCTGAAGTTCTAAGGAGGCTGTTCTGTGAATCTGCAAAGGAATCCTTCTGGAAAGACAGAAAACAGGAGCATATGCGCTGACTCAGAGACCTCAAATGCGACCACAAGACCATGAGAACAGCAATTCCCCAGAGCTGCTTCATTTCTGATCGTCTCCTGTCCCAGTCCACCAAAATTTTAATAATGAACAAATCCCCTTTTTCTTGAGGTATTTGAGTGAGTTTCTGCTCTCAGTTCCTGAATTACAAAGCACAGGCGTCAGACAATCATATGCTCAAGATAGCAACAAGCCGTTTAAAAAATTAAAAACAAACAAAAATCTGGAAAAAGCTCACCCCTGTATTAAGTCAAAATTCAGTTTTGATACAAACACTGATATGTCAGACCAGCCACTTCACAATCTGTTTTATATGCAAAACTAGGACACCCCCCTACCTCCCTCCTCAGCGAGCCTTCTGCTAGTTGTTTAGATTTGCTGAGGCACTTCCATTTGAACGTGTACCTCCCTGTCAGGTGCTGGTCTAAACTGTGTAAATGCCCCACATTGCTTACTCCAGAGTTATGAACAGGAAATAAAGGCAAAGCGGATGGCACCTAAGCTAGCAGGGAGAGCAATGTAAGTAAAACACAGTATTGTACTGCAGAACTTGTAATTGGCTTTAATCATATTTAACATCTGTTTCTCTACTTTAGCATATAATTTAGATGAAGCAGCTTAGAAAACTCAGCAAGAATCCATATTTTACATTTATTGAAAGAGGAGCACTTTCCAAGAGATCAAATTGCTCTCCTAATTCACTCATAATAATGTAGTAATTTGGAAAGTCTTTTTTATTTTCCTCATGAAATGTTCTTAATTAGTGGTCCTAGCTACTAAAGACTTCCCATCTGCCATAACGGTAAAATAAGATTATCAACCCAGCAAAACTTCTCAGAATTCTCCCCTCCTTGGCTATGGCTTTCTCTCTCTCTCTCTCACTCTTCACTTGACCTCTACCTTCACCTTGCCAGTCTGGAAACTGCTCTCTGGGAAATCACCAAGCACCTCCTACTTGTCATTCTCACTTCCTCCTTTCTCCTACTTCTCTGACCATTCCATTTCTATCTACTTCAGAAGGAGAGACCCATGGTCCCTGGTCTACATCAGCACCACAAATATGTTCTATTTGCTCTGCCAGTGCTTTTAGAAGTCTGGCTTAATGTGTTACAATCCCTTGATTCACATTGCAATCTAGATTTATGACTTCTCTTGAAAACTCAGAAGATCTGGCAACACTGGGCCCCCTCATTAAAAGTGTGTCCCAGTGGACCCCTTAAAACAGGCCCACCCTCCCTCGTGCCCCCACAATCCCCACCTTTTCATCAGTAGGGAGGATGCCCTGACCCCAAGCTCCCCTCCCAATTAAGTTACCTTCCTGACTCCTGTAGGTTTTTCCAACCCCTTATCCTAGAAAGCCTTCAGCCACATCCCTTCACCCACAGTTGATATTTGCCAATGTTCTAACTTCAGCTTTCTTAATTCCCTTTCTCTTTTCAGGAATCCTACTCATTTTCACTGCTTCAAATATTACCTGCTTTTAGATGATGCCTAAATGTATATTTGAATCTTTACCTCTCTTCTTGGCCCACACCCAAATTCCTAACAACCTGCTTGTCACCCCCACTCGAAAGCCTCACTTACAACTTAAATTCAGTACACTCCAAACTACTCATCTTGCTTACCCCACATACCAGCTTCTCCCAACTTTTTCATTTCTATTATTTCTCTTTTCCTATGTCACCTAGGCCTCAAGCCTCCAAATCACCTTTATATCTCCCCTGTTTCTTATAAAGCCAGTGCTAAGCTGTGTAAGTTGTGCTTCTGCAAAATCTCCTGAACACCTCCCGCTCCCACCACCACAGTTCAGCTTCATATCATCATAACTTCCTTGGCAGTACAGAGCCAAGTCCTAAACCAGCTGTTGAATCCCTAGGCCATTTCCTAGTGGGACTGCTTCAGTCTCCATCTCTCCCTGAATGTTTGAACCCTCTGATTCTCTACATGCTGCGACCAAATTAATTTTACAAAGCATAGCTTTATCCCAGTTAAAATATGTTCTTGTTTTTTTTCCTGACTGCCAGCTATGAGAAGAACATCCACAATATGGCCCAGGTTACCCTCTCAGATCCCTCTCCTCACTAGTCTGGTACAAATACCGTGGTGCACACAAACTAGGCTAATCACTGTTTCCTGTACATCTGTTATATTCATCCAGGTCTCTGTTTTTCTTTATACTATTTCCTCTTCCAGAAACCATTTCCAATTTCTACTCTCTCTGACTTTAGAAACTTACTGACTCTTCAAGAACCATGGCAAAATCCACTTCTTCCTTGAATATCTCCCTGTGTTAACTTTTCCCTAATTTCCATCTACTTTAACTGTGCTATCAATCTATTACTTGAGACTCATCCAGGGGTGACATAAATGTCCATGAGATGGTGTAAGTTATCATTTTATCTGCACACACAACAAGGCTATTGAGTAGGAGTGAGTCGCTCCTTCTGTGAATTAGGCCAGTCTGCACAAGCCTACACAGCCTTGTCCCCTTGTCACACATAATCTTATTTGAGTCACACTTACAAACAATAAACTGTGAGACAGGTATTATTGTCTCTCCTTTTACAAATGAAAAGCCAAAAAATATATGTTGATTGTAGTAATATTTGGGAATGTTGGGATTCCAAGCGTTCTAGACAATGAGGAACTTACTGTACTTCAAGTAAAGCGTGAACTCCTTAACTCAGATGCTTACAATCATTATGTCCTTGTTCAGTTTGTTATTCTAGATTGAATTTTCTTAGAGCAAGCTATCATAATGCAGATACATAGTAGGCATTCAAGATATTATGAAATGAAATTGCAGGAAGTCGATTTTTCATGTTCAGCTTTTTCCTAAAATTTCTGAATTTGGAAAAATTGAATAAGCATCAAAGCATGAAATGTGCCATTGGAAACATGCAGTTTCAATAAAGAGTCAAGTGGTGTTCATTAATGCTTCTCAGGGAAAAGAACATGAGACACAAGAAGAATCAGTACCATAGGCCAACCCCCTCAGGGCAAAAGGGTTAAAATCTCCACAATGCTCAGAAAGCCTCTTGACCCAGCTGCTCTAGGGAGTCACTGGATGAAGACCTTTCATGGTGACTAAAGCCCTGATAAGGGAAATTCACTTTCAGCAGAATCCACTCAACCTGACGCTCCTCATTCTCACTTCCTTCTGCCATGGCACATTTTCTTATTTAAGCTGTTGGCATTTGAAAGGCCCCTCTGAATAATTGATGACTTTCTGGAAATATGCAGAGAGCATTTTTGCCAAGAAAAGGAGCCCCATTTGGGGAGCTGGTCAGATTAGAAATTCAGTTTCAAGTCCAAATCCCTTTCAACCTGAAACCTTCTGTCAGCTTGGAAAAGGAAGTCCAGGCCTGGTCAGCACTTGGCAAGGAATTAGCCATACATAATTAGGAAATATTTTTTAAGCAACAAATATCACTCATTTCAATGAACAAAAGCAGCTTTGGGAATAACTGTCACTGTCATTATTCTTTCATAGCACATAATCACTATATATGATATTGCTACATAGCAAATCTCATGTCCCTATATAGGCACAAAGAATTAAGGTCACGGCTCTGCTTTATGTGACTTTTTATAAATCATTTACCCATCGCTGAGAAGGTGCAAAGAGATACCGTTAAAAGTGCTTTTTAACAAATGTATGGGGGAAAAGGGAAAGAGCAAAGGATTATGACCCCTTTTCTCATGCAGACAGTTTTGGCACATAGTAGTAACAAAATGTTGCCTTTCCAGTCTACATTCATAATCACAATAGACTTGGTCAGTAAAGGGACTCTTTCTTTGTCAACTGTGAGTTAGACTCCTGGTCTTCAAAGTTTATGACCAGTTAATTCCCAAATACAGACAATCTATGGTCTTAGCTGCCATTAGATCAGGATTTCTTAACCTTTTCTGAGTCATAGATCCCTTTGAGAGTCTTGAGAGTCTTCTGTGTTCATACCCAGAAATGTTCCTAAAAGCATAGTCCAAAATAAATGAGATCACAAAGGAAACCATGTATATCATAAGATATATATTATAAAGATACTTTTATAATTTGAAGTATTGCAATCTATGTGCTTCTTAATGTCTTAAATAACAGAACATAGTGGATTTGTCTATTAACAAACATAATTTCAAAGTAGAGGTGAGAATGCATGGTACATCAAGATAGCTGCATCAACAGTAACATGATATGTAAAAATATTGAGCCAAGGTCACAAATACTGCTTATTACTGCAGTGGGTTTTGTTTTTTGTTTTGGGAGGGGGTGGGGGTTGACCTACATTTACAATAGATAAAAATGTGAAATTTTAGTTGTAGTTTAGCAAAATCGCAGATGTAAATTTTTTCCATCTAAGTTCACAATTCTTTGGACTTTATTCTCCTGAAGAAAAGATGCAGCATATCCTTTTAATTAGTTCTGCTGGTTATTTTTAAATCCTCAAGATTTTTAGAAGCTTTATACTCACCTTCAATTAATACATGGTATGTGTTTGTTGGTCCTAACTCAGGCATCATGAAAGGGGCTGGGAATAGGGTTTGTTGCCTGTATATGCAGACTACAGATCTGTAACTCTTTTTTCTGTTCATTAAATTAAGTGATGCACATAAATATTTTTTATTACAAATCTTCCCTGTTAAGATTTTCATTAAGTCTCTAGATTCTTATATAATGTTAGGATTATCTGATTTATTTGTAGACTGGAGAGCTCCTATTTAGCATGCTGTAGTGTTCAGTAAAGGGCTTATTACAACAAGCAAAGATTTAAACAATCATTTTGTAATCAGCAGGCCCCTCAAATCACTTCTTAGCTCTAAGCTCAGGTACAAATCAGTGGACTTATTGTGAACAAAGCATCCCATTTATTAAAATAGTCTTTTAAAATTAGGCTCTACATAGATTCTGTGAATAACACAGGTGTACATTTTTAATGAATTACTCCAAAATATCTATCGAGCAAGTACGTGTTCTTCACTAGATATTGAAGAACATCAAAGAATATGAAATAGACTCCTTCCTGCTTTCAAGAAGTTGATAATCTAGATGTAAAAAGAGAAAGGTCTTAGAAATTGGAGGCAACAATTTAAAAGTCACACTCCTACCTACACTGTGTTCCAGTACCCAGTTGTGGATGTTAAATAGGAACTATATCTTTGCACACTGATTACAGGCAAATCAGATTGTATGCAAGGGCGGTTTTCCTAAAAAGGTATTTCAAACCTTGTAAAATTCAAGACTAATTTTCTCATAGGAATACATTTAAGTAGAGTCTTTCATTCTCCAAGTGAATACCGCTACACTCATGATAGTCTGGGGAGCTCATCATACAGCCACATCTCCACAATCTTATCCATGTTTTCCCATTATCCTCAGCTGGATATATGATGACTTTAAAGAATTTGAAAGGACGATGGCTTTACTATTCCTTCTTTGTTTACTCAGGATTGTCTCTGATATTTCCCAGAGTTCTTCCTGCCAAGTAATTGCACAGTAAAAATGGTATTCTATCACACCTCAACTATGTTGCAAGGTTACTACTTTGGAAGGCAGGATAAAAAAAAGAGGTTATAGCCCTAATGTTAACACCACTACTTGATAAAAGTTTGAATGATATTTCTTTTGGCTCTTCATATTGTTTTATTATAATAAAATGAATTTTAAGTAGCACATTTTGACACATGGTACAAGGGCCTTGTTCACATTTTTCTGACAGAGAATGAGTGCCTCTTTTCTTTACCAGCTAAAGTGGCACTGCCAGGCAACGATAATCAATGTACAGTTTATAGTTTACTCAGATCAACAGCTTTGAAATGGTACAATTTTGGCATCTAGCTTTTAATTTGGAAGGCTTTTGTCTCAAAATTTGTATATAAAATAAGACTTTAATATTTTATTATAACACTTCAAATTTACATGATTCACATTCATATACTATGTAATGAAGCTGCATTTATGGTCCAAGTCACTATTGCAATTACTTTTTAAGCGTCATTGCCTCAGCCACTTTTAAACTTTTCAGACTCTCTGCTGTGGGGCTGTATTAGTAGCTTATAGTCATATAGCATTTAAGATTTTCAAAACATTTTCACCTATTTTATTTCATTTGAGCATTATAACCACAATGTTCAGTAGGTAGGAAAGTAAAAACAGATTCTCATTTGAACAAATTGAGGCTCATCAGACTTCATTTCAGCAAGTCATGGAGCCGGAATACAAACTCAGAGTTCCCGATTTTAACTCTGGGGAACTTGTTCACCAATAATGAAAGACATCAGGAGAGGCGGTGCGTAATTAACTGGCAGATAAACAAACAGTAACTGCTATGATCAGTTGAAAAGGCACTGGAAAGTATAGCTGTCAGGAAGGTTTTACAAAAACAGAAAACAACTGGTGTCTCAGCCATTCTGAGGGAATTAGGCATGATCATTGAAGGCACAACTTGGCTTAGAAGATGGGTTCATGCCAGAGCAAAAGGGAGAGACTGACAAAGAGTGAGAGAAAGAGAGGGTAGTAGTCTTTCAAAGAAGACTGTCATTGACAGAGCTTCCGTGGACTCACAGATGGAGCCATAACACAGTCGAAACAGTCGATGGCAGCTGGGCCACAGGAGTTATGGCTGCAGACCTGGACAGTGAGAGGCCTATGTGTGGCATGACAACCTGTGTTATGAAATGAAAAATCCAATGCTGGCTCAAAGATTGTTCAGATTATTTAAACACTGTTTTGGGAAAAGCAAGGCACTCATTCTCTGGGAGCTTCAGCTGACATGTCTGGAACATGACTATTGCCTTGCCTGGTTCACAGGAAACTGGATGAGTAAATAAGAAAGCATTCTATGGGAGGAAATATGTGGACTGTAAACTACTTTATAAATACCAGGGGGCACCTATACAGAGTATAACAGAATGCTCGTTAACGAAGGAGTCCTTTGTGATATCAGCCTGCTGTAGGTACTTAGAAAAGAGCAAATAACAAAACCTCTTGTTTCCCCATATTCCTGACACTTGCTGGTATCGTTTTTGCAATTATGAAAGTACGACATGGTCACTGTGAAAGTCATTCAAACAGCCCAGGAATAGATAAAGTAATGTAATGAATAAGAAAGGAAATTTTTCCTTCTCCTCCTGTCCCATTCCCCAGAAAAAACACTGTCACCAGTCTAGCGTACAGTCTTCTGTAGGTCAAACATCT
Organism: Sapajus apella; assembly: GCF_009761245.1. NCBI lineage: Eukaryota > Metazoa > Chordata > Mammalia > Primates > Cebidae > Sapajus > Sapajus apella. Next base: position 58,080,190 of record NW_022436946.1, read on the forward strand.
TCAGCAGCATGACAGGAAGGGGACAAAGCACAGATGCCCATCCTCAGTTTCATCTGAGGAATGAGACACACTCTTTACCCTAACCTCGGCCCTGGGCTGTGCAGCATAATGCAAGTCTTAATGCTGACTAGAATCATGCCGAATGCCTTGCATGTATCTCAGCTGCTTTATTCAGGCAGGACTGGAAGTCTTCACTAGCTGGACACCACCTTCCCTCTCTGACAAAGAAGATGAATGGCTTGCTGTCTTCAGTCTGATTAGTGGCCGTTTTAGCCAGCCTATGGGATGTGGCCCTTTTTCCTCACCAGCACAGGCATGTCACAGCCAGCGGAGCCTTGGCCAGCTCGGGGCTGCTGCCTTGTAAATCAGGCCTGTGCAGTGCAATGCAGAGAGCAGGACTTCCCAGGGAGAAAGTGGGCTCACTCTGCCAGGGGTGCTCTCAGCTCCTGATTTATAAATCACTTCCTGGAAAACCAGGTGCAAAATCCAGGTTTGTAAATCAAGTCTTTATTTGGGATTTATTGGCACGATTTTAAAATCTGTTTCAGTACTTGTAAATCTATATTAGGATTTGTAAACCCATTTAAAGATATAGAAATTAATTTTTGGACTTATAAAACACTAAAAACCAGTAAGCTACAACTACCATTAAAAAGAAGAAAGACTTATAAATCAAAAGCAGGCTGCTAAAATTTATAGCCAGGTTCCATAAATTAAACCTTGAGTTTTTAACTTCAGGTGAGTTTAGATTTATAAATCCAACTTGTGAGTCATCCAAAAGGTACAACATTTCTATTCTAATTTGAAATATTACAGAGCAGTATCACTGTTGGTGCCCTATTGATTAGTTGAATATTTCAAAATAGTGGTAGTAATCTATTCAGATTAGACAGACTTGATTTATGGAACCAATAGGTGTTCTCTGAAAACCCAACAGGACAGACGGCTATGCATCTATCTGGGCTGCACTGAGAGAGCTCAGAAAGTCTGAGATTGTAGACGGGGTGTGGCAATTGAGTTTATATGTCATCTTGACTGTGCTAAGGGATGTCCAAATAGCTAGCAAAATGTTATTTCCCAGTGTGTCTGTGAGGTGTTGTATCTGAATCAGTAGGCTGAGTGAAAAAGATCACCCTCACCAATGAGGGCAGGCATCATTCAATTCATTGAGGGGCCAAACAGAACACAAGGTGGAGGAAGGGCAAATTCTCTCTCCTCCTGAGCTGGGCCATCCTCTAATCCTGCCCTAGACATTGGAGCTTCAGGTTCTCAGTCCTTCAGATTTGGAGACTTATAGCAGTACCACCTTCCTCACCTTCACTCTGCCCTATCCCTCACCCCTGGCTCTCAGGCTTTCGACTGGGAATTAATCATACCACCAGATTTCCTCAGTCTCCAGCATGCAGACAGCGTATCGTGGTACTTCTCAGCCTCCATAGTCAGGCGAGCCAATTTCTATAATACATTCTCTCTTTCTCTCTCTTTGTTTATCTTTCTTTCTCCTCTCTCCCTTCAGAGGGGTACCAGGGGTTTCTCAACTCCTGATTTATAAATCATTTCTCAGGAGAGAGAGATATTAGGTTGGTGCAAAAGCAATTGCGATTTTTGCCATTACTGTTAATGCTATTGGTTCTTTTTCTCTGGAGAACCCTGGCTGATACAATGGGTATAACATGGCAAGAAAATCACTATATTAATTCTGAAATTCCAGGTCACTTTGGCTGTGAACTGGAGTCTTTAATTTAATAAATGTTCAGACTCCACCGTACAGGCCAGTCTCGATGTTTTACGTATTAGATCTCATTAGATTTTATACTTCCTGAGTAAAAATATTGCCCAGATAGGCAGGTCACAGTCATCAAAATTGTTCTTACAGAGAAGTGGTTCTCAAACAGGGAAATTTTGCCTCCCAGGGAAGATTTGGCTATGTCTGGTGTAATAATGGAGAAATGCTGCTGGCGTCTAGTGGGTAGAGATCAGGGATGCTGCTAAACATCCTACAATGCAATGAGCAGCCTCCCACAAGAAAGAAGATCTGGCCAAAGTGTCAATAGTGTTGAAGTTGAGAAAACTTACCATTAAAGAATATTTGGCACAAGCCAGTATAGGATGTACCCATCCAGACTCCTCCATCTCTGATTCCAACGATTCTACCATTCAGGACAACCCAGGAGCCTTTCCCTATTTAGTTAATCTGAAAGGAAAACATGTTCAAAATCCATAATGTAGTAAATATGATAGATCATTTTACATATATGCTTTGCTCCCACAATTCTGTTCTATATTTGATCAACAGGTCTTCTGCAGAAACTGAAGTTATAGCATTTAGTGAAATTACACTATTTGACGAGAGAGACTCCTTCATTTTATTTGAAAACAAGTATGTGAGTTAGGAAGGGAATACAAGGCAAGAATTCTTTCTAGCTTTCTTCGACAGTTTTATAAAGCAACCCCATGTAGTGAACTCCTAGAGTGCTTGAGACCCTTTTGATTATATGGTGTTTGGAATAAAATAAAACAAATCCCATGTTCTTTTATTCTGACCTGAAAATGATTTCTAAATGATCGCCTTGGGTGTTCTTTCCCTCTACTTATTGCTATGTTCTTCCATTTGAATTACTGCTGAGTATCACCTCAGAAGCCAGCTGAATATTGGCCGATTGTAAGAAGGCAGTCTCATATTGAGATTATAGCAGCTCTCCCCAGACTTGCTCTATTTGTGGGCCTAGCCATTATAAGAACCCTAAAGATAAAGACAGGACTCAACATTCAAATGGTGCATTTGAAGCACACAGTGAAGTATATTGTGTAAATGCAAATGAACAGAAATATGGCATTGTAAGAGCTCAGCCACTTGTGCAATTAGGAAGGAAATCAGGCTTGTAGAGTGCAGCATCCAGCTGAGCACTCAATTATGCACATGAAAAAAAGTTTAAAGAAACTTGGTGTGGTGATTTGGGTCTTTGGAGAATTTAAATCCAAAATATCTGAGATGCAACCAGTATATAAATAACTGTAATCATGCCCTCCCTACCTCCTACCCTCTGCACACATTTCCCCATTGGCCTACAGGAATGCATATTATTCCCCTGACTTAGACGATGTTTTATTCCATTTTAAAAACCATAGGTCTAACTCAATAGTTTCCAAACTCATTTTCCTTGTCATAGGGTCCAAAAGTATTAAGGCACATGAGGTCAGCAAGGGGGTTCTCCCATCAGGTCATTTGAGTTGCTCATAGGAGCCTAATGTATAAATACAGATTTTAAAGGATCGGAAAAATACTGAATTTCTTGCAGTTTTATCATTATATATGAGATGGCATTAAGCAAATATAAAACGTGATGGTTAGAATCAGTAATTTCATTTTATACTATTTTATATTATTCATTATCTAATAGGCGAATGCATAAGAAAAGGATATAGGACATGTTAAGGCTGAGCTGTGAAACAATTCAAAATAATAGCTATTTGTTACCAGATAACACATTCCTTCTCTTACTATTCCCCACTTTTGCCCAATAAGGAAGTCCCGTATGAACCAGTCCTCCCTTAAGAGTATATAGCCCATTTCCATGATCCCAAACTCTTTTCTTTCTAACCACACCTGCTAAAGTATTTAGGTATAGCCTTCAGATCTCAATTCACCCAGCAAATAATCATTCAGGCAAAATTCATTGTGAAAATAGGCCTGTTAGATGATGGGATTCAAAGATGACTAAGTCACCATCTAATAGCAAGGCACTCGCATTTTAATGAAAGAGACAGACATTGCTAGGTTTGAATGCCCCTCCCAAAATCATGTTGAAATTTATTTGCCATTCTAACAGTATTGAGGTGGGACTTTTGAGAGAATGGATGGATTGGGTTAGCTATTAAGGGAGTGGGCTCCTGAGAAAAGGGTAAGTTTGGCCTCCATTTTATCTCTGCCTCATGTACTTGCTTGCCCTTCCATTTTCCACCATGAGACAATGCAGCAAGAAGACCCTCACCAGAGTCTGGCAACATGTTCCTGGGCTTCCCAGTTTCCAGGGCTATCAGCCAAATAAATTTCTTTTCTTTATAAATTTTCCAGTCTGTGGTATTCCATAAATCAGTAGAAAACAGACTAAGACAGATGTGTAATAAACACAACACAACCTACCCCATGTGCTGAAATAAAGACACTTAAAGATATGTAGGATCACAGAGGAAGGAGGTAAAAATATTTAAAAGGTTACAATGCTTAAACTCATTCTTTTTTTTTTCTGAGATAGAGCCTTGCTCTGTCACCCAGGCTACAGTTGGCTCACTGCAACCCCTGCCTTCCAGGTTCAAGCAATTCCCATGCCTCAGCCTCCTGAGTAGCTGGGATTACAGGCATGCACCACCACGCACAGCTAATTTTTGTATTTTTTTAGTAGAGATAGGATTTTGGCATGTTGGCCAGGCTGGTCTCGAACTCCTGGCCTCAAATGATCCACCTGCCTCAGACTCCCAAAGTGCTGGGATTGCGGGCGTGAGCCAGCACCCAGCCTTAGGCTAACTCTTAAAAGACAAATAGAGTCTAAGAGGAAGTCAAGCAGAGAAGTGATAGGAAGAATGTTAAAATGATGAGGCAGCAGAGTCAGACATAGTTTCGTAAGGAGGTCAATATTCAGAATATTCAAAATAATTCGGTATAGCTAGAGCAATGGTTTTCAACCAGGAGGAGGAACAGAGGTAGAATGATGATTATATTTCAGGGAGAAGATGGTGTCTAAATCAGCTGGGGAGATTTAGAAAACTACATACCCTGTGATGGTGAATTTTACATGTCAGCTTATATAAATCATGGTGCCAGATATTTGGTCAAACACTATTCTGGATGTTTCTGGGAGAGTTCTGGGGTGAAATTAACATTTATGGTAGATTTCAAGTAAAGCCAATTGCCCTTCCTAATGTGGGTGGCCCTCATCCAGTCAGTTGAAGGCTTGAGTAGAAGAGACTGACCTACCCCAAGCAAGAGGAAATCTTCCACAGACTGCCTTCAAGACTTCATCTGCAACACTGGGTCTGCCCTGGGTCTTTGCTTGTTCTCCCAGTCTGCAGATCTTGTACTTGCTGGTCTCCATAGTCTCCTGAGGCAACTCTTTAAATCTCTCTCTGTGTATACACACATACTATTGGTTCCTTTTATCTGGAGAGCCCTGACTAATGTATGTGTCTAATCAAAAATCACAAAAACTGGGGCCTGGGGTGCATGTGAGGAACTTTGAGAAATAAGGTTGGAGAGAATGGCTGGTGGAAATAGAACAACTAGATAATCAAAGATTTAAATACTGCCAAGCCATTAGTAATATGTTTTTTGCCTTGTGTATTCTTCTCTCTTCCCCTAAAATGCATGCCCAGAGAAATCCTTATCCTTGGCATTGGTTTGGCAAGTGATATCAACTTTATAATTACATTTTCTCATGACACTTCATGCAGTAGCTCAGGTAGTACAAAAGATACAGAAAAGAAACTAGGGATCTGGAGAGTCTGATGTGGTTTGGTTGTGTTCCCACCCAAAATCTCATCTTGTATTGTAATCCCTATAATCCCCATAACCCCCACACGTCAAGGGCAGGACCAGGTGGAAGTAATTGAATCATGGGGGCAGTTTTCCCTGTGCTGTTCTCATGATAGTGAGTCTCAGGAGATCTGATGGTTTATAAGCATCTAGCATTTCCCCTGCTGGTACTCACTCCATCCTGCCACCCTGTGAAGAAGATGCCTACTTCCCCTTTGCCTTCTACCATGATTGTAAGTTTCCTGTGGCATCCCCAGCAATGTGGACCTGGGAATCAATTAAACCTCTTTCCTTTATAAATTACCCAGTCTCTGGTTTTTTTCATAGCAGCATGAGAACAGACTAATAGAGTCCATAAACCATATCACTAACTTCCAGATAATTCAATATTGATTTTATTGAGGAGCTTTTCTTGTCATCAAGACTTGTTTTATGAATAGTCAGACACAAAAAAACTTAAGAAAACATCATTAAATCATGTTCAACTAGACTAGCTAAATTTAGCACCAACGTATGGCTTTTAGGGAATGATCTCAGGGAATGATCTTGTGTACATATTTATATACATATACGTACACAATATTTTCTCATGTTTCTTTAAAAAAAATCTTACTTCTTTATATAAACTTATTTTCAGTTTCTTTCAGGGCGGGGTGTGGAAAAACATCTTGATAACTACCAAATCTTTCTTATAAAGTCTTTCTGGTCTTACTCATGTCAAAGCCAATAGGAAAGTAAATTTATCTGCAAACAATTCATGTCAGAAATGCAAAGGGGAGAAGACTGAGAGATGCCTGCTCTCAGATTTTTCAGAGCAATAGCTCCTGAGACCAGAGGCATGTAAATTGGTGTTAGTCTTCCCAAGCACCCTATGAGAAGGCCGGAGGGCTTTCTCGGTGAATGTCGCCTAAATCCTTCATGTCTGCTCAACAGAAACCTCAGTTTGTGAGGGAGGAAAATTATAAATCAAAACCCACTCTTTTTGTAAAACTCTGGTCATAATGTTCGGTGAAGTGATAAATGAATAGGTTTTTACAGGCAAACTACAGTAATTAGGTCATTCCTCATTTCTTTATTGGAGGCAGACTTAGACGCTTAATCATCATTATGCAATAATTTGATTTTAGTAATGCATTACTATTGGAAATATTATACATTTACTTTGCCCCCTCACTTTTAAAGGTGGTGCTACAAGGAAAAACAAAAAGCTTTAAATCATGTCTGAAGTTTACAGGGAAATAAGACCCTAATTTTAAATGTCAAATAGTTTAGTACTCTGATTTTCATAGTAATATTATATGATATGCTAATAAGATTGTAGAAAATGTGTCAAACACATAAAATATAAGAAAAAATTAATATGATTATTCATGATTCCACTTTCAAAGAAAACCACCGTTGTTAATATTCTGGTGAATTTCCTTTCAGCCTTTTTTCTTTGAGATTTTTATTTTCAAAATAATATAATAACATTTCTATTCAAAATGAAAAGATTAAGGCTAGTAACAGACACACAGAGGCATTCCAACGAAGGCAGTAACAAAATATTATTATTTTAAAAGGCAATCTTGGAAAAGTTAGAAAGCATTTTCATACTAATCACTGACCAGGCATGGCTACAATAGAGAATTAAGTTTTTCTTCTTATCTTTGTGACTGAAATCAACTAGGGGAAATAAATAAACACAAATTAAGAACTTTGAAGGAGTAAATATCTTCAAAGAGCTTGAATCTGTAATTTCCCCAAAGAACAGATTTATGATCTAAGCCCATTCTTTTCAACTTAATGCATCGACTCTTCCATAGGCTGGTAAAAAGCAGTTCAGTAACCGCATCTTCCATCCTCAGTGATAAGACCTCCTGCAATAGGATCAATAAGACCTGCTTTCATAGAACTTTTTTCTTATCCCATAACCTCAAAAATCATTTTGTGCCACAATGATCACTACAGGGAAGAAAATAAAGAGATGTTGAATCTATCAAAGTTTCTCATAGCAAGGCTGGTTTATTTCAAACCATCACAGCATGGTGGTTAACAGCTCTGGAACAGCCAAAGGATGGAAGCAGAAGGAAAAAAGAAACTCAAAGATCCTCTTCTTTCTTTACAGGAACCTTCAAAGTTAAAGGAGAATAAGATTCATATTCTAGGCATTTACTACCCAATTTGGCAATGGGAATTTCAAACCAGGTTTATTTTTTAAATTTCACTCTTAACTAAAAGAGAAATTTCTAAACTAAGCTGGAATTCAGCATTAATATGGGAATTGTTGATAAGTGTGATAAAAAGAAAGTTCCAAGCCCAATCAAATTTGGGAAAGCAATAAACAAATACATTTGCTTTTGCAGTATTTAACAGGGTTGTTACTATGCCATTTAAGAATCTCCCAGGGAGAACATAGTAGATAGTATTCCCCACATTTATATTTCCATTTTTCCTCTCCTCTGAGTTCCACAGAACTCATTTGAGCAATAACTGTTTTGTGTGTTTCTGACCACCCAGATAGAGTAAGTCTGAGTTCCACAGTCTATTTCTTATATTTCTTACAAGGGTCATACTTACAAATACAAAGTCATATTTATAAAGGACTTAGTTGGCATGAAACCTTGCAGCATAGCACTTAGGAAAATATCTCTGAACATGGAATCAGTGATATAGGCTCAGTGACGGCTATATCACTTTTTAGGGCCATGACCTTGGACAGATTATTTAACCTTTATGAATGTTGGTTTCTTCCTCTATGAAATGGAGGCAAAAGTCTTGCCTATCTCACAGGATCGTTGTGAAGATCAACTCAAAGCACTCAGAAAACGGAGACAAAAGAAAACTGTGGGGAGTTATTGTAATTGTGAGTCTGCTTTAGTGCTAATACATATTGTCTTTGCTAGATGTTTTTCAAATAAGTTATTTTAAAAAGGCTCTGCATCTTTTCCAGCAATTCCCTTTCTATTTTAATACCTCACAGTGCTATTTTTTCCTAAAATTATTTTCTGTGTCTTGACTAAGAGATTGATGATTTCACATTAAGGTAGAGAAGATCATAAGTATAGTTGAAGTTCTGTTTCAGAAAGTATATTTATTGATGCAGATGTACATATTAGAAGACAGAAGATTCTTACCTATGATACATTTCTGCTGGAATGATATTTATATACACGCTTTAGTTAAGCAGCAGTTAGGGTCAAAATAGTCAAACCATCTAACGTGTTACAACAGTGCAAGTGTCTTTATAACCGAGATAGGTAGATAACAATGATTATCAAACAGAAATACTCCCCAAAAGCTAAGAGGCAAATCAAGAGAGATCAGAGGTAGAAAGTGTGAAGCAAGGTGATAAATCTACTCTCTCCAAATAAATAATGTCTAATTCCAAAACAACTTGATTGCATTTTAAATATAAGCCAGGAATTCAAGACATGTATTCTCCCCAATTCTGTTTGCAACTAGAGAAAAAATTTTATCAGAATGAATTTTGAGGCAAAACTACATTTGAATATTTTTACTTAAGTTGTCATTTAACCACATGGTTTCTACAAGCTACAGATTTTGCTCCCTATTGTTTTAAGTCAGTTTTCAAATCTTCCTTTCAAAATATCCTTAACTGAAAGGCAAATGTACTTCCCCTGGGAACCTGGAGGCCCACCTCTGCAGAAGCAGTGCAGCACAAATGTAAAATTTCTTTAAAGTTCTATGTTTTGTTTATCTTAAAATGCAGATAAGTTGTTCAGCATATTCATAATGAATTTGTGCCAATTTGAATATAAAAGCATATTACTTATCATCAAGGAGATGAGATGCTCCAGGAAGGTGTGTAGTGTGTATATGGTATGGCTTGCAGGACTACCTGGCATGCACTGAGAGTGAGGATCCCAGTAAGTCACTGGAAAATCATCCAGGCTCAGCCCTTCAATTTTAGCAATCTTATTAAGCCCTTTCTCCATGTTATCCAAAGACATACTACAACAATAAAAAATATATTTGCTTCCTTAAGAAAGAGAATATCTGAAATTCACATCTGGGTTCTTGTCATGCAATAATAAAAGAATTTTTTAAAATAGATGAAGAGCTACAGTGGTGAGACTACAGCATTACTTCATGCTCCAAGCAGAGTACATGAACTTAATGAAGCTAATGCTTCTAAGTTGAATTGAGAAAATTTCTTCTTAATGGTTTTTTTCTTATTGTAACTTAAATTTATGTCAAGAAATCTTACATGTCCCTAAGGAAACTTGTTCAAGATTTTTGCCTTCAAATTTCATTGATATACAAACTTTCCTAAGTCCTATCATGGGAATGCAAGCATTGTGCCCTGCCTTTCAAGAAAAAATACAAACTTCATACTATTTGCTCAAGTCTAAAACTGTTTGACATAAGATGCTTAGCCCAACATATCTGAATATGGTGTATTAAATGCTATTTATAAAAAGTAAAGCTATGCTAATGTGCCTCTCTGCCCCCTACTGCTTAACAGTATTAAAGATTAAAGCTAATTGTTTTGTAAACTAAAGAGGCTATAATGGTTTCTTGGGAAGTGCTCCCTGTCAGCATTCCAGATAAGGTTTCTGTTAAGTTTTTTGCTACTAGTATGGCTGGTTTGGGTCATTATACACTTAAATTAAGTTGCTGTCATTGTTATATAGTGAAACAAAGAGTCTTTGGCCTATATCCTTTTAAAGAATGAATAGCACTACCTGATTTACAAAAAATGGGTCTGACGCAGCACACTGGCTCACGCCTGTAATCCCAGCCCTTTGGGAGGCCGAGGCGGGCAGATCACCTGAGGTCAGGAGTTTGGGACCAGCCTGGCCAACATGGCGAAACCCCATCTCTACTAAAAATACAAAAATTAGCCAGACGTGGTGGTGCATGCCTATAACCCCAGCTACTCAGAAGGCTGAGGCAGGAGAATTGCTTGAACCTGGGAGGCACAGGTTGCAGTGAGCCAAGATCGTGCCACTCCACTTCAGCCTGGGTGGCAGAGTGGGAATCTGTCTCAAAAAAAAAAAAAAAAAAAAAAGAGAAAAAAATGGTCTATTTGCATTATCTTACCAAGCTCCTGGGTGTTTCAAAGTGATTTAGATGAAATGTCCAAGGAATTTTCAGGTATATCAAAGATGAATAGCTGAGTTTTGCATTAACCTGCTTTCAATAATCATTGAAATCTATTGAGCGATTATAGGATGTAGCAGATTCATGGTTCTTTTTTCCTCTCGTAATTTAATTATGTCTCTCTCTGAAGTGGGGACAGTCAAGAACCTGGATTTTTCATAATCCTATAAATTACTTGTTCAGATTAAAGAATTGTCATCCTGATCTCTTCATTTTAAGCATGTTATTTGAGCATCCTCTTACTGACTTGAGGAAGCTATACATTATTTTAATTTTTAAGTGGGCCAAAAGGTCACAAAAAAAGATGAAGGATGACGTCACATTCCTTAGGTTTAAAATCTTTTTCCTTTCTGATAAAAACTGAAAACTCCAAAGAACCCTTCCCTAAGGAAAAATAATTTCCTCCTCCCTTTCCCAAGTTTGTGACATCTTAGCACACTAACTAATTAAGGAGAAGGAGGCTAGTGACACTTTTAAAATACTTATTTATAATTATTACCTATGTTTTCAAAGTGTGTTCTCTTTCTCCTCAAGTTTTTAAAGTATACACATATGGTAACTCCCTTTTCTTATACTACATGTCAACCCAGAAGGAATATAATAATTTTCTTAATATTCTAAAGTTATAAACTAAGAAAAAAAACTGAATTTAAGGACTCAACAGATGAACGGAGTCAGTGGCTATGCAGATCTTTGCCATCTCCAATTCACTGCAATGTGAATTGCTTTGTTAAAACTCTAAGTCAGCAATATTTAAATTTGAACTTGCATGGACATTTTTTTTTATTTATAGCATTCTCTAAAAATTGAAATACTCAGGCATTTTGAATTGATCCAATAGCTCAAGAATACCTGAAATTCTAATCATTATCCCTTTTCCAGGTTTTTTAACACATCACATACCCTGTTCTTCTCTGGGAGAAAAATGTTTTCCTCTTTAGTGTATCTTTATCTTCATCTGTGTGCTTCAAACAGCAGAGAAAGGATACTCAACTGCTTAGGGAGAGTTTGCTTTATTATGTGACTCTATTGAGTCTGAAAATGTTGCAATCACAAATAGCCTTCTGAAGATACTTGTATACCTAAACAGACATATGACTTTTCCTAGAAATGGAAAGCAATTTATGGCCTTTTCTATTGCTTCAGAAGTCCTTTAGAAAATAGTACTTGCAAGAATAATGTTATAGCACACGCTCAAATAAGACATAACTTTAAGGATTAACTGGCTGTCCAGCCTCTTGTAACCATGTCAGCTAATGTTGGTCATTAGCAAAAATGTCAGTCCTGTTAGCAGCACACCCCATCAAGTGAATGGGTGCCTGGTTGCAGTATGATGCTAGAAAATGAGCATTGGTGTTGCAAAAATCACCTTTGGTACCTCATTCAGTTCTGATCTGGGACCCCATGTTGTTTGACCTTTTTACCAGACTAATTCTGTAGGAAGATACAGCGTCTTGCAATCCAATCCAGTCTGGAGAAGATAGAGCCTGATGCAGGGTTAAGAAAACCACCAAAAACCAGGCTTCTATATTTTAGAGACTCTTTTCCAGTCTATGTCCTAAGTTATACCTTTATAATCTAGGTTCCAAGATAAACTATTTAGGCTTAGTGCTAAGGTCTGTGTCATAAGTTAGTGTCATGACTTCGAAATTAGCAGCCAAGCAGAGTTTTATGTGTGAGGTAGCCACTCTTTTATAGCCAGTATTAAGACTATGAAAACATAGGACTGACTCCAATGTGTGATTTTATTTCATTTTATTCATCAACAAACTCAGTTTGTACTAAATATTTGGAAAGAACGTTGTACCAATAGGTTTCTGCCCTCAGGCAAGATATTAATGATGCATTATTCGTGAAATCAATGTAAAATTACATTAGTCATAAAATACTTCTATAACAAGAACCCATACTAGAATAATAATTAAATATCACTTACTTATACAGTCTTTACCGTTCTAAGAATTTTATGTATATTAATTCATTTAATCCACACAACAAGCCTCTAGGGTAAGTTCTGTTATTATTTGCATTTCCCACACAAGGAAACTGAGACCCAGAAATGAATAAGTTCTCTTAGTGGTGGTAAATGAGATTCAGACTCCAGCAGTCCATCCCCAGAGTCTGTGTTCTCAAACTCTCTGCTCTAAGTAGATCGAAATTGATAAAGAAGAGGTAGAAGGTAAGATGAGAAAGGAAAGCAGGGAAAGAGGGTAAGACTGTGAGGTCACAAGCCTGACTGGAGTGAAGTGACCTTAAAGGAGAACAATAAGAGATGACTTTGAATGGGTATAGGGCTGCCAGTCATTGGAGGGTTTTGAATGAACTGCAGCTATACTCAACAACATAGATGAATCTTAGTAGCATGATGTTACTAAGGCAAAACCAGAAGGCTTCATTGTCACATGAGCATTTTTAAAAATCTGGAACAAGTAAAACAAATATATATTATTTAGACTACATGTATGATACAGACTAATTTGAAAAACAAGAGAAAGATAAATATAAAACAGATCTCAGTAATTATGTTTGGTGGGAAGACAAGGGCTTGGAATAGAGAAAGAACATGTAGGTAGATACAAGTTATTTTTAATGGTCTATTCCTTAAATTAAGTGATGGTTCATAAGTATTTTGATTTTTTAATAAATAAATGTCTAAAAAGAAAAAGAAAAACTACCAGATTTATCCAGATAAGGAAAAGAAATGAGAGTAAGACAGAAGAGGGAAGGAAAGAAAACCAGCAAAGGTGGCTTCAGGATAATGAGACAATGGAAAAGGATGTCCTGGAAACATCTCTTCAGCTTCTAGAATCTTCTGGTTCCAAGATCAGTTGTCTGCCTACCTTTCCAAAATTGGTTCTCTCTAATAATCTAAGTTCCTTGATCAAATATTACTCATTTTTCTATTATCCAAACATCTAACTTGGAATTTTTTTTGTCTTCAAAACTTGTAAGGAGAATGAATACAAGTGAGAGAAAAAGACACCTACATAGCCAAACCACACAGGTGGGCCTCAGAAATCACTGTCTCCCGACACAGAAATCTCTTTGGCAACATTCCTGGCTTTCTGCTTCTGCTAGAACACACTCGGTAATGAGGAGATCACTGTTTTGAAATACCTTGTTCCACTATCAAACAAAATGACTATAATTTAACCTTTTTTTTTTTTTTTATGATAAGCCCTCCTATCTTTATAACATGATTTCCAGGCCCTCTTCTTTTTGGCGACTTCTCTCCCAGTGCTCTCCAGAACAATCAAATTAAAGCACAGTCCTCAGAAATGAGCTCAGTTTTTCTAGGTGAGACCTGACCAGTACAGAGTCAAAAGGACTTAAAACAACTTTTCTTTCATCTGAAGCCAATGCTTTTAAATTTGCTGTGTGGAAAGGGGTTGGCTTTGAATCTAAGAAGCAAAGAACTGGAGTTGAAGGGTTAAACACAAGCAAACATTCCTTTTCTCAGATGGATTATTTCATGGATATCATAAAAATAACAACATGTGATGTGCAAAACTTTTTAGAGTCTATTAAATGCTTTCATGGACATTATCACATTTAGTGTTTGTAGCACTTTCACGGTCATGTGCTAGTGCCGCCATTTTCCAGATGGAAAAACAAAATCATGGAACAAGTAAGAGAGGGAACCAGAGCTAAGAGTCATATATTCTCACCCTATAGTCTAGCACCCTTTCCACAGGAGAAAGCTGTCTCAAATAATCAAATTCATGAAATGGCTGGCCTCCCTCTAAACAACAAACTAGGAAACAAATTTTGTAACAGAGACCTAAATACGTTATTGACTTTAAAATCAATAAGAAAAAGATGGGCAATCCAATAGAACAATGGACAATGAATTCAATCGCCAGATTCACAGAAAAGCAAACACCAGTAGCCAATAAACATGTTTTAAGATGCTCGATTTGATTCATAGTTTTAGAATGCAAATTAAAACAACAGTAGGCTATCATTTTTCACTAACCAAGTTGAAAAATTTAAGAAAAATAATTAAAATATGCAGTGCTAGTGACAGTGTAGGAATAACAGAAACTCGTACTGAATGAAAGAACAAATTTCACAGAAAGTGAAGTGAACTTTACTACAAATGTTTTAGTGGCTGCTACAGTTTGAATGTATCCCCCAAAAGTCTGTGTTTTGGAAACTTAATTGCCAATGTAGCAGTTAAGATGTGGGGCCTTTAAGAAGTGATTAGGTCCTGAGGGCAGATCCCTTGTAAATGGATTAATGGCCTTATCACCAGGAGTGAGTTCTCAGGAGAGCGATTATCATAAAAGGGAGCTCTGTTCACTTTTGCAGTCTCTCTGTCTCCCATATTCTTTTCTGCCTTTCAGCTTTTCATCATGAGAAGACCTTCAACAGATGCTCTTGGACTTCTCGGTCTCCAAAACCATGAGCCAAATAGTTATTCTTTATAAATTATCAGCCTGTGGTATTCTGTTATAACAGCCGAAAACAAACTAAGATAGTGGAAATTTGTCAGTAGCTATTTAAATTTGAATACGCTTGTCCTTTGGCACAGCAATTCCACCCTTACAATGTGTCCCTAGGGTTTACATAAGTGTGCAAACATATCTGTTTAACAATATTTATTGTTGCATTGCTTACGTCACCAAGTAAATGGATACATTCTACATGCCTGTCATTAAAAGATTATTAAATAAAACAGTACATTCATACAATGGAGCACTGTGTCATTACTAAAAACATGAAGAATGTCCATTTTTAGTCTACAGAAATATGTCCATGTAATATTAAGCAAATAAAGCAAATTTCAGAACAGAATATCATACAATTTCACTTGTAAAAGAAACAATACATATATATGTGATCATTATGTATATCTATCTATTCATACTATATCAATTATATACATATACACACACATACGCTTATGAAAACATGACATCCAGAAGGACACAATACATAATGTAATGTCTAGAACATTACAAGAAGTGGCACACAATAGTTTCCTTTTAAAACAAAAGTCCATCAATTTTATTACTTTTTATTTACTAAGGAAAAAGTTGGATCAGGCATTACACTAAGCAGTTCACACACTTTACTTTAAATAATCCATACATTAAAACGTATGTGAGTTAAGTCTTAATATCTATCCTTACACTGAAAGTATGATCCAAACTTGTCAATGTTACAGTCTATTGCCTTTTCCAGGCTGTAGGGGATGCATGTACTTAGCCACTTGATAGTAAAATAAATCGAAATAACAACAATTCCAATTTTAGAGGACTCCAAGAGGCACGAAGTTTTCAAGCTCACAACCAATGGAATAGGAGAGTTGGGTATTAAAATTATGTCATCTTTGCCATTGAGGCCAAAAATTGACTATATTTCTAATGTCTAGGAAGTATTAGATATTTTAGATTTTGGTTCACCATTTTAAAAAGTCTCTAGGCATCCTGAAGAGGTTTTCTCTGAAAATAAAAGTTTCTTGCAGGATTGATTTATCTTTCCATCAACTACCATCTAGAAAATATGCAGGAGACTTTAGATTCTGAAATACAGTCAGGGCAAAAATTATATATATCAATTGAATGGCTGATTAAAACTATTATGGGCAAATGAGATCACTTTGAAGACAGCACCAGGAGAGAGTGTGGAAACATGGGAGAATGCTTGAAATCACGTCTCATCTATTCATTTGTATTTTTTAAAAATGCAAGGGATAGATCACCATGTGAAAGCTCTCTTCAATATTTAGAGACTGTCAGTTAAAGGAGAGTTAAATTTGCTTTGTTACTTTCCAGAAAAAAAAAAAAAAAGAACTAGAACCAATAGAAACCAGATAAATATTTAAATTCAATATATGAATAACTTTTTAATAAAATTGTCCAAATGGAATGGACTATCTCAAGAAAAAGTGAATTCCTCATCTTTTCAAATTTAAACACAGTCAGGATGACCAGTTGGTAGAATGCTACAATAGGCTTTTAAGATTGAACAGTTCCAGGCCGGGCGCGGTGGCTCAAGCCTGTAATCCCAGCACTTTGGGAGGCTGAGGCGGGTGGATCACGAGATCGAGACCATCCTGGTCAACATGGTGAAACCCCGTCTCTACTAAAAATACAAAAAATTAGCTGGGCATGGTGGTACGTGCCTGTAATCCCAGCTACTCAGGATGCTGAGGCAGGAGAATTGCCTGAACCCAGGAGGCTGAGGCTGCGGTGAGCCGAGATCGCCATTGCACTCCAGCCTGGGTAACAAGAGTGAAAC
>NW_022436946.1:58097171-58204061 GCF_009761245.1 Sapajus apella
AAATAAAAGTTGACATTTATTGACTACTTGTTTCATGCCAGGCACTATTTAAAGTGCTTATGCATTAACTCACTTAACCACACAAAAAGGAATCAGTTTCTAATATGCTCTCCATTACACAGATGAGGAAACTGACATACGAAGAGGTTAAGGAACTTGGCCAAGGTAACATACCTATTAAGTAGAAAAATCAGGATTCTGATTAGTCTGTCAGGACACTAAATGAAAGCTTAAGGCTCTGTTAAAGAAAAAAAGCCTATATTCTCAACTCTATGTTGATGACTAAGAATGGTATTTTCTAACTTAAAAACAATGGAATATTTCACCAGTCAGAGGTCTACATAGAGTACATATTCTTTTAAAAAGTACATCATAAGGATGAATCATATGAAACTTAAAATTATACACATAGACACAGAATTCAAATTCAATCTTATTTTCCAAATTTCTAAGAACATTTGCATGACCCTACATAAACAGAACAATTTTCACTCCAAGCTTAGAAGTGCAGTCTTTGCCATATTTGGTGTGGGGGTGAAAAGGGCAAGAGCATGAGACTGAGCTGCAGGAGGTCTGAGTGTGGTATCAGTGCACTCTGAGATGTTGGGTGAACCACTTGGCTACTTTTTAAATAAAAGCGTAGGGCTCTGTTAAAGAAAAAAAAATGATTCAGTGATACTTGGTAAAGCACAGTAAAGAAAACTCTATTCAGGACCACCACAATAGGAATAAAGACCACTGCAACAGGGTCATGCAGCTGGGGAGAGAGACTGGACTCAACTCAGAATTCAGCATTGACAAGTGGAAATTCATAGGCAAGAAGCAGTG
Source organism: Sapajus apella (assembly GCF_009761245.1). Lineage (NCBI taxonomy): Eukaryota > Metazoa > Chordata > Mammalia > Primates > Cebidae > Sapajus > Sapajus apella. Next base: position 58,098,000 of record NW_022436946.1, read on the forward strand.
TGGGCATCACTGGATGGGAATTACCAAGAGGAAACCTCCGGGACATAAGGGAAACTGGCAAAACCGACCTCACAGGACTCTTGCTAAAGACAGGTCAAAGTGATAGAACATCACCTGGGGAATGGTGGAGAATGAGGAACCTGATCTGATGTCAAGGATGAGGGATCTTGTTACACTGACTTAGCAGGATTCTTTGCTAAAACTGGATTTTACCAAGAAGTGCACAAATGGACAGAGAAGATGATGTAGAAGCTTGACCAAAATTAAACTCAGCAAGGAATCTGTGTCAGCTCCAGAACTTTTATTTAATCCCCAAAGGTCCCATGAAGGATTTAACTGAGAATTGTGTAATATGTATTTGTGGCTTTTGTTTTTCTTACACAGGACCTTTGTATTTATTGCAACTCAGTGTTACCTTCCTAGGAGCTGGTCAGAAATATGTAGATCCCCTTCCTCATGATTCATCCATCTCTCGTGGTCCCTCACAATTTTCCCTGGAGATGTTAGCTAGAAATTGTCTATCCCATAAGAAGAGAGATTAATTCACAGAAGTGGTTATATTAACAAGAATAACATGCTGCATAGCCAGTGAAAACACTTAAAGCTAAAAGGTACAAGTAACTAAAGTAATTGGCTACATAATCTCATAAATACACTTAAATTACCCTACATTGCCAAAACTTTACTCAGCCCATCGAACAGACATTATATCTCACTAGTGTTTTTGTCTTTCTAACAAATTCCATTTCCTATTTTTTTTGACACACAAGCATTTTTTATAACTGTGATACTGTGAAATATATACCTGGTCCTCATCCTCACTTCCTGACACACAGTTCCTAAAATCCTTGGAATCTCTGGAGTGGTAAGTGTGTCTTCTGTATGCTAATGAGATGGCTGGTGGCTGACAGCCCCTCTGTAGCTTCAAGAGGGGAACTGGTCCCCTGAAAGACCAGGATTATGGGGTCTGGAATTTCAGCCTCACTCCCTAACCTCCAGGGAAAGGAGAGTGGCTGCATGTTAAATTGATCATCACTGTTCAATGGTGTAATCAATCTCACCTACATAAAGAAGCTTCCATAATAACCCATCCAAAAAAGGACTAAGTTCAGAGGGCAGAAAGGTGAATAAGAACACATCCATGTGCTGGAAGGGTAGTGCAGCCCCACTCCACAGGGCCAGAAGCTGCTGCCCTTGGGACCCTTCCGTACTTCACCCTATGTGGCTTTTCATCTGGCTGTTCATTTGTATCTTTTTAAATATCCTTTAGAAGGAACCAGTGAATACAAGTGTTTCCCTGAGCTCTGTGAGCTGCTCTAGCAAATTAAGTAAACCCAAGGAGATGGTCATGGAAACCCCAATTTATAGCAGGTCAGTTAGAAGTTCTAGAAGCCTGGACTTGTGACTGGTATCTAAAGTAAAGAGCAGCCTTGTGGAACTGAGCTCTCAGCCTGTGGAAACTGACACTACAACCAGGTAGATAGTGTGAGAACTGAATTAGAGGACACCCAGCTGGTGTCCACTGATGGACTGATCACTTGTTTGCTGTGTGGATCCCCTCCATATCTGGGCACAGAAGACTTCTTATTGTAAGAGTATAGTAGGAGAAACAAACAGTTTGGGTTTTTTCAACTCAATAACTGACACATTGACAATTCACCAAATCAGACCACACTAACCACCCCTCACCAAAAAAAAAAAAAAACAAAGACAAAAGCAAAATGTATTAAATTTTCTTATGAATGTTTTAAAACAAGTTTTTTGCACCAATTTTTTGATACACTCACAAGATTACTTATACTAAAATATAAATAAAGGAAATCAAATAAAGACCTGGAAAAATATAAATTAAGATAGACCAACCCAAATGCCCATCGACGATAGACTGGATAGGGAAAATGTGGCACATATACACCATGGAATATTATGCAGCCATCAAAAACGATGAGTTTGGGTCCTTTGTAGGGACATGGATGAACCTGGAAACCATCATTCTCAGCAAACTGACAGAGGAGCAGAAGATCAAACACCACATGTTCTCACTCATAGGCGGGTGTTGAACAATGAGAACACATGGACACAGGGAGGGGAGCACTACACACTGGGGTCAGTTGGGGGGAAATAGGGGAGGGACGGTGGGGGGTGGGAAGCTGGGGAGAGATAGCAAGGGGAGAAATGCCAGATGTAGGTGATGGGGAGGAAGGCAGCAAATCACACTGCCACGTGTGTTCCTATGCAACAATTTTGCATGTTCTTCACATGTACCCCCAAACCTAAAATGCAATAAAATAAATAAATGGGAAAAAAAAAAGATAGACTATCAAGACCAAAAAAAAAGTTAGATTTGCATGTATGTTGTGTGCTATTTATAAAACTGAGCTAGAGTGGGCTGGGTGGCTCATGCCTATAAACCAGCACTTTGGGAGGTTAAGGCGGACAGGTCACATGAGGTCAGGAGTTTGGCTGACATGGTAAAATCCCCTCTCTACTAAAAATACAAAATTAGCCAGGCATGGTGGTGGGCACTGTCATCCCAGAGAATCAATTGAATCTGGGTGGCGGAGACGGAGGTTGCAGTGAGCCAAGGTCGTGCCACTGTACTCCAGCCTGGGCAACAGAGCAAGACTCAGTCTCACCAAAAAATAAATAAATAAATAAAAAGTACTCCTCGTTCCTTTTCTGTTCATGGTCATTGTGAAATACACTTGCACTATTCCTCACATGTTGACATTTCTAAAATGAAATCTTTTGTTCGTTGGGAACATAAAATATGATCTTTATTTTTAAGACCTTTATTTTAAATCATTGGTGAAATTTATACTTAATGGCCTCTTAGATTCTAGGAAACATGATAGTGTAACTTATGTCATTACTTTAGAAACAGTGGGTTAATAGGACTAGTCATACACTGAGGCCTCTCTTGTTGCATAACAGATAAACCATACCATGTAATAAAAAAAAGAAATTTCTTTGATTGAGTAATATGTTTTTGTATCATTCAAAATTCTAATAGTTTATAAATAACCTGTAAAAAAAAAAAAAAAAAAAAAAAGGGCAGGGACAAAATGCAGCCTTCTTTATGCCCTTGTGAATTTTTCTTTAATCTACAGAAGACTATTTATACCTACCTAGATGTTTCTTTTAAAAATAGCTTTATTGAGGTATAACTGACAAATAAAATTGTATAAAGTTAAGTGTACATTAGATTCTTGAAGCAATGTTTGTAGGGTTTGTGTAGACATCAGTAACTATATCAAGTTCATGGCATTTAACTTTGTTCAGACTAGCTATTCAAGGGCATGTTCAGTCCTGTGATTACTAGGAACTTTATCATAAGGCAATAAAGAATATAATAGTGGCCAGCCAGGCAGTGTCCTAAAACCTGTTGGATCCACAAATAAAATACACACATGGGAAACCCAAAAATTATTTAAAGAGGAAACTATCATTAAGTTTGGATGGAATGTCCAATAAAATATGTAGTTTAAGGGGTACAGAATATTGCCTTTTAAAAGAGAAGAGAAATTTAAATCTGAACCACACAGATGGGAACTTACACATAGAATTTGATGAGGAAGGAGTCCTTGAAAAGACTTTGAACAATTCTGATGAAGAAAAAGATCACCCAGGACTTTTTAAATAGAGCCTTTCAATGCATGTTTTTATGGTGGACATAGTAGGTACACTGGTTATATTTCTAAATTACCAAAAATTTAAAAAATAGAATTGCCTTGAAAATATACATTGTTCTAGTTAAGGGTCATAATAATGTGTATTTGCCTAACTGAAACTAAATCTTTTTGAGTGGAGAATGAGACATCACAACTGAAGCAAAATTTGGGAGTTCTTTTATCTCTTACAGCACATGTCTGAGAGAAGAAATTGCCATTACAAACTAGATATAATAAAAATAAACATTTATTAAACATTCACCATATATTAGATGCCATGCTCACCATTTTACATATATTAGCCTATAAAAGTCCCCATAAACTTTCCAAGTAGGCACTTTATTATTCCCATTTTACAGGTAATGAAATGAAAGTCAAAAAAGATGCAGTTTGTTCTGTGCAAATAAGTGGCAGAATGAAGTTACAAACCCAAAGGATTTGGTGCAAAAGCCCCTGTCTTGACCACTATGCCATCAAGGACAATGGGCATTCCTGTTGGGCAAGCTTTGTATGTAAACCTCCCAGTTCAGTTTCTCTGCAATTCCCAGGTGAATGGAAAACTATTTTAACTCCAAGAATGGTCCTCAGATCTGCACACATACAGCACTTTTATATTTGAGAAGAGAGGCTCACATGTAACTAATCCCAAAACTAAAACTTTTTTCTCTCTACTGGATTTAATTCCAAGGATACAATAACTAACTTGATTAAACAGCTCAGTGGCCTTACATATTACCATTTAGAATGTCATACTGCTACAGTTCTTAATTCTACCATAAGTGCCCTTCCCTTTCAGGTTAACTGCATGACCGATTAAATGCTCTGCACAAAGGCAAGGTGACTCTAGAAGGAAACATGCAATTATGTAGTTACTAAGTAGTAATTATCTAAAATTAATTGCTGTTTTATGGGAGTTTTGATCATACCAAACAATATTTACAATTGCAATTCAATTCCAAGATATCTGCTTACTCTGCTTAGCTATTTAGCTATCTGTTCAGTCATGCCTTCTCAGGTTTGGGAAACATATATGACTTATGGTACAGTTAAATGAAGTTTCATTAACTCCAAAGGGAGCTATCTGAATGGGAAATATATGCCATCGTGTGGAAGAAATAACACTGGGGAACCCAAGGGTACTATGAAAAAAACACTGGCTTTCCTTGTGTCCACTTAGGTCAACATTTCTGAATTCTATTATAAAGTCTACTGTTGCTATTTGTATAACCTCATCAAGAAAAGTAAAGGTTCATTTTCTATGCTTTTCTTCAATCCCCCTTCCCCTGTCTGCCACCAAAAGATAAGAGATCTAAAATCCTGTCCCATTTAAACAATGAGTCATGTGAGCCATTTTTTTTAAGTCTCTCAGGATAGTGATTTGCCTGTGTTCTCTTTTTCCCACTAAAAAAGAAATTTTAGAAAGTGAAGACTGGGACTTATTCTCAAAGATCCTTTGTAGTTAATAAGCACAGGAAAATCATATCTTTGATGCCTATCACATATTTAATATGAAGATATAATTACTGCAAAATGGTTCTCTGTTTGAAACCATTGACCATTTCTATTATACATCTTTGAAATAACCATTTTGGATGAAACACCAACCTGGAGTGTTTACTGAACACTCACTGGTAACAAAGCACCAGGATAAGTATGTAATCAAATGATACTTGTCTGAGGTCTCTGACATCCTCTGCATTAAGAGGGACAGTATTAACATCCATAGACATGAAAAGATATGACTAAACTTACATTAACTTCCACTCAAAGTCCCCACGCTTCTAGGCAACTCCCTAAGAAAACGCATTCATTTAACTTTGATGAGATTGGGTTCAATCTGATTTATAAACCTTTCAGTATTGATATTTTGCTGTTGAAGCTGTTTAAAATCATAATTCTGTCCTCTCTCCACCCATCCAGCTCTTCAAAATGTTGCACTCATTCTCAAGCAGAGAGAAAAGTCTTTGCCATTTCAATATTCTTCGATGGAAAGAGTCTTCCTTTTCCAATCTCATCTGTCCCTAGTTTCTCTCCTACAAGTCGGCTTTTTTTCATAGTCAGCGCATATCTGTTTATTCCTCTGTATCTTCTATTTCCATATCGTTTGACCCCCTTCTCCTACGAGGTTTAAAGTGTTCACACTCAGAACCTCAGAGAAAGGGACTTAATAGAGCAGTTACAGCTCAGCAGCAAGACCATCAGGCATCTTAGAATATGGAAAATGAAGGGAAATCCAGTTCATTTTTATGAATCACTGTTTTTAATCATAAAATAGATATTTCTCAATGGCACGAAAGAAGTGGATATCTGGCATATGTGAGTTAAGTTTTATGCATCATTGCTTCTAAGGTGTCACTTTAGCGACAGTTAAAAGGGTTGTACCTTGGTAGTTAGGCTGTCAATAGATATTTATGAACACGCATTTCTCCTTCCCAATTATTGGGGAGAGTGAACAGACAGATAGAAAAAAACTATCAGCAATGAAATGTAATAAAAATTTACAAACAGTTGTCTACAAAATAAAACATTAAAAAAAAAAAAAACTTACTACAATGCCAAAGAGTGTTCACAGAACTTCTCATGCCTCCAACTTTGCAGTGGATTGTCTGTGCATTAAAGTAAAGGAAGCTGCTGAAGTCTTTGACTCCAGAAATGAAACTTAAGCAGTTAACAACACATATTCCACGCATCTAAAAATATAACAATTAAGTGGACATATAGCCATGATTTTCTGATAAACATTCTTTCCATCTGCTGAGCTAGTACCTTGAAGACCTGCAACTAATTCCAGAATCATTAGTGTGTGTCCCTGAGTCATAAATACACTCCAATCCTGAAGTTTCTAGGGAGAAAGGCTTAGCTGACCCAGTATTACCATCCTAGTTGAACATAATCTCTAATAATTCTCTTGTCCTTGCACAGAAAATCATTGTGTTTCTCTGCAGATTTGGTTTGCTAAAATATCCTGAATTTAGACAGATCAGAAAATTTCCTAGAAATATTTTTATGTTATACTTGAGGGCTACTGCAAATTTCAATGGGAAGAGATAAAGATTAAATACATAGATTGGCAAATATATCAATTAATTGACTGACTGATTGACTAATACAGTTCTTGCCCCTTCTTAGTAAAGAGTTATCAGCATATGGTTTTTTTGTTTGTTTAGTTGGAGTTTTCACTCTTGTTGCCCAGGTTGGAGTGCAGGGGCGAGATCTCAGCTCACTGCAACATTGGGCTCCCGGATTCAAGCAATTCTCCCGCCTCAGCCTCCAGAGTAGCTGAGATTACAGGCACACACCACCATGACCAGCTAATTTTTTTTGCATTTTTAGTAGAGACAGGGTTTCATTACATTGGTCAGGCTGGTCTTGAACTCCTGACCTCAGGTGATCCACCCATCTCAGCCCCCCCAAAGTGCTGGGATTCAGGCATGAGCCATCATACCCAGCCATGAGATCTCAGCTTTAATCATCTAATCTAGTCTTGGAAATCATTTTCAAAATAAGTTCAAGAAAATTACATTACATTTAAAAAGTTATACTTTCTTCAAACACAATATTGTCATTCCAGTCATCGCCAACCAATTTCCTAATAGAACTTTCACAAGTGCTTTGAATTCTCCTGTCCCAAATCAAAGACAAAATTTGTCTGAAAACAAGTCCAAAATGATAAGTAAACTATTACATATTTCTCTGAGGCCCATTGTTTGATCCATTTGAATAGCTGTACACAGAATTCATGTTTTGCCTTTTGTATTTTTCCTCATAAACAGTCTAATTAATATTCCATCTCTGGACAGTACAATTTCATAAATCAACCCCCAAAGAGAGAAATATGCTCTTTTCCTTGAGATCTGGAGAATGCAATCAACATCCACTTTATAAGAAGGAGGATGCTAATAAACAAAACTACAAAATTGCATCACCTACTGGGAGCAATCCATTGCCAACGAAAGTAATTTTACAAATGAAAAACCAAAGGGCAGTCAGTCCCCAGTGCCAGAGGATAGTTTTGATGAAAAAGCCATGTGAAAGAGAGAGTCTCACACTCAAATGGTTATCAGAATTATCTAGAGGACTACAAAAATATATTGAACCTGAATATCTCTCTAGATCCACTGACCCAGATTCTCAAGAGGTTAGCCCAAGAATACTAAATTTTTTTAGAGCTGCCAGTGATTCTTATGACCCACCAGCTAGGCAATTCATTGATATAGGACACTGGTTCTCAAAGTGTGGATCCCAACCAGGAGCATCAGCATTAGAAGTGCATATTATTGGGCCTCCCTGAAGGCCTCCTGAATCAGAAACTCAGGGGGACAGGGCCCAGCAAGCAACCTGAGCTTTAGCAAGGCCTCCAGGTGATTGTGATGCAGGTGAAGTTTGAGAATCATTGATCCAGAGAACTTAAGTCAAGCCTGGGCCAAAAAGAACCGAAAGATTTCATCCTTATCTAGTCATTTTGCAAAGTTACTTTCTAGAGACTCTGGCATATATTCTAAACTGAGATATAATAATAATTATATAGTAATTACTTATAGAGGGAGCAAACAGAGCATAGGACTGTACTAAATATGACTATGAGGAAGAGGAGACACCTGAGGTCACATCACCCAAGATGCTTAGAAGATTTCATGCCTAACAATAAGCGTGTGAGAAAGTAATTGGGGAACTTCTGTTTCCTGACATTTGCAGGGACATTTTAAAGAGCTTGTAACAATATCTTGTAAGGAATAAACTTAATTGTCTTATTTATGTGAATTTTTGCCTGTCTGAACAGAAAAAAAAAAATCTCTTACGATGCTTGTGTATTTGTCCTTTTCCCCATTTCTTTCTGTTCCTGCAAGCATCACACATCTATTTTCATTCCTAAATGGCACTCCAGATTCCTCTCTGACCTTTGTAACTTTGACTATTTCTCCAAGAATCTGAGACTTTAGAGCAGTATTTCTTAACCTTTTTTCATTATCATGTCTCTAAGGAGGCTTTTAAAACATTTTTTTCCTAATCTCTTCTCCCCTGTTTTATACCACAAATATATGGCATAGCTTTTCTGTGCTACAGTTGATCCTTAACAAAGCTGGTTTGAACTGAGTGGGTCCACTTACATGCAGACTTTCCTCTGTCTCTGCCACCCCTGACACAAGAACACCAGGCCCCTCCTCTTCCTCCTCTTCCTTCTCCTCCTCCTCCTCCTCAGCCTTCAACATAAAGACTGTTATAATGAACCATTTCCATTTAATGAATAGTAAATATGTTTTCTCTCTTACGATTTTCTTAATAACATTTCATTTTTTTCCAGCTTACTTTATGGTAAGAATACAATCTATAATTGTACATAGCATTTACAAGTATATATTAATAGGCTGTTTATGGTATTAGTAAGGCTTCCAGTCAATAGCAGGCTTTTAGTAGTTAAGTTTTGGGGGAGCCAAAAATTATACTCAGATTTTTTTTGCTATGCAGGGGTTCCACACCCCTAAAATTCAAGTTGTTTTAGGGTCAACTGTATATCTATGCCTGTGCCTCATGCATAAAAAGAGTAAGACTTCTTTTACCCACTAAGAAATAATTTGCATCCCCTTGGGGTATGTCACCCTGTTGAGAATACACCCTATAGAGTTATAGGTACAGTTGTGTTCGGATACATTAGATGTAAAAACGTCTCATTTATTTTTCTAAATCAAATTAAATCTAGATTAACAATCAAAATGAAAGCATGGGGCAGAAAATCCAGTCTCAGTCATGTTAGTGCACACTCACAGCTGGAGTGGTATAGTGCTGGAAAATTGCAGGAGAGATCCTGAATTTCAGTTCATCACGATGGCCACTGAGATGCTCACAGTGCTGCCTCCTCCAGGTGGCCGCAGGAAATCAGAACAGATGTTTGTCACTCCTCTTCTCCCCCTTCCTCTAGCTGCCAAACACACACAGAGCACGCACATTCCAACTTTAGTAGAATTGGGCGACTTTTCTGCTCCTTCAATCCTAGGAGTTACCACCCTATTAATCCAGCTCCTCCTTCACTGAGCTCAGACTTTAAAAAACAAAAGCCTTTTAATTTGAGATCCTTAGATATAAGGCTAACCTAGGTCACACATGGCTGCCCTCTGAAGGTGGGGAGGGACATTGATACCTCCCATCCTCTGGGGTAAACAAACAAGCCACTTTTTTTCTCAATTGCTTTTTCCTGTTGTGTCTAAATTCTAGACTTTTCAGACCTGGGGTAGATTTGACTGAAAGGGACAGTTTTAAACCCTGGAGAAATCTCTTCTCCAATAGGCTACTTGTTGAAAGAGTTCTTGTTTCAAACTGACATCATTATACAGAAGAAGCTCAGATCTGGCTTCAGTAGGACATGAGTTCTAATCCCATCACCACCATTTAATAACTATATGACTTCTATAATCTTTCATGTCTGTATCTGTAAATTGAGATATAATAATAATAATAATACCTATTGCAAAGCGTTATTGTAGAGATTAAGAGAGCATGCATGATAAATTCTACCACAGTGCCCAGTATAAGGTGTAAGATAAATAAATGGCAATCATATCATTGTTAGCATTAACTAACTCAACCAACACAAATAAGACTTTTCTAATGCATTCATTCATTTTAAGTGCCTGTTCTGGGAAGTGTCAAGGAGTACTGATTGGATAAATAACTTCACCATGAATATCTCCTCTCCCTACTTCTATAAATGGAGAAGATGATTTTCTTGTAGCTCAAACCCAAGCTATGATTGTCCCAAGGTAGTAGCCAGGGAGGAACCTGTATTAGAGAAGAAAGTGAAGTAATTCCTGAGTAAACAATGCCTGAAGGGGAAAAGTGAACTAAACTGGATATACCACAAAGTAGAATTTATTATTTTGGGACCCGCCTTGATTATAATCAAACTGTAACTGACCTCATTCCCTGGAGTGCAATATCCTATCACCTGAGGACCCTTCTCCACTGACACCTGTTCTGATCCAGGAATGTAATGTTCCAAGCTTAAAATTGGCTAACAAGAAAGTTAACTGTGAACTGTAAACAGGTATGAATTGATATTCATCTGCAGATTTTTCTAAGAACCTCCCAACTTTTGCCTTGATGTATTGCTCTTATAACTGATTCAGTCAGCAGGGAATAATTAGCAGCCATGCCACACGGGAACAAAGTGTGCAGCCTTGAGTTGATGTTGTGCTTAATGAGCCTATTTAAAAAGTTACAAATCACCCAGCTTCCCATCAACCTCTCTCTACTTAGCACTCTCTCACGTAAAGTATGGCAAAAATCAGAACCCATGCTGATGGGGCTAACTCATCCTTGAAATTTGCCATTTGCCTACATGCCAAAGGCCAAGGCATGTACCAAACTAAGAAAGAAAGCAGCTTTTTCTTGTTTGTTACATCTGCGACTACTACTGTGAGGTTAGTGGGAAATAAAGATCACAATAAACTATCAGCTGGCGACTTTCTTTGAGATATTGAATGGATAAATATATGTATAACTATCATCCTAACCATCAAATTATATGTGAGTTACTCCTTTTAGATGGCAAGAACTTTTAAAAAGGGACTGTCTTATAAATGTCTTTACAATATGCAAAGTTATTTTTATTTTGTGAATTATTTTCCAAAATCTTCTTCTCTATGTTGATCCTTCCCAGGATCAGAGAAGAAATTTCAGAACCACTCATAATTTGCTGCGTAGTGACTCCGTTGAGATCCTCCTTTAAAAAGTCTAATGAATTTTGCACAGCTGGCATGTGGGAGAGTGAGAGAAGGAGGTGGGAGTCATCGCAGGACTGGCTGTTAAACAGCCTCTTGCTCAGACGGACACCTTCTTTCTAGGATTCTTCCCATTCGAAGAACAGGAAAGGTTACGTGCGTTGTCTTTTACTTTTTCTTATTCTCCTTTTGCTTTCTGTCTTTCTCTTTTTCCAGTTAAGCTTGTACATACCTTAGGCAATTTCCACTCTCCTTTTCAAATCTTAAGAAGAAAGAGGGATTTTCCTTCAAAATAAGCAGACGAATAGGGATGTTTGACACAATAGCTTTGTTGATTCCCCATTGCAAGTGTCTTTGATTTGCCACACCCTCTTTATGACACACCACCCCACTGCCCCACCCCATCCCTTCCTCACCACCTACCTAGATACCTCTTCTTGACACTCCTCCCTCTCCCATTTGTACTCCTTTTGCAAACATTGTCCGATTAATGTTTTCAAAACACAAGTCCTCTTGCCTTGCTATTGCCCATAGCAGCCACCAACCAAGACTGAGCCAAAATTCGCCAGTTACTAATAGAAGACTATAGTTATTTATTTCTCAAATATTAATACATCTTTTTAAAACATGTGTAAACAGACCCTGATGCTTCTACATGGTCACATCATTTTATAGATGTAAGCGCAATTACTATACTTCAAGTCATAACATCAATATGATTCAGAATGGAAACTTCTCCTTTTGTCATCGAGAAGCCACAGATAGCATCCTGAAAAACTGCATGGATTTCTAAAGCTAAAGATCAGCTAATCCCACAATATGCTCACCCAAGAGCTTAATGTCTGAATGTCAGAGTCTTCCATCCCAGCCCCATAGTGACTATCCAACCCCTGACAAGCTTTCTATTGGGATCTTGCCCCTCTACTCAGAGCTGGCTCAATTTCCTCTACTCATGCAATCCATTCTCTCAGGACATTAGCACTGCCAAACAATGCCCCACTTGTTCCACAAATTTCTGTCAGTTCTGTAGATACCAACACTGAAGACCCCTAAAAAGTTACAAATCCATGCTGTGCCATGCAGATGTACCTTAAGTTTCTTTCGCTTTTTCGTGCTATAGAAGCAGTGTGATGAGTTAAGCTAAATTTGAATAGATTGTCTGGAATATCTATGTTGCAGCTTCTTAAAGTTTTCAAGAATTCTTCAATCTACCACAATGCTTCCCTTTTCAATATTTCTGTATCACTTATGTAAGAATGAGTATGGCTTGCTAACCTATTACTATGGGTCTCTGTTTGTTTCATGTTTATAATTCATAATTCTGCAACTATATTGTAAATTCTTGGTGGGCAGGAGCCCTGTCTTTATATATATTTTATCTCCAACATCATTAACCTTGTGTTGAGCACATTAACAAATGTTTGTTGACCTAGCTTTTTATCTTGACTAATGTTTCATCTATACTACATGCTTTGGATTGGAAATAAATTTTATGATTTTAGAAATATGTTTCAGTATTATGGATGTGTAGTACTATTGAGGGAATTAGTCATAGTAATAGTAGTTTAGAGGTAACTAACCTCATAAGCTACTGGACATCAATCAGAATTAATTGAAAATATGATCTACAACATGCATGAATGATTATGTACAAGCATTACAAAGGAAAATGTGACAAAGGAAAAAGGGGTGGAAGAACAAACACAATTCTGAAAAAGAATCCAAATAGCATACAATAAAATAAAGAAAAGATTGTTGATGAACTTCTTCAATAATAACAGAATCTTCTTAACAGGAACAGTTTTATATATAAAAGAAAATCTCTTTGGATATCCACCAGGAGGGGGCAACAGTTTGTAAGCGTCACTACATGGCAGATATTGTTAGTTTTTTACATATAATAATATTCACATAAGGGCTTTATTTAGGATTAGCATCCCCATTTATCAGATGAGAAAAGTAAGGCACAAAGAGAATAACTTGACCAAGATCATAAAGTTCGTTGTTGGTAAAGCTGGGGTTTGAACCCAGACTAACAGCTCTGGAGCCTGTACTGGTAACCCTGTGTCTCACAGTGTTTCTACATGAAGCAGAAGTTGGCATGCAAAAAGATTTCAGACAGTTTTTCTTACGTTTTTTAGTCTCTATGATATGTTTTTGGAAGAAAGTTTAAAAATCTGAAATTAAAACTTAAGAAACTTCAAATGCAGCTTTCTTTTACGCACTAAAACCTATTTTCTATTTTAAAAATTAATTGACTTGAAAATAACTGGTGGTAAATCAATATGATAATGAACTTTAAAAGTGGCTGAGCCTGGTTGTTACCTGGGAAAACTGAGTTTGAATCAAAACACATCCAACAAGCATTCACACCACCAGAGATTTTCCATTATCTCTATTACAACACAGTTCTAAAAACGTTTCTTTAATAATTCACTTTATGGCTGGATCAAAAGCCATATTACTTTTCACTCTGTGAAAATAGTGTGTGAAAGTTGAGCTAAATTTTAATCAAGTGTTTGCCTTAAGCTTTCCAAAAAGCATATTGGAGGTTCATAATAAAATAGGAAACATTTCAATTTACAGAATATCTTTGTTACAACTTTAATGAAGTATCAAATTATTTTCATTAGATTTACAACTCAAAATGGCTAGAATAGATTTATGTTAGGCTATGGTAACAAAAACAAATCAGTAACTTAAAAAGAACAAAGACATTCCTGCCTTGCACTACCTGTCTAACTATATCTATAGGGATCCTGTCAAGTGGAGGGCAGGAGAACTCTGCTCATTTTGTCACCCAAGGATGTACACTGACAAAGACCTTACCATTTTATGATTTCATCTCAACTTGGATTTCAAGTTCATCGTTGCTGGTGAAAAGAGTATATAGATTCACACACCAGATCTTTGATCTGTCCATCCAGGAGTGGCACTTCATGATCAAAACATGTCACATGGCCATATCTAACCTCAACATAGTCAATGGAGCTTATGCCCAGAGGAAAGAATTCTACAATCTTGGTGAGCATAAATAATGCCATCCACACATTTTTATTTTCATTAACTTTTTTAAAGTATATCTGGTTACATTAATATACGGATCTAAAAACTTAATAAATTCAGATATTTTAATTTTTAAAACTTACTGTACAACAAAAGTGAAAGCTTAAGTAGTTTCATAATTTTATATTGACATGAGCTGCTTTGAGAGAAAATTTATTTAACAAACGTTTATCAAGATTTTGTTTATGTGAGATTTTCTTCTAAGTGTTAAGAGCAATTCAAAATAAATTTTAAAATATCAGGCATCAGACTGTGCATGGTGGCTCACACCTGTAATCTCAGCACTTGAGAGGCTGAGGTGGGCAGATCACTTGAGGTCAGGATCTTTCACCAGCCTAGCCAGCATGGTGAAATCCCATCTCTACCAAAACAATACGAAAATTAGCCAGCCATGGTGGCACGCACCTGTAATCCCACCTACTGGGAAGGCTGAAGCACGAGGATCACTTGAACCTGAAAGTCAGAGGTTGCAATGAGCTGAGATTGCATCACTGCACTCCAGCCTGGGTGGCTCTATCTTAAACAAACAAATCAGGCATCTACTGCCGCAGAGCTTAGAAAATAGGTCAGATAAAATGTCTAAATAAATAAATCAAATGGGATATTCAATAGATAAATACACCAAAAATGGTAAAGAAAATTGTGTGTTTAAAGGAGAGAGAGCTTTGAATAACAATTTCAAAGTTGGGCACAACCTTAGGCATTGTGGGTTCCAATGCCTTTATTTTAAAGATGAGGAAAATAAGACCTGAAAAGGTTCATAGTGACTTGTCCAAAATCACTGAGTTAGGTAGTTGTTCAATGATTGCTCAAAGAGTAGAACTTATTTGCTGGGTTGTAAATAAATGCTTCAGGGAAAACAAATTAAAAAAAAAAAGGGATGAATATAGAAGTTTAAGGAACACTAAGAGAAAAATGTTAGAGAGTTGACTAATTAAAATCAAAATTTTATTTCTAGTTCAAAAAAGACTGATTTCCATAATGGTTAGACTAACACATTTACACTTTCAAAGCAGTGCAAGTAAATGCTATTTTTAATGAACTCATCTACCTTTAAAAATTCATAATGAAGCTGTTTTTATACAACTTATTTTCTTGCCACTAGAAAGGACTAGTCAAAATCTTTGAAAACTGGAATAGTAATTTAAATGCTTAGCCTAGTACCTTTTCAAAAAGCCAAAGAGGAAGAGAGAAAATTCAAGATTCAAATTACAGCAACTTTATTAATTGCTGCTCAAAATGCCAAATTTACATATGTTTAAATAAATCTAGATGGCAGAACTGACCGCTAAGCATTTTTAGACAAATTCGAAAAAATTAATTATGTTCTTCAGCTTTAAAAAAAAATCTTAATATTCCAGCATTTGCTTTTTTGTCAAAGATAATAAATTTGATTAAGCTTATATAAATTACACTGTACTAAGCAGTTTAATAACTAAAAACATATGGAGAATAGAGTTAGCCTTACTCATTGCATCACTTCCAAATTTAAACCTAAGACCAAGCATATATGCTTGGCTTAGAGACTTTTTCTAGTCTTCTTTTTAAAGCTGCTATTCATAAAAAGGTCAATAGGTTGTCTTTTAAAAATAAATCTGTAATCACTACAAACTGTCACTGTATCTGACCAAAACTGTGATGAAAGACCAGAGGCTAAGACTTGAGTGCAGTAGCTCAAAGAGTTAGAATGAAACAGTAGATGGAAGAATTCAAAGGCAGGGGCCAAGACCTGTCCCAGTCCCTCAACTGAAACAATCTATTTGACTTTTGATAGTCATAACCTAGGCCATCTGAGCATTTCTTAATCCACAGTGACTCTTAGCGATGAGCTCACTGTTTCCAAAATAGTAGAAAACCACCATGAAGCCATGGGTCTTAGGTTACCTTCTGAATCTTGCTGGGGAAGTTTCTAGGACACCACTATTTATTCTCCACAGCAGTGGCTTTCAACCGTCTTGCTTCCCCAGCCCACCAATGCAATGCAGCTCATCAGCCAAAAGAATGAAATCACGTCACCAGTGGTTTTCTTTTAGGGAAGGTGGGAGGATGCAAATTTAAGGAACATATTAAAACCCCAGGTAGCCTCCCAGTTCAGCATTTGTTTCTTTTCCTCCACCATGACTATCAGTCGAAGAGCACTTCTGTAAAGCTTTGCAGTGAAACGTCCTATTCCAGTTTGTATTGTAAGCCTGTAAGGCTCAATGAAATGGAATGATGTCTGCTGAAAGAGAGCCTCAGATAACTCTGTTGATATTAATCAGTGAGCAGAGTGTGAACGGTGCACACATCCTTATCAAGTGTGAGCTATGCACATATGCTTATCACGTAAACTTTAGTGTTCACAAAGCTTTAGAAGTTGAATACTTAATTCCCAAAATAACCTCATAAAGAAGGTGTTATTGGCCCCATTTAAGATATCCTAAAACAAAGGTTATCTTTTAAGATAAACTTTAAGCAGGAAAGAGTCTGCCCACAATCTCAGAAGAAAGAGTGGCAAAGTGAAGAGCCGGACACAGGCTTATTTGATCTTATAAGATATACACCAGATAATTCTACAAATCTACATCTACTAGATCATATCCTAAAGACTGCTCCCACTTCAAGGGTAAAAAGGTAACAAATGGCAGTACCAGGGTTCTAAGACAAGCACTCTCATGGGACCCCTGATCTTGGCACTGCCTCACCTCACTCCCAGATCCCACTAGGTTGTACACACATGAAATTTATCAAGAAAGGTGAAGCCATAAATTTTGATTTTATTGCATATAACTCACCATAGGATAAAGTCTGAAACATCTTAACACAGCACCCAAAGCTCTCCACAACCCCATCTGAACACAGAGTGACAAGCTTATCTGCCATTGTTGCATAACTGACTGCAACTTCTAGTTCTGCCAAACTAATCCACTCACTCTTCCCCAAGCAAACGTTCACTTGACCAACCCACTCCAGACTAGCCTCTCCTTTATCAGAAGTTTCCAATAAATCCCCATATGAGCTGTTCATTGGGCATCTATTTTAGAA
Organism: Sapajus apella; assembly: GCF_009761245.1. NCBI lineage: Eukaryota > Metazoa > Chordata > Mammalia > Primates > Cebidae > Sapajus > Sapajus apella. The sequence continues at coordinate 58,115,476 of NW_022436946.1, forward strand.
TGTCCTAAACTATACTTTATGTGACAAAAGTGTCTTGTGTCCAGAGACTGGTGACAGAAATACACCATGTCATAGCTAGGAGGCGGCTGAGAGATTATCTGGTCCAAAACTCTCAGATTCAGATTATAGAAAAGGAATATAAACCCAAGGTCACGCAATGGATGGACAAATCACATATCTATGATGTTTACTCAAACTTAATTATCATGTTATTTTACTATTTAGATAAGGGATTTATCAATATTAGTTATCAGCTGTACATTAATTATGTCACTAGTCAAAAACTGGTAATGAAATAACATGGCAGAGCTGGGTTTGGAACCCTATTGCTCTGGCTCCTTCTTGGAACCCAAATCCATGTTAATCAGAGGAGTATATTCCATAGCAGCCAGCCCGGACCTGTACACAGCAGGCATTTATTAACTGATTCCTTAATTATACTATATTTATCCCAAGAAGTTCCCATCCAGTTAAAATGTTATTCATATGCATGACACATGTAGAGAAGATTTATCAGGCCCATAATATTTTATGGTAAGTATTCATTCTTGATCCCACCCTTTCTCTTATGTACCATATCCACGTGCTTTTCATTTTATCTCTAAAACCCATCTGCTTTTCACCCTCTTCACTCCCACCATCCCAACCCAGGCCATTATCATTTCTTTCCTGGACTAGCACAAAAAATTCCCATTGGTCTCCCTTCCACTTCCCCTCAGCCCCTACTCAATCGTCTCCCTGCACAAGCACATCAGCTACCTACTCACCAACTTAAAAACATGCCATGGCTTCCCATTTCACTTAGGATAAGCTCTAAATCTATGACCATAATGTATAGCCTGCCTCTACCTTCTCTCATACTTCATGTTCTGCCCACTCACTGCTTGCTTTTCTTTCTTTCCTTCAAGCAGACCAGGCTTTTGCTTGCTCCAGAGCCTTCATATATTTGTTGCTTTCCTGCCTGGAAGAACTCACCCGTCCATGCCTCTTAGGACTGTCTTTTCAGACTTCCAGAATCAGTTCAAATGTCACTTCCTTGGAGAAGACCTTCCTTTCAAATCAATTCCCTCATTGCCACCACCTCCATCATTCCTTACCTCAATATTTTCTTTCTGACGTTCCACTTGCCACAATTTGTATTTATTTAGGGCACTTGTTTTATGCCTCTGTCTCCTCCATGCCAACCCAGATTGTTTCAAGACAAGTATCATGCTTACGTTATTCTCACAATAGTATCCCCCTGTCTGCCATCAAGCCTGGCTCAGAAGAGCCATGCAATACATTTCTGTTGAATAAATACATGCCTTCAAATATTCACAAATACTCATATGTAGATAGATACATAGATAGATAGATAGGGCTTCATCTAAGAGGCTACTATAAATAAGATGGTATTTTACCACAAAATGTAATTTACTATATGCATATAAGTTATACTGACTGTTTTGTTCTTTTACAGAGAAATGTGGTTGAAATAGTAATTCTAGATTTCAACAGGGATTTGACTACCTCTCTGATCACATCAATTTGGAGGAAAATGTCTTATGCATGAGTTATCAGTGTTCCTAAATTTCTGAAGCTTCCCTGGAGAGTCTGTCTGATTCAGTGACTAAGGGATGGCACTAGGAATTTGACCTTATAAGATATACCCCAGATAATTCTTTTGATCAAAGAAGTTTCGGGAATATTGGGCTATATCAGTTGTTTTCAACCTTGGCTGCCATTAAAATCACCTGAGGAGCTTTAAGAATTATTAACGCCTGGATCCTGCACCAGAGATTCTGACTTAATTGGCCTGGAGTAAGGACTAGACAGCAGGATTTCTAAAAGTTGTTCAGTTAACTAATGTACAGCAAAAGTTGAAAGCTACTGTGCCCGATGACAGCATGATAAGATAGATTGGTAATGAATTGAACAACCATACCAAAGAGGCCCCAATTAACAAATTAATGACAACCTGTGAGCGGTTCCTTCGAATGGTAACTACAGGCTTTGACATTGAAGCTTTTCTGATCAGGATTTACCAGCGATTTGGAGGGAAGTAAAGAAGCATGCCTAACAATCTTTTCTATTGCATGAAACTGTGAAGAATAATAAATAGTTTGGAGACAGAATTAGAATCTAAAATATTCACCAGGCTGGAGCCATAGGACAACAACTGTTCTAAATGAGTAACTGCATAAAGTTAGAAGGGAGAGACACTGCTTAGCAGCAGAATAAATTTGAAAAAGACAAGGATTTATCTAGCATTGAGCTCCACAGGTATTTACAGAATGATATGTCTATCAAGTGTATTGTTTTCCTTAAAGGAAATACAATATTTAGCATGAATATTATATTAAAATATAGTATTTTATTTATAAAATATTTAATATAATATTTAAAATATTATATTAAAATATAATATTTATTTTGTGTATAATATTTATTTATAAATATAATATTTAGCATAAATATATTTATGTATCCTGAAATCAGGGGCATCATAGAGAAAGAAGGACATGATAAATGAGACCACACATTTGCAGTGTGGCAAAGTAGCCTGCAGAGAAAGAAATAGGGATAAGAGGATAAACAGACATGATGTTGTCTTACAAATATTTGAAGGATTTTGTGTGGAACACAAATTAGATTTATTTTGAAGGCACTAAAGGTTAGAACTGTGAACAATAGATAGAAGCTATAAGAAGACAGAGACTTCAGCTCAATGTGAACAAGAACTTTCCAACAGAAATGTCTAGAGGTAACATGAGCTGCCTTGGAAGGTAAGGTATTCCCATCACTGAGAGTCTTTCAGGCCTAGAAGGAAGGAGCCTCAGGTGATTATATCTTTCTACATAATCCTTCCTTACTGATCCATTTGTCATTACAGTTGTAAAGGCACAGAACAGATGAGAAAAGTTGGCAAACATCTATTAGAGTCTTGGACTTGCTTGTTTGGATAAGGAGGATCTTGTCAAAGCTTGATCTTTATCCTAAGCACCAAGCCTCTCTACTTATTCTTCCCTTTTTGTCTCATTCATTCATTTTTTCTGGCTCAAGCCCAAGAGTCCCCTATTTCTTTTTCCCACCTAGTTTTTGTAACCCCTAAAAAGAAAAGACCCATAAGGCAGTCTTTGACTTTTTTTTTTTAAATTAGAGACGGGGTCCCTGATATGTTGCCCCAGGCTTGTCTTGACCTGGCCTCAAGCAATCCTCCCACCCCAGCCTCCCAAAATTCTAGAACTATAAGCATGAGCTACTGTGTCTGACATTCAACTTCTAATAATACCCAGTAATTTGGCAAAGATAGTTGTAGAATTTACACTTTTTTCAAACTGCTTATTCTAAAATAGTTTCCTCCTTTTCCCCAGTTCCAACCAAAAACATTATGAAAATAATGCATAAATCTGTCTTGATGTAGGAATCCCATATTTATTCCTAATTCTGTCTAAATTCTGCTTAAATTTTAGTCTTTCTATCCTCCACTTTTCTTCTTTTACTTTCCTGTCATGGGGAGATTATTCTGTCAACTCAGAAACAGTTTTCATTTCAAAAAGGGCTTCCCTCCTTTATTACCTGTATTTTCACCACTGTTCCTGGATAGGTATGATCCAGTTTGCAAAATCAAACAAGACCACATAGTACTCACCAAAATCAATATATTAAGGTCTGGAAAAACTCATTGTCATACAATGAGACATTTGTCATGTGCCCGTTTTGTCAAGCACACTCTGACCTTGAAACACCAGAAAAATACAGAGTTCCAGACTTGTTAAGCATTTAAAAACTGTATATCATTTGTTCACTACAGAAAAGTACATGTAATGATTGAACATCTGCAAGCAATAACTTCATTGCTGGTGCCTGGATGGAGTAGAGAGGAATGACTAACCCTGTCCCTGTTTCTACAGAACTCTGGGGGAGAAGGACATGAATCAAATAATTACCCCCAATAAATGTAAAATAAAAACATGATCAGTGCTATAAAGAATAATGTATGGAGCTTTTAGAGCAGAAGAAGAATTGAACAAGGTCAGGAAGGTCACGCATGACTTGAAGGCAGAAATGGCCTACACCACTAAAAGTAGACATTTTCAGTATCTCCATAGAACTAAAATCTGAGATACATGGTGAAAGTTCAGTCCTTAGAAAAGTCTTCTCCTCCCTCCATTGTCACTCTCTAGTGTATTACCAGTTTTATTTTTCCTATAGCATTTATCTCTTTTTCTTAGATATTCACAGTTGACATTTTAATTTTCTGTCTCTTACTAGACTCTAAGCCCCAGAAAAGCCAATTTTTTCTGCCTTGTTCACCACTATCTCCTCAACCACATATAGTAATTACTCAACAAATACTTGAGTATTGTTGAATACTTTAACCTTGCTTATTTGTAAATGGCTGGTTACTGCAAAGAATGAGAAACATACTCAACAATTATAGAAAAGCCATTCATGACTATTCAGAACCAAAAGAATTATTAATATTTTGAAAAGAAGATTTTCATTAACATAAATAGTAATTTTCTGTCACAGTTATTTCCTCAGACAATCAACCTGAAGCTAGCATTGGGCAAAAGTGGATAAATGTCATCCCCTGTGAGTGTCTCAAAAAAAAATGTGGTCATCACCAAGTTCAGAGTCTCTTAGCTTCTCTTTTGCTATGAGATTATTCCAGCCACTTAAGAGCTCAGTTCATCTGTGTCGTGGCATCCACCAAAGTTGCCCACAGGATCCATGTAACACAGGCCTGGCCTCCAGCCTCAAAGCTACATCTCTTCCCAGAGGCCCACCTGCCCAGGCAAGACCTTTCACATATACCACCCTCAGTCCAGACAAAGGGGGTTCCTCTTGTGCCCTCCTCTGACCAGACCCACCCCACAGAGCATGGAGTCTCTGAGTCTAGAGTATATGGCTACTTGCAGCCCAATCTCTCTCTTCCTAGATCACTCTAAGCACTCAAAAGTCTGGAGCTCCCTACCCCAGCAACTCTGAGACAGATTTAAGTCCTGCATGAGCCTCTTCCCAGGGCTCTGTCCTCCCAAGGGCAGATGGAGCTACTCTGTATACTCTCAGGTCTCAGAAGATGCTCTTTGTTGTGAAAGGACTAGGGCACAATTATACAGGGTGTCCGCATGCTTGCAGGAGAGGCTCATCATGGTAAGAAATGGAGTGCAGGTAAGAAGAGAAAAGGGCCCTTTGTCCCCCATCCTACTCTCTCCCTAATGAACCTACCCACAGGGCCTCTGCTCTTGACTCTGGGGCCACCCCTGAGACTATCACCCCTGTCTCTGCTGGCACAGAGTCTTTCCTCTTCTTTTCTTCTCATCTCATGGCACATCTGACTTATGTCTTGGGTTTTCTTAAAGCTATTGCATTACTATCAAATCCAGCACCTCTTATTTATTCCCACCATTACACCCTACCTTTTTAGAAGTTACACTAGATAACTTCTAAATGCCTCTATACTCTTCTCCCCAACACCCACCTATCCTCCATTCTATCCTGCCTTTGTGAGAAGTTTTCTAAATTGGCTGAAAAGTCTCTGGAGGCTCTCCAGCACTTTCCGAATAGATTTGAAAATCCTTAGCATGGATGGAGGGTCTCCAGCCTGCTGCTCCAGTGCCAGCTCCAGTCAATCACAGGGGAGGACCATGCCCTTCCATACCTCTGTTCTCTTGTACCTGCACTCTGCTTGGTCTGCAGTACTCCCTGCAGCCACTTAGCACTCACTCTTCTCCCTGATGTAACTTAAGGGGCACCACTTTTTGAAAGCCTTTTAGAACTTCCATCTGACTTAGGGAGCCCTCCTCTGTACTCCCAAAACACTGAAGGACCACTCTGTCACATTTCTCTGCTTTAACCTAAAGTAATAAATCCCTTAAAAGCAAGGATCAACTTTTTTTCTGTATTTCCACCACCAGAAACAGATGACTTTTCAAAAATCTTTGTTAAAATCACCATAAATAGCTGTATATAAGACACTCAGACTTTGAAAATCTTCCATAATCATTTTGAAAACTGAAAATAACTTTTTACTTCTGGTTTGTGAGAGCTGTATTTATTATTCTCAGCTTAACATAAAGTAAAGACTCTGAAGGTAAAACCACACAATTTACATAAGTGAAATACTATTAGTAAACAAACACTGTGAAAAATGCTCATCCATGCTAGTAATCAAGAAATGCAAATTAAAGCAATGTTGAGAAACATTTTGCACATTAGACTAGCCAAAAATATTTAATGACAAAAACCTAAGGTTGATTAGAGTGAAATTGTTACATCTTTGACTGTTTCTGAGAATGTAAATTGTTACAACATTTTTAGAAAACAATTAGGCAATATTTATTTAGGATTCATGAAGATATTCGTACCTTTTGACCTAGTAATTGGACTCTTGGGATTTAACCTACTCAATACAAGTTTTTTAAATTCTACAAAATGCTACAAAACATTCAATGGTGAGTTATAATAGCAAAACACTGAAAGTAGTCTAGTTGCCCAAACTGTGTCTTAATATACATAAACATAAGCTGGGATAAGATGTTTGCGACCCATGTAATAACCAATAAGGAATTCACACCAAAACAGGATTTGAAAAACTCCTACAAATTAATAAGAAAAAACAAACCAGCAGGAAAATATTTGAACAGGCATGAAATGAAACTTTTTATTTCAAAGATTATAAAATATAAATTGTCAATAGACATTGAAAACTATGTACAACTTCATTGAGTATTCAGGAAAATACAATGAAAACCAAAATAAGGAAGCATTTACATTCACCTAACTGGCAAAAATGAATAAATGGCAGCCAAATGTTGATTGCCCATGACTCATAACCCAGGAATTTTGGCCTTCAGAATCTGTCTAGCCTAGAGGACCTGGAGTTAAACTAGAAGATAGGTACAAGAAGACTTATAACACTATCTTTTGTGAGAGCAAAATACCAGAAATAGCCCAAATGTCCCAGCAGCAAAATAAATTATGGTATGTTTAACAATGAAAATACTATACATCAGAGGAAGCAAATAAACTATACTGTACACTGCAACATAGAGGAATCTAGGTGGATTGTTGGCTGGATAATCTAAGTAAGATCAAAGTGTATAAAGTACAATTCCATTTGTAGAAACTTCAAAAGAATTCACAGCTAAGCTTATTGGTTAATTATTGGTTAACTAATTAATTAGAGATATACTAATGCGAAAAACTGTAATTAAAGCTATGGGTGAAAAAAATACAAAATTTAGAATAATTTCCTCTGGGGAAGGTAAGGAAAGGAGATTGGAAGGCACACAGGAACTCACAGGTAAAGGAGAGTTTCCATTTCTATAATTGGGTGACAAGCATATAAGAATGTGTTATATTATTGTTTTTTACATCCCCACATATGTTATTTTATATCTTCTCAATATTTAATAAAAATTCTTTATATTAATAAAAAGGAGCAGGCCCAAGATGGAAAATATAGTATATCCCACTCATACAAAGTAGAGACATATCAGCATTAATGATCACATGAGATGTAAACAGGATAAAATTGACAGAATGTTATCAGTGGTCTAAGACATTGCTACAGAGTGACTTATATTTGATTGGAAATATTAAATTTTCAGTATTATTATGTATAATCTTCATATAGCAAAAGAAAACTATAAACTTTCCATTTTGGAGAAAAAAAATAGGTAGATCCATGTGATGGGATCAAATTTGGGTATATTTCATCTGTAGTTTTCCTGCATTTCCTTTTTGTCTTTTTCTCTTGATAGCCATCACTTTAATATCATTCACTGCCTCAGAGGTCACTCATTGATTGGAGGACACCACTGAGAAAAAAAAAGAGGAAAAACTCTTGGCTTTGAACTTCAAAATAGACTGTGTGCATTCCTAACAGAGGAAAAGGCTTGAAAGTGAAGGCTATTGATTTGCCAGATCATGCATTTTGGAAGTTACTGAAGTAAGCTGAGCTTAGAATTCATGTAATCCATAATAAATGGTAATGACAGTAGTTGCCGAGCCTGACTATACTTGAAAGAACCCAAATTCCTCTTGTATACCCAAAAGGGGTACAAAATAGGGCAGGTAAGCCTTCCAGTTAGGACTAGGGAAACATAAAGTGAGCTACATGGACATAACTCATGGCCAGGGCAGACTCCGACATATCAGCAGATGCAACAATTCAGAGACCAACAATTAAAGCTACAATGGATGAATTACACCTCAGCAGATGCCAGAGGATGTTGGCCATATGCCCCTTCCCACTACTGCCTAAAGACAGCATAACAACATATCATCTGAAACTGAAATGTTACACTGAGGAGAAGGGAGAGAGTGAACTGACTAAAAAAATCACCTCAAAAAAGTTGAATCTACCTAGAAGTAACTCCTCAGGTTTCATCATTAGAAACAATAAGGACCTGGAATAAAAATAAAGTTTGTGATAAAAGAAATAAAGGTATAGTTGTTGCATAGGGCTTGGGAAATGCCATAATCACTACATCTATATTTTTAATCCCAATAAAAAGACATGTGAGTTTGCATAAAAACATTCTGAAAAGAACAGTGGATTTTTATTCATGCTTTATATGTTTATATATATAACTTAAAATATTTTACAACAAGCATGTGTTTTGAGACTGGACAAAATTATAAAGCTAATTTCATTTTGGAAAAATAAAAAAACTATGTAAATTCAATGTTGTTACTTTTTTCTTCTTCCCAATACTGTCTACTTAGCATCTGAATTATTGTAATGTAGGGTTTTTTACACCTACATGTGTATTACATTTTTTTGTGAAAGTAATGCATTAAAAGAACATCCAAAAGATTTAATCAGAAAACAAACTAAGAAAATTCATCATGACCTGTCCTGCTCTAAAAGAAATGCTAAAATAAGTTCTTCAGGCTAAAATCAAAGAATATTATATAGTAACTCAAATCCCCCAAAAGAAACAGAGATCACCAGCAATAGTAACTACATGGGTAAATATGAGACAGCATAAACGTATTTGTGTTTGTAACACTTTTCTTCTCTCACATGTTTCAAAAGACAACTGTATAATGCAATAATTATAAAATTGTGTAGGTGGGCTTATAATATATAAAGATGTAATTTGTGTAACAATAATCACACAAGTAGAAGGTGGGAATGAAGCTATATTGAAGCCAAGTTTTGTACTGAAGTTAAGAGGATATTAATTAGCAAATAAAATTTTAAATTAAAATGTTAAAATCTCCAACATAACTACTAACAAAATACAGTAAAAGAAACAAAAATGGAATTAAATAGTACATGGGAAATATTGATTTAACAAAAAAGAAGGCAGTAAACAGAAAGACATCAGAATTACAGATAACAATTAACAATATGTCAAATGTAAATGCTACTTTACCAGTAATTACATTAAATATAATTGATTAAACACTTCAATCAAAAGGCAGAGACTAGCAGACTGGATGAAAAACAGAAGAAGAAAATATGGTCTAAATATGTGCTTTCTATAAGAGACACATTTTAGCATCAAAGTCACATATAGGTCAAAAGAAAAGACATGAAAAATATATATCCTACAAAGAATAACCAAAAGAGAATTATTAAAGTGGTTATACTAAGATTCAATAAGATATACTTTAAGATGAAATATTTCCTAGAGACAAAAGATGTTTTGTAATAATAAAAAGATCAGCCCATGAGGAAAATATAATAATTATAAATCTATACGTACCTAATAACTGAGTCCCAAAATTTATGAAGCAAACACTGACAAAATTGAAGAGAAAAATAGGCAATCTAAAACCAATAGTTGGAAATTTTAATATCCCCACTTTCCATAAAGAATAAAGCAAGTAGGCAGAGATTAACAAGGAAATAGAATACTTTAACAATTATCTCTAACAGATTTCTTATAAAACACTCTGCCTAACAGCAGCAGACTATACATTCTTCTCAAGCACACATTCTCCAGGATATCCCATATGTTAGTCCATAAAACAAGCCTCAAAATTTTTTAAAGAATCAAAATCATACAAAGAATGTTCTCAGACACAGTGAAATGAAAATTGAAATCATTAAGGTAAGGAATGTTGAAAATTTATAAATGTGTGTAAATTAGATAACAAACTCTTAACCATTGGATCAAAGGATAAATCACAAAGCAAATTAGCAAATACTTTGAAATGAATGAAAACAAAAGCACAACACACTAAAACTTATGAGTGCAGTTAAATATGGGCTTAGAGGAAAATTAAGAGCTATAAATGTCTATATTTGAAAAAGAAGCAAAATCTCAAATCAATAACATAATTTTCTACTTTAAGAAACTGGAAAAAAAAAAAAAAGAGCAAACTAAACCCAAAGCAAGCAGAAGGAAGAAAACAAAAGAGTGAAAATAATTGAAATAGGGAATGGACAAGCAATAGAGAAAATCAGTGAAACCAAAGTTGAATCATTTAAAAGATCACTAATATAGACACAACTTTAGCTAGACAGACTATATCAGTCTGCTAGGGCTTCCATAACAGAATGCCTCAGACTGGGTGGCTTAAATAACAGAAGTTTATTTTCTCACAGCTCTGGGGGCTAGAATTCCAACATTAAGATGCCAGCAGGGTTAGTTTCTGGTGAATTCTCTTTCCCAAGAATAAAATCCCAGGCCAAGATGGCTTCACTGGTGAATTCTACTACATGTTAAAAAACTTTAATATCAATTATTCCAAAATTATTCCATAAAATAGAACAGATGAAACATTTCCCAACGTTATAAAGCCAGTATACTTTGATACCAAAACCAAAGAGATCACAAGAAAAGGAAATTAGAGACCAATGTGCCTTCTGAATATACATGCAAAAACCATAAACATACTAAAAATCCAAATCCAGAAAAGTAGAAAAGGATCACACGTCAAGACACAGTGGGATTTATCACAGGAAGCAAGTTTAGTTTAACATCCAAAAATCAATCAATGTAATATACCTGTTAAGGGAACAAAGAACAAAAAAGTACATGATCATCTCAGGAGACACAGGAAAAGCATCTGACAAAGCCCAACAAATTTTCATGACAAAAACAGTAAACAAACAATGGATAAACAGAACTTTCTTAACCTGTTAAAACAAGTCTACAAAAAACTCTACATACTTAAGGTGAAAAACTGAAAGTTCTCCCCCTAAAGTTAGTAACAAAGCAAAGGTGTCTGTTCTACCCATCTCTATTTAACAATGCACTGGATATTCCAGCAAGGGTAATTAGACAAGAATAAGAAATGACATATATCCAGATTGGAAAGAAAGACGTAAAACTACCTCTATTTGTACATGACATAATCTTATATGTAAAAGACTCTAAATAATGCACACACACACACACAACACACACACAAATACGATTATAACTAATGAACAAGCTCTGCAAGGTTGAAGTATGCAAGACTAATACACAAAAATTAATTGTATTTCTATACACTAGTGATGAGCAATTCAAAAATGAAATTAAGAAAGCAATACATTTACAATAGCTTCAAATTAAATGAAAGAATTATAAATTGAATAAAAGAACTGCAAGACTTGCATGCTGAAACCTACAAAACATTGTCAAAAAATTTAAATAAGAGCTAAATGAAGAGAAAGATGCTTCCTGTTCATGGATTGGAAGACTCAGCATTGTAAGAAAGCAATACTACCCAAAGTGATCTTTAGAGTCTATGTAATACCTATCAAAATCCAAGTTGCTTTTTTAAAAATAAAAATTGACACAGTAATCTGAAAATTTGTATAGAATCTCAAGCAACACAGAGTAACCAAAAGAATTTTGAAAAATGACAAAGCTGGATGACTCACATGTCTGGATTTCAAAGCTTACTACAAAGCTACAGAAATCAAGACAATGTTGTACTAAGCACACTGAAAATGCAGACATGAAACCTTATATTTACAGAAAAAAAATTTCAACAAAGGTACTAGACACAATTCATTGAGTAAAGAATAGTCTCTTTAACAAATAGTACTGGAACAACTATATATCCTCATGCAAATGAATGAAGTTGGATTCTTATTTCACACCATACATAGAAATCAACAACGAATTAGTCATAGACCTAAATTGTAAGTGCTAAAACTATAAAATTCTTAGAAGAAAACAGAAGTAAATTTTTGTGACCTTGTATTAGGCAACAGTTTTCTTAGATATGACACAAAAAACTTAAATGACAAAAGAAAAATAGGCAAATTGTGCTTCAACAAGATTTTACAATTTTTTGCTTCAAAGCTTTTTTTTTGCTACAATTTTTTGCTTGATGCAAAAATTTCTTTGCATCAAGAAAGTTAAAGAGCAGCACATAGAATGGGAGAAAATAGGTCAGTGGCTGGCAAGATGGCTGAACAGGAACAGCTCCAGTCTGCAGCTCCCAGCAAGATCAATGCAGAAGGCAGGTGATTTCTACTTTTCCAACTGAGGTACCTGACTTCTGATTGGGACTGGTTAGACAATGGGTGCAGCCCATGGAGGGTGATCCAAAGCATCACTATGCACCCGATGAATATGTGCAATTATTTGTCAATTAGAAACAATAAAAGCAGTGATATATCCCCCCCAAAAAGGGAAATAACCCAATGAAAAATGCACAAAGAATTTGAGTGGATATTTTTCTGAAGACATACAGTAGCAAATGAAAATACTGTCAGCATCATTCGTCATTAAGAAAATGCAAATCGAAACCATAATGTGATACCACTTCACACCCACAGCCACTAGCATAGGCTAAAATGACACAAATAGATAATAACAAATGTCAATAAGGATATGGAGAAACTGGAAACTTCATTCATTGCTGGTGAGATTGCAAAATTTTGCAGTTGCCCTAGAAAAGTTTGGCAGTTTCTCAAAATATTAATCATAGAATTATTGAATACAGCAATTCTACATCTAAGTGTATACCCAAAAGAAATAAAAGCATATGCTCACACAAAAACTTGTACATGAATATTCACATCAGTGTTTTTTTTGTTGTTGTTGGTAATGGTGGTGGTAGTGGTGGTTTTTTGAGAAGGAGTCTCGCTCTATCTCCCAGGCTGGAGTGCAGTGGTGCAATCCCAGCTCACTGCAACCTCTGCCTCCTAGATTCAATTGATTCTCCTGCCTCAGCCTCGTGAGTAGCTGGGATTACAGGTACCCACTGTCATGACTGGCTAATTTTTGTATTTTCAGTAGAAACAGGGTTTCGCCATGTTGGCTAGGTTGGCCTCTAACTCTTGACCTCAGATGGGCCACCTGCCTAGGCCTCCTAAAGGCTGGGATTAAAGGCATAAGCCACCACACCCAGCGTAATACCCAAAAAGTAGACACAACCCAAATGTTCATCAACTGATTAATGGCAAAACAAAATGTGGTATTACCACACAATGAAATATTATTTGACCATAAAAGAGAAGAAAGTACTGATACATACCATAACTCAAGTGAGACTCGAAAACATGTTAAATGAAAGATGTCACTGAGAAAAGATCACATATTACATTATTCCATTGATATAAAATGTCTAGAATAGGGAAATCCATGGAAACACAAAGTAGATAATAGTTGGCAGGGGCTGACATGACGGCAGGGGAGGAATGAAAAGTAACTGCTAATGGGGATAGGATTCCTTTTAGTATGAGAAAAATGTTTCAAAATTTAGGCAGTGGTAATGGTGGCACAACTCTGTGAATACAGTAAAAATCACTGAATTGTACTTTTAAATGGCCATTTTACGGTATGTAAGTCATACCTCAATAAAGTTGTTTTTAAAAAAAAAAAAAAAAAAAAAGATGTTAACAGCAACATTGTATTGATCATGCCCCAAAGTGGAAACAACTCAAATACCCACCAAAGGTAGAAAAGAGAAATATTATACTACAAAAAGCAAACTGCTCCACATGCAACAACATGAATGACTCCAATAAAAAAAGTGAGCAGAAGCCTGTCAGGAAGAGCAAATAATGTGGTCTTGGAAATTATAATAGAGACTGTGGTGGCGCATGAGAGGGACTTTGAGGGAACTGGTCATGTTTTATTTCTTCATCTGGATGCTGGGTGCTGATAACTGAACATGTAAACTTTCAAAAAAACATCTTCAAATTATATATTTGTGATTCATGCACTTTCATATAGGACTATAACAATAACAAGCTTATGTACAAAAAAAATGTATTTATGTTCTGTACTATTTTCCAAAGTAACCAACCAGAAAATATAACAAAAAGGAATTAGATACCACTATAATTATTTAATTATGTGTGATCATTTGCTTATTCTCTAACTCAGTGGTTCTCAACTGGGGACAATTTTACTATCCAGAGGAAATTTGGCAACATCTGGAGACATTTCTGATTGTCAAAGCTGAGGGTGTGCTACTGGCATCTAGTGGGTAGAGGCTAGAAATCCTGCTAAATATCCTATAATGCTCAGGAAAGCTCCAAAACAAAGAATTATCTAGGCCAAAATATCAACAGTGTCAAAAGCATGCTCCAGTTCTTCCAATAACTGTAAATCCCACTCTCACGAGGAAACCAACCATCTGTTTGGTTTATATCTTTATGCCTAGAACCCACCAAAGTGCCTGGAGCACAATAGGCTCTCAATGAAGTCTTTGAATTAATAAACAAATCAGTTTCCATCTCTCCCTCTATTTTTCCCTTCCTTCCTCCCCCTCCCTCACATACACACGCTCATGGAAACATGCACACCTTTTGTCTTGTATAGTTTTCTAAGTCTGTCAGGCCTAAATGCACTGCATGTTTTAGAAGAATTTGCCTTTAAAAAAAAACCAAGGCATACAAGCAGATCCCAAGAGGTGGCCCAGGAAAAATGAGGCATGAAGCAGACCACTCAGACTTACATGTAGTAAGATTAAGCAAAGTGGTAGAGGGGGGCTTTGAGGATCAAACACTTCAAAACAGTCACCAAGGAAAAAAATCAAATAGGAATTTGGAGTCAAATCCTGAGATGATATTTTAAAATATGATTTTTCCCAGAGAGTTCTCTGTCCTTTATATCATATCCTTCAAAAATTTAGAACTGATTATAGCTACAGTAGGTGGGCAGCTTCGTAAAGGAGCTAGGATCATAGCCATTTCTCTGTGACTGATGGTCTGCACCTCTCATTTTGAGAAAAGCTGTCTGAAAATGAAACGTGTCTGGGTTTAATTTTTAAACTTTTTCTGAAGTCCTGAATGGAGGACCTCTACCGTCTACTTTCAAATCTAGCCAGGTAGCATTTAGAAGACATGGGCAGCCAGCAAAGAAGCTTAATAAACACCCTTCAAATTATTTGTGTGAATTCGGAGAAGCCAATACTTGCAGGCTTTAGTTTTCTCATCTGTGAAGCATGTGAATTAGACTGAACAATCTCAACGCCCTTTCACCTTAAATTTGATGATTCAATGATTGAAAAAGGCAGAAATTGTAAGCTCTAATGAGGTGATATTTTGAGCTTTGCCAAATCACAGGGTTTTCCTAGATAGTTTCCCTATTAAAGCACAAAGCAACAGCTTCGCTTGATACCACCAACAGGTGTGTAATTAAGCCTGATCTTTCTCCTGCATAGTTCATTTTCCACTGATGGGTCTACAATTAAAACAACTCCCTCCCCAGAGAAGGATACATCAGTGTTATACTTTTCATCTTTAATTACACTGGTTGAAGATGAGTAAATGCGCCGGAGATCCCAATTGGGAGGGAGCAGATTCATTAGGTGGTTGGTAATATGCCATCCAGTCTGCATTTCAGGTTACTGTCTCTGCACAGTGAAGATGGCCTTCAACAAATCTGCTCAAATATCCCGATGATTAAGTCCATCCGCTACTGCCTACCTTTGCACTAGAAATGCAATTAAGGAATATTAAAGATTTCGACCCCTCCGAAAGATGAGTACAGTGTCAAAGCCAAAGGTAATTTACTACTTCAGTGCTTTTGGTAGAAGGGCCAAAATAGCCTGTTAATACTTTATAGAAGAAAAGGGAGAGTTTCCAAATTTTTTTATTTCCATCTCCTTCCCAGTAGATCTCTATTGCAGTGTGGGCTCAATCTCTCTCGAGCACTCTCCTCATAGCACTAATACAATCAAACTTCATCTATTCAGTTATTTGTTCATTTGTATATTGTCTGGCTTCTCTCTTCATTGGAATTCCAGCTTTTCATGTAGGGAGTGGAAGGGCATCTGTTTCATTTAAAACCATGTGACCACTTGCAGCATAGCACCTGATCTTTGGCACCCATTAAACATTTGGGGGTTTGAGGTAAGCAATGTTGAGCCAGTTTGTCAGGCTTGGCATTTCACTAGCATATTTAGTAGGGCTTTCATTGTTTGATTCTCACTCAATTCAATGACTTAATATTTAATTCCCATAGATCTAGTTAGGTCAAAGATTTTACGTCTAGAACCCAGTCTGGGAGTGTTGTCCTTTGGCAACAGGTCTCGTTGCTCAGCCCATCCTCTCTGGGCAGAGTCCATCTTGGCTTTCTCATGGGAGCATTAGTCACCAGGGTGCTGCTTATTCCCCTGCTCCCTAGGCCGCCTCCCACAGCCACTGTGGGGGGAATTGGCCTGCTTTTCAAGCAGAGAAGCATGACAGAACTTGCCTGAGGGAGCTTGTGAAAACATAGTTTCCCCAGGCCCCAGCCTGACCTCCTATTTTTTTTCCCACCTCCTGCCCAACCACACCATGCTGACTTTGAATATCCTGAACTCGAAGCAAAGAACTAGGATTTTCAAAACCTGTTAAACAAGATCCCTAAATGGTCTTGGATTCTGGGCTGCATGCAGAAAATGTCTCTCTTAGCAAAAACACATTGTCTTCTGTCTCTGCCTTCAGGCAGGACTGCATCTACCTGAGTTTGCCTTTTATGGGTAGGACATTACTGAAGCTTCAAAATATAGTCCATAAGATTCAGCATTTTGTCACTTTACTACCAAGCCCCTTAATTAATGTCTCAGCCTAAGTAAGCTCATGGCCCAAGCACCAAAATACCAAAAGTGGCACTTTAATCATCTGCTTCACTATCGCATAACACAGCTTTCCATTTCACAACCCAAGATAATATTTACAAGTGTGAATTTATTAAAGTGTGATGGAAGGGTCTTCACTTTCTTCCAATCAATGCTAAATCAGCCTGCTTATTTTACATACTGGGGTAATTTATTTGTAACCTCAAATTCTAGAGCTTTGTATCAATTAGAGGTTTTTCTGATGCAAGTGAGATAAAATATAGCTTAAGCAACCAGCAAGCAAACAAAAGTGTCTTAATGGCTCACATAACTAAAAGGTTCAGGCTTGATTAGCTTGAAGATACAACAGATTTAGATGTACCAAAATGGTGGCGAACATTCCAGAATTACATCCTCCTAAAGTCGAATTTAGTGAAAAAGAACCCACATGTTTTTGGCTGTTCAATTACAAGAGCTAGATTTAGGATTAATCCAAGCCAATTGGTTTGATTTAAGTCGCATGCTCATCCTTAAGTCAACAGCTTAGGGAAATGGCCCTACTATGTCCTATGTTCAGCAGTGACAGGGGCATAGTCACTGAAGAAGTGGGTAGAGAGTGTGAGAGGAAGTTGTTTCCCCAAGGAATATTGAAATGCTGTTACCAGAATGACAGTACAACAATTAAATCCTGAAGGTCAAAATCACAGATATCCCTGACTGCTGGGTTCTCAGCTGGGGGTTATTTTGCTCCTCAGGAGACCCTTACCAACATCTGAAGACTTTCAATTGTCAGCACTGGGGAGAAGCTACTGGCGTCTAACAGGTAGAAGCCAGAATACTTCTAATCATCCCGCAATTATAGGCCAGCCCCCTAAAACAAAAATCATCCAACCCAAAATGTCAATAGTGCTAAGATTGATAAACCCTGCTCTACGATAACTGAGATGAAATATTTCTGCTTGGATACACCAAAGGAAATGGAAGTATGTGCTGGAGAAGGCAGAGAATATCAACATACACAGAAGGCTCAGTACCCAAGTATATTAGCCTATTCTCACATTGCTGTAAAATACTACGTAAGACTGGGAAATTTATAAACAGAGGAGATTTAATTAACTCACAGTTCCGTAGGGCTGGGAGGCCTCAGGAAACTTAACAATCATGCTGGAAGGGGAAGCCAGTACCTTCTTCACTAGGTGGCAGGAGAGAGTGAGCATGTGAAGAGAACTCACTCAGGATCCCATCAACAGCATGGAGGAAACCGTCCCCATGATCCAATCACATCCTACCAGGTCCCTTCCTTGACACATGGGGATTATAGGGATCACAATTCAAGATGAGATTTGGGGGAGGACACAGACAAACCATGACACCAGGCAACTTAGGGAGTGAAATGGGGAAGTGTAAGTTTTCCCAAACACCTGACAAATAATATCTAAGTGCATTCATTCAGAAATACCTACAGGCATCCATTGTTCTGCCATATCTGAACTATACGTCCAAGAAGATGGCTACTACTATATATTAGTCTTTCATCCCACCAAAATTGTAGGTTTTATACAGTAATCATTAGATTTTAACTATTTAATATAATTAATAACCATCTTGTAACTCAGTGGTCATGCTTTTAGTTCTTATTCTCATTGACTTCTCTGCAGCAGTTGAAACTTTTTACTACTTACCCATTTCTCATGCAAAATTCTCTTCTCTCTTGGTTACCATGGCTCCATATTTCATATTATATTCTATCTTGCTTCCTCAGATATCTCATTGACTTTCTCTTTTCTTTAAATAAAACTTATGGTGTATAATTAAGGTTTACAACATGATGCTATAGGATACATATAGATAGTAAAAAGGTTACCATAGTGAAGCAAATTAACAGAGCCATCATTTCACACAGATACCCACTTTTGTTTTTGTTTTTGTTTTTGTTTTAGTGGCAAGAGCAGCTCTGTAGTTGTCAGATTAAACAGTCTGTCAGCACCTACACCCAAAGTCACCTCCCTAACTCCTGTCCTACTCTAGTAGAGAAGTCTCATTCTAGGCCTAAGACCCTCTCTCCTGGACTAACGAACCCACATTTAAGTAACTGACCAAGACCCACTTCCCTCCCAAAACGCCGTGCTCTGTGATATCACAAACATTGCCCCTCTTCAAGCCTAAGCTGAAACCACACTCTCCTCCCCAATTACCCTCAAGGAAGCATAGCCTGACAATGTATCTTCAGTTTGAACTAATTCCCGCTCTTTTAATACTGCAATAATATGTGGCCTATAGAATTTATTTGACAATTCATCATACCTTGCATTTTGACATCTCTTCTACTACTTCCAATGGCTATTTGAATCTGAGTTTATTTTAACCTTCCACACATCTCAATTCACCCATTTCAACAATACAGGAGGCAGTCTTTCACAGAGGTTAACAGTACGGTTTCGGGAGCCAGATGGCCAGATTCAGTACTGTCTCTTTAGCTATGTAATCTCTAACTGCAGTTTTTCATGTTTAAACTGGTTAAATAATAGTCCTTCCCCCATAAATATTAACTAAGCTATGCATATAAAGCACTTAGAACAATATAGCCATGTTTATTTTATAATCAGAAAGTGCATGTTACTTTTTAAATGTTATGAAAGGAGATTATTTTCACCTCACATAATTATTATCAGTAGTGCCTGGTATATCCTCAAGGCCTCAGTTCCAACAGAGAAGGTGCATAGGTTAACAGCGGCAGTGGAGACAGGCAAGCAAGTAGGATCCAGTAGCTAAGCAGCCACAGCATTCATAAGAATGGCATCACTGCACCCTCTGCTTCGGGCCCAAGTTGTTTGCTCTTTGCTCTATTTGTCATTGTTGGTAGATCTCAGGCCTTGGAAAACCAAGATCACAGTGTTCCCATCACGGAGCCATAGATTTTCAAATCTTGCCCTCAATTGAGTTACATTTGGAAGTGCAAAACTGCTTTACTGTGTTCAGGTTTTAAAGTTGTCTCTGAACTGCCAAAAGCAGTTTGCATAGGAAAGTAGTAGAATATCAAAAAGTAAAGTAGCTTCCTTTTAAAATTAACTTTATTACTGAAAGAAGTTTACTGCATACTCTTCTGATGTCCTTCAACATATTCATTTGTTGTGGAGAGATATAAGGCTAGATCAAACGTGTATATACAACACATTTGGAATCATTAAAATTTCTACAGAATGGTGTTAACAATTTTGGTTGTCTGCCACCAAATCAATAATAGTGATTCAAATATCCTCCTATTTTGAATAGTCAGAATTGGCTCAAAGGGTTAATTAAGCATGAGAGCAAATGTGTATTCTCATTTGGATTTTGTGTGTGATGGATGTTGTGATGGCAAGATCCCCGAGAACTATCTAGATGGTGATTCAGGAGTTCACAATTAATGTGGTCATGGAACCCATCCAGACTTCTCCCTTTTTCTTCCCCTGTATGTTTTGTAAGAGTAGTGTTCTTTCGGATACCAGCCCAGAAAATACCAAATCAAAAACCCTTTCCAAGACACATTTATGTCTCCAAAACTAACCCTGGAAATATCAGCCTGTTTGACAGAAAAAGACTGCTGACAATTTGATCT
Source organism: Sapajus apella (assembly GCF_009761245.1). Taxonomy (NCBI): domain Eukaryota; kingdom Metazoa; phylum Chordata; class Mammalia; order Primates; family Cebidae; genus Sapajus; species Sapajus apella. Next base: position 58,136,015 of record NW_022436946.1, read on the forward strand.
CAAACACTTACTCTTCAAGTTTTCAAGGAAGAAATGTATTAATTTGAAGAATATTTTTGTTTTAGTAGATTAAGGATTTTTGTTTGTTTATTTTACAGGCATTCGAAGCTCTATTTACATGCTTCCCAAGCAAACATTCAATAATTTTTATGAAATTCCATTAGGATGAGGAATTTTCAAAAACTTTCCACCCCAAAACAGGGGAGGGCTTTCATGTGCCATGCTTGGATCCATTATTAGAATGTGATTTCTAAAAGGCAGAAGAATATTATTACCACCACCATCACCTGCCAGGATGAGGACTGGCATTTTAGAATGCCTGCTGCATTGGAGTAAGTTTAAAAAAAAAAAAAAAAACTCAAGACATTCTGATATAGTTTCCAACTGTCAGGTAAGACTAGGTGAGAATGGTTCTTCTCTCTGCCCCAGTTAACAAACCTTCATGGCTACTGATTCATATCCCCATCTTCAACAAATCAATGACCACAGCGTTTCAGCTCTGAAAGAATTTGAGTACACATGTAGAAAGTTGACAAATATGAAGTATATCTTTCCTAGGACAAAATGAATCTATTATCTGGTAAATAGATAATGACCAATAGATAATTTTTTTAAATTATAGTTGCGACTGTATAAAATTTGTGGTGATTAGAATTTCAAACACATGGAAAACCTAAAATGACTACATTGTAAGACAGCAGGAGAAATAACCACTCGCCTTTTTTCCCAAGATGAGAAACAATTTATTTAAGGGAGTAAAAATGTATGCTGATTTTGTTCATTTTTATCACCAGTGTGATATACACATGGTAGAGGGAAGTAATTTTTTTAATAAGTGGGTTAATAAACTTTTTGCTGTTATTTATCAGGCTATTATAAGGCAATCTCTGCTATGTATTTCAAATCCCATAACTTCTTTATTTCTTAATTTCAGAAGGTCAGCAACATAATGGAGCTGAGAATTTTCCTCTGCTACTAAATCCCCAGAGTTGAAGCCTTAAACTGATCACTTTTCTTTTACTTCTCTGCAAAGTTCAAATTACTAATCAACAGAAAAGAAAGTCCCAGTTGTGTAATGTTTTTACATTAACTTCTTTGGCTATGTACTGGGCTCAATAGCCTGAAAAAAAGATTTCTCTTAATGCTACATTTTTCCTAGAAGTTTACATCAGATGAAAGTCCCCAGGCAATATTTAAGATAATAAATGAGTATCAGGGTGAGGGATTATCTAAATATTTCCATGGCACCTCAATCAAAATGCAATTAATAATGAACTCTGTGCCTGATAAAATATATACAGTCTGTCTCAGGAAATAAACACAATGACAGCAAGAGTTTCTTAGATGAGGTGGTTTGTATTATAGCAATATTCACTGCAGGTAAGAATATAATAGTTTAAATTTTTTACATTTCTATTGTCTGGCACAAACTTCCCTGTGTACTTTACGTTCATTAATTAAATTATTAATTCAAAAACCCAGAACAAGATATAAAGTTATTATTAGTGTTTCAGTTTATTATCATTATTATTTTGCTCATAAGTTTGTTAACTAGTCCCAGTTTTTATACCTAGTAAAGCCAGTATTTGAACCCACTAAACTTCATTACTTCATGGAGCACATTTGTGAACTATGATGATTCTATTTACAATTTCATCTCCAGAACTAAGAATTTATTGACTTAAGTAAGAGCTAATGCCTTAAGTCTAAATCCCCCAATAAATTTAAGTTGCTAGGTTTCTTTTAGTTTGCTTTTCTTCCTCTCAAATTTTTGCTTTCATGAGATATCCACGTTGTAGTAAGAAGCCTGAGCTAGAAGGCATTTCCTTGTGGTTACATTTCTGATAAGGACACAAATCCTAATTAAATGAAAAATAATAATTTGCTTCAAGAGTAACTGTGGATAGCAAAGCAAATTAATAATTTGCTTACTTTTCTGCTTCAAATGGATGTTGGTTGGGTTTGAGTTTCTAACAATGTTCTAACAATTATATAGGGGCTGGTACACCCAATTTGGTTTGTAATGACTATAATCTGTCTACCAAATAGATGACTACAAAATTCACCAAGGACATGATTAAAGTAGTAATTATTTATGGACAGTATGTTTCTGTTTGTTAACAGAGGACAATAATAATAGGAAAATTGAAAATAGAACATCTCAGTTCAAATTATGTTCACATTCATAGAGCAAGACGCTAAAGCCATGTGTCTCCTTTTGATCTAATTTGAATAAGTCATACATGCAGTATAGTTACCATCTAAAAAAGAAACCACTTAACTCATTTGAGTTTCTTATTTTACTTAGTACTGAGACTTGAAAAAGTCTTAAAAATAATTTTGCAGAATTTACCAACCAAATGCTTTTTATTGTGTCACTTTCCCATAAAGAAGTATGTAACTCTTCAGTATATTATCCAGGAGAATTTCCCCAACCTAACAAGGCAGGCTAATATTCAATTCCAGGAAATACAGAGAATACCACAAAGATATCCCTCAAGAAGAGCAACCAGAAGGCACATAATCATCAGATTCGCCAGGGTTGAAATGAAAGAAAAATTGCTAAGGGCAGTCAGAGAGAAAGGTCGGGTTACCCACAAAGAGAAGCTTGTCAGACTCACAGCAGATCTCTCGGCAGAAACCCTACAAGCCAGAAGACAGTGGGGGCCAATATTCAGCATACTTAAAGAAAAGAACATCAACGTAGAATTTCATATCCAACCAAATTAAGCTTCAGAAGTGAAAGAGAAAAAAAATCCTTTATTAACAAGCAATTTCTCAGAGATTTCATCACCACCAGTCCTGCCTTACAAGAGCTACTGAAAGAAGCACTAAACATAGAAAGGAATAAGCAGTACCAGCCACTGCAAAAATGTACCAAATGGTAAAAAGCATCAACACAATGAAGAAACTGGGTCAACTAATGGGCAAACCAACCAGCTAGCATCAAAATGGCAGGATCAAATTCACACATAACAATATTAACCTTAAATATAAAGGGGCTAAATGCCCAAATCAAAAGACACAGACTGGCAAATTGGATAAAACGTCAAGACCCATTGGTGTGCTGTATCCAGGAAACCCATCTCACATGCAAGGACACACATAAGATCAAAATAAAGAGATGGAGGAAGATTTACCAAGCAAATGGAGAGCAAAAGAAAAAAAGCAGGAGTTGCAATCTTAGTCTCTGATAAAATAGACTTTAAACCAACCAAGATCAAAAGAGACAAAGAAGGGCATTCCATAATGGTAAAAGGATCAGTGCAACAAGAAGAGCTAATGATCCTAAATACATAGGCACCCAATACAGGAGCACCCAGATATATAAAGCAAGTTCTTAATGACTTACAAAGAGATGTAGATTCCCACATAATAATAGTGAAAGAATTTAACCCTGCACTGTCAATATTAGACAGATCAACAAGACAGAAAATTAACAAGGACATCCAGGACTTGAACACAGATCTGGACCAAGCAAACCTAGCAGACATTTACAGAACTCTCCACCCCAAATCCACAGAATATATGTTCTTCTCAGCACCACGTCACACCTACTCTAAAATTGACCACATAATTGGAAGTAAATCACTCCTCAGCAAATGCAAAAGAACAGAAATCATAGCAAACAGTCTCTCAGACCACAGTGCAATCAAATTAGACCTCAGGATTAAGAAACTCATTCAGAACCACACAACTTCATGGAAACTAAGCAACTGGCTCTTGAATGTTGACTGGGTAAACAATGATATGAAGGCAGAAATAAAGATGTTCTTCGAAACCAACATGAACGAAGACACAACGTACAAGAATCTCTGGGACACATTTAAAGCAGTGTCTAGAGGAAAATGTATTGCAGTAAATGCCCACCTAAGAAGTGAGGAAAGATCTAAAATCAACACTCTATCATCAGAATTGAAAGAGCTAGAGGAGCAAGATCAAAAAAACTCAAAAGAAAGCAGAAGATAAGAAATAACTAAGATCAGAGCAGAATTGAAGGAAACAGAGACACAAAAAACCCTTCGAAAAAAATTAATAAATCCAGAAGCTATTTTTTTGAAAAGATCAACAAAATAGACAGACCACTAGCCAGATTAATAAAAAAGAAAAGAGAGAAGAAGAAAATAGATGCAATAAAAAAAAGATAAAGGGGATGATATCACCACTGATTCCACAGAATAAAAACTACCATCAGAGATTACTACAAACAACTCTATGCACATAAACAATAAACCTGGAAGAAATGGATAAATTCCTGGACACTTGCACCCTTCCAAGCCTAAACCAAAAAGAAGTCAAAATGCTGAATAGACCAATAACAAGGACTGAAGTTGAAGCAGCAATTAATAGCCTACCAACCAAAAAAAAGCCCAGGTCCAGATGGGTTCACAGCTGAATCCTACCAAACATACAAGGAGGAGCTGGTACCACTCCTTCTGAAACTATTCAAAACAATCCAAAAGAAGGGAATCCTTCCCAAATCATTTTATGAGACCAACATCATCTTGATACCAAAACACAGCAGAGACTCAACAAGAAAAGAAAGCTTTGGGCCAATATCCATGATGAACATAGATGCAAATATCTTCAATAAAATACTGGCAAACCTATCGCAACAGCACATCAAAAAGCTTATCCATCACAATCAAGTAGGCTTCATCCCAGGGATGCATGTCTGGTTCAACATACACAAGACTATAAATGTACTTTACCACATACACAGAACTAAAGACAAAAACCACATGATTATCTCAATTGATGCAGAGAAGGCCTTCGACAAAATGCAACAGCCTTTATGCTCAAAACTCTCAATAAACTAGGTATGGACGAAACGTATCTCAAAATAGTAAAAGCTATTTATGACAAACCCACAGCCAATATCATACTGAATGGGCAAAAACTGGAAGCATTCCCTTTGAAATCTGGCACTAGACAAGGATGCCCTCTCTCACCACTCCTATTCAATATAGTATTAGAAGTTCTAGCCAGAGAAATCAGGCAAGAAAAAGAAATAAAGGGTATTCAATTAGGAAAGGAGGAAGTCAAATTGTCTCTATTTGCAGATGACAAGATTGTCTATTTAGAGGAACCCATCGTCTCAGTCCAAAATCTCCTGAAACTTATAAGCAACTTCAGCAGAGTCTCAGGATACAAAATCAACGTGCAGAAATCACAAGAATTCCTACACACCAACACACTTAAAGAGAGCCAAATCAAGAAAGAAATGCCATTCACAATTGCTACAAAGAGAATAAAATACCTAGGAATACAACTAACAAAGGATGTAAAGGCCCTCTTCAAGGAGGTCCTTTGACCTACAAAACACTGCTCAAGGAAGTAAGAGAGGACACAAACAGATGGAGAAACATTCCATTCTCATGGTTAGGAAGAATCGATATTGTGAAAATGGCCATACTGCCCAAAGCAATTTATAGATTCAATGCTATCCCCATCAAGGTACCTAGGACCCTCTTCACAGAACTGGAAAAAACCACCTTAAACTTCATATGGAACCAAAAGAGAGCACAAAAAGCCAAGTCAACTCTAAGCAAAAATAACAAAGCTGGAGGCATCACACTAACTGACTTCAAACTATACTACAAGGCTACAGTAATCAAAACAGCATGGTACTGGTACCAAAACAGAGATATACACCAATGGAACAGAACAGAGGCCTCAGAGGCAATGCCACACATCTACAACCATCTGATCTTTGAGAAACCTGACAAAGACAAGCAATGGGGAAAGGATTCCCTATTTAATAAATGGTGTTGGGAAAACTGGCTAGCAGTGTGCAGAAAGCAGAAACTGGACCCCTTCCTGACACCTTACACTAAAATTAACTCCAGATGAATTAAAGCCTTAAACATAAGACCTAACACCATAAAAACCCTAGAAAAAAACATAGGCAAAACCATTCAGGACATAGGCATAGGCAAGGACTTCATGACTAAAACACCAAAAGCATTGGCAACAGAAGCCAAAATAGACAAATGGAACCTAATTAAACTCCAGAGCTTCTGCACAGAAAAAGAAACAATCATTAGAGTGAACTGGCAACCAACAGAATGGGAAAAAAATTTTGCTATCTACCCAACTGACAAAGAGCTAACATCCAGAATCTACAAATAACTAAAACAGTTTACAAGAAAAAAAAAAAATTCAAAAGTGGGCAAAGGATATGAACAGACACTTTTCAAAAGAAGACAGAAATGAGGCCAACAAACATATGAAAAAATGCTCATCATCACTGATTAATAGAGAAATGCAAATCAAAACCACATTGGGATACCACCTCATGCCAGTTAGAATGTTGATCATTAAAAAATCTGGAGACAACAGATGCTGGAGAGGATATGGAGAAATAGGAACACTTTTATACTGTTAGTGGGAGTGTAAATTAGTTCAACCATTGTAGAAGACAGTGTGGCGATTCCTCAAGGACTTAGAGATAGAAATTCCATTTGACCCAGCAATCCCATTACTGGGTATATATCCAAAGGATTATAAATCGTTCTATTATAAAGACACATGCACAGGTATGTTCATTGCAGCACTGTTTACAATAGCAAAGACCTGGAACAAACCCAAATGCCATAGATGATGGACTGGACAAGGAAAATGTGTCACATATACACCATGGAATACTATGCAGCCATAAAAAACAATGAGTTCTTGTCCTTAGTAGGGACATGCATGAATCTGGAAACCATCATTCTCAGCAAACTAACCCAAGAACAGAAAATCAAACACCACATGTTCTCACTCATAGGCAGGTATTGAACAATGAGAACACATGGACACAGGGAGGGGAGCATCACACTGGGGTCTGTTGTGGGGGACTACGGGAGGGACAGTGGGAGATAGGGAGTTGGGAAGGGATAACATGGGGATAAACGCCAGATATAGGTGATGGGGGGATGGAGGTCGCAAACCACATTGCCATGTATGTACCATGTATATAACAATCCTGCATGTTCTGTACATGTACCCCAGAACCTAAAGCACAACAAAATCTATTTCTTTAAAAAGTAAGTCTGTAAATATTGACATAGATCAACTTAAATTCTTTGTCAGACAGTGTTTAATGTACCCTTCGTAAGTATCCCCAGGATGAAGAGCATATATAGTAATGGCAATAATAACTATCAGTAAACATTCAATGATTTTTATGTAATTCCATTAGGAAGAGGAGTTTTCAAAAACTTTCCACCACAAAACAAGGGAGAACTACAATGTGCCATGCTCTTATGCTATACTATCTCCAAAGCAGTGTGGGCATCGTCTGTCCTAAGGAAGTTTCCATTCTCTACATAGCCCTGGCATCCACACACAAAAGCCTTAAGATCATTTGTGAAGGCAAAACTTACTAGTCAACAAAAAGATAAAGTTGATTCAAATTAAAGCATTTGATCTCTAATCCAATGCCTGCTTATTGAGTGCCTACAGCTAGCCTGGGCCATACACTGGGTGCCTGGGGTTACATAATCAGAAGGTCACAGCCCATCCTGAAGGGCCTTGGTAGCGAGTTCACAGTGGGATGTTACTATCTCTCAGGAGCATCAGAGAAGCAGGATCTCTGTTCCTGACTCTCTCCTCTCCTCTCCTCTCTGCTGAGAATGCAGCACCCAGCCTACCTCCCCTGGAAGTGCTGTCCATAACTATCCAACTTACATTAATGCTCCCCTTTTCTCTATTTTTTTATTTTTATGTCATTTGTGATTGTCTCTGTGGTTTTACTTTCTCGGCCTGAACACCATTTCTGTCTGTGATAGTCAGCATCAACAGCTACCACCTGAGATCATCAACAGGACTCACAGATTTGCTGGGCCACATGTGACCTCTCTCCTGATCCCCATTTCAGGTCCTCAGCCTCTTGCTAAAGAGTGCATCTAGTCTAGTCACCAATCTCAGCCTCCCTGGTAACACAACCAAGAAATCAGGGGAGGTAACACAACCAAGAAATGCCCTCTGGAGTAAACCTGAACCAATGAGAACAGAAGGCAGAAAGGGTCAACAGGTAAATTCCTTACCCTTCCTCCAAGACAGTTCCAAGGTTACTGGCTCCCTAAGGCCCCTTCAGAGTCACAGAACTGACTAAACTGTGTCTCTCATGAAGCTCAGTAATGTTCCGCCTCCTTCTGTCCCTCCCTTCCCTTCCCTCCTCACTCTTGCTGTTTTAGTATTGCACTACTCCCCAATAAAGCAACAGCAATTTTGCCTCAAATGCTCTGTTTTCTGGGAAACCTAGCTAATACCATCACGTAATTCCCAGGCCTTTCATTGTCAGTTATCTCTGGATCAGCATCTCTTCTTAAAGAAAAAAAAAATTGTTCCCAGATCATTAGTACATCTAAAACATAACTACTGTTCAGTATTCCTTTCTTGAGACTCGATGGGTACTCCCAACCTAAAAAAATATTTTGGAGTAAAAATTTTAATCATGATTCATTTCAGCAAACACTTCTACTGGCCATTGCATTTACAGATTCATTCCTATAAACAAGCATTATTGGTCCCAGATTTCTCTTAAATTAAGCACCCTTAACAAGGTAAACATTATGTTATTCAGCATGGTTCATGTAAATTAAATTATGTTTGATAGATTGTGATTGATCTAATCATTGCAATGCAGCAAGAGAAAACTAAGGCAAAGACAGCATCCCACATATGCGTGGGTAAAGTTCTCCTTCTAACATCCACCACAAGGATCCAGGAAAGTTGAGGCATCAAGAAACAGGAAGGGATGCAGGAAGACGAGATGGGTGAATATGAGAGGCCATCACATATGCTTCACGTTCTACCCAGGGACAAGACCTACATTTATAAAACAATAAGTTAGTTCCATTTCTTGTCTCCCTGTAACTAGTTTTTTGGTGTGAAAGGCTTCTATTAACTATTTTTAAAAACAAGTTCATTACAAATTAAATATAGATTTGTAAAAATGAATTACCCTGTTGTGTCTTCAATGCCCTTTGGAATACTTTCCTGGCCAAGATCTCCACCAGCTGAAATGAAAGGCAGAGCAGAGGACCAGAGAGCATTTTTAGAGGAGGGGGAAAGAGAACATCTTGGAGGCACTGGTGCTGTGAACAATCATTAAATACTTTTGTTGCTGTACAGTCCATAAATCATCATGTGAATAGAACCAAATTTTAAGCTCCATAAGTAATAGCAGGGTTCTGACTAGGAGCCACAGTAGAAATCTGAGAACATGTAGATGAAATAACTAGTGAATGGAATGAATAGTGAATCGCTTGGCATGACTTACAAAGCACTCATGCGGGTATAACATTTTAAAAAGATAAATCAGAAATTGCATCCAATGTAAGTTTTCATAGCCACTCACTGTGAGCATTTAGTTAATCTTCACTCATTTGTAACTCTCATATTATTTCCAAACTAGTTGTGATATCAGTTATACAAACTAAGAGAAAGTCTTAGTTTTAGCAACCAATTTTTCTAAAAATAAAAAAAGAAGAGCCTAAACTGCATATTGCTTCCTCCTGAAACTGAGTTCTTGACCTTTTTTCTCTTTTTTGTTTCACTTGTTGACTTCCTCATTCACCTCATTTTGACCAGTCTATCTGCTGTCATACTCAGTCTATTCATTTTTCTTAGCAAACGAAGGCATTTAACCTCTTGGTCATGGAACAGCTTTCAAGCAATGTAATACATACTCCCCTCCAAAATTTCCCCATGACCTGTGCCTGGAAGCTGCCCTCCACTGAGTTTAAGGTGGACTTACGCACATAACCTGGTTTGACACTTTTGACTGACTTGACAGCTCATATGCCTGATTCATAGCCTTTCTGCCTTCTGGAATTTCCAGAAAGAATTTTGCTGAGTGTCATGACTGGAAAGAGAGGGGGTGATTTCATTGAGCAGATGTAGAAAGCTGTTTCAGACAAAATCATAATACTTTGTTTGACTTGCTTCTAACTTTCCAAAATACTTTCACATCCATCCTCTCATTTAATGTCTAGTTTGATGTGGGAAAATTAAGGGAGGTCAGAGTAGAAAGAAAAGAGAAGATAAACTTAAAGGCCCCAGGAGAGGTTTACTTTACTCTAGTATAAGGGGAAGAAAAAAGTTAGAAAGCACAGGGGAGCATAAGTAGATCTGTAGTGCTGGGAAACCCACTGGATGATGAGAAACACTTTAACTCATAGATGGAGCATGGTGAGTAACAACTTGATTATCCTGGAAAGTGCAATCATTCTTCTTTTACGTGACATGTCAAAGTCTTTGTTTTATGGTATACCGACTAGCACAGGCATTTGGAACATGGTCTCTGGTTCCAGACAAACCTGGGTTTGAATTTTGTCTGGCTCTGCCACATACAAGTTGTTTAACTTCAGAAAAGTTACATGTCTTTAAGACTCAGTTTTCCTATTCTCTAAACTGGGAATGATACTGTAAGGGGACCAATGCCATAAGGTTACCATGAGGACTACATGCATGTAAACTACTTAATACACTGCCTGGTGTGTATTAAATGCTCAGTAAATGGTAGCAATTGTGACACAGTAAATAAAAGTGTTTTTGGCATTGTCACCTTTTCCAAAAGAGCCTGGGGAAACAATGACTGGCCATAGTCAAACAAAAATCTCATCATGGTCAATAATTCTCTTTATTAAGTTTCAACAGTTTTCTCTACATCATTGGCAGCCATTCTTCTTCGTGGAAATGAAAAAAAAAGAGTAATAAAGTTAAATTGATTAGATGATTACATGATGTCTATATAAGATCAACTTGGTATGCATGGACATGCTAACTCTACCACGGAAGAGAAAGAAGTTTACAGATATTGTTGCCTCATCTCACATCAAAAGTCCAAGATAAATCAGAGAAGGTCATTTAAGTTTAGATTAGGGACTTCGTTCTAATAGAAACTTTCTGTTCCTTCCCCACTCCTCACATCACCCCCTCCAAAATGTACTTTTTAAGGAGGGGATGACTCTTAATATAATAAGTGCTCGTATTTGCCGAGAATCGTTCCCACATGTGCTTGAACAACTTGCAAAGGTACCATCAAGCTCCAGCAACAGCCACCCTGCTCTACAGGCTCCTGCTCAGCCCATCTCTTGGAAGCTCCTTTTAGCTAATGAGATGTAGTACCACTGAAATCCTTCATGGATTTTTTTATAGGTATTCATCATGGTCACTCTGATAAAAACCTGGGACCTTCTTCACTAAAGACACCGCTATTTGAGGGCCAGACAGCACAGAACACAATTCCATGTTTCTGTGTGTCCTAGCCTGGGGATCCTTGGCAGAATTCAAAGGCTTTATTTCTCCTTAACTTACTTACAAACAGAAGCATTGCCCTGCTCTTACCTCATTAAAAGAATCCAATCTCCCAAGAAATTTTATGTGTTTCCTCATCTTACAATCACAAGCACGGTGCCTCAGTGTGGTTTATAATTAACATTGCCCAAGGACCAAATTGGTCTTTTATTTCCAGATAAAAAAGACTTACAAAATATTGTGTAAAATGAGACCAGGCTCAACACATACATCCCTGTCTCTGAAACTGAGTGCTATCAGATGAAGTGGACTGCCAGATGTAGGGTTAGGATGAAATCCTCAGTTACTAATTTTAAATGTGAGTAATTCTGTTCTGGAGGTGAGGAGGTGGGAGTTAAGTATTCTAAGGACCAAATTTTTTAATTGCTTCTAAAACAAAATCTTTCTTATAAATTAACATTTATAATTTCAGTGGACACAGTGTCAGGAACCAGAAAATATTTTGGCTTATCATTGTGTAGTTTTTTAAAAAAACTTCCTATTACTCATGTATTTCCCGATTATTACTTAAAGCATTCATTCTCCTCAGACTCAGCAGTAGTTTGCCTAAGAAAATTGTTACTAACTTCATTTCTATGTTAAATGGAACAGAGACAAAGAAGTTGACGTAACTTAAAAATGCCAGTGTTAAAAGCCAAACCAAGGATTTCTCTGCCTGGAGGAAAATTCTGTCTAAATACAGGCAGCATCACCCTGAGAAGGGCCTAAACTACCTGTTCTACGGCATCAGTCTCCAGCCTTATCAACAAAACCCTCCTCTCCACGAGGGATCTTAACCATGACACAGGTCAGATCCCCTCTTCGGTGTCAGCACAATGGTCCTCAAATGTTAAGGTGCGTGCAAATCCTCAGAGTCTAGTTCAAAGATAGACTCTGATTCAGTAGATCTGAGATCGAGCCTGGGACTCTGCATTTCCAACAAGCACCCAGGTGATGCTGATGCTGCTGGTCTGGGAACCACATTTTGAGAAGCAAGGTCGAGCATTCAAGACAATGTTGGCACAGAGACAAGACTCCCTCTAACTTTGTCCACTTCGTAAGCCACATACCTCTGGATTTACATGAATCCTTCCCCTTATATAACAAGTATATGATTGAGCCTTTACAGATTTTGCTCCAGTAATTTCAGTTTTCAAAAAGCACACTCAAAATAGCTCACTGTACCCACAAGCACTCTTCAGTCCCTTAACTTGCTCCAAGACTTGTGGAATCCATCACTGCTGTAGAGGGAAAACGCTTTTGAAATGGAATTGAATATGGGGTGCCGCCTAGCATATCAATGAATCCAGTATGGGCTTTTCTCCCCTTTCCCTTTTTGTTATTCACCGACTTTTTTTGAGAGGCAAAAACAGACTAGAAATAAAATTTCCAGGTGCTCTTACTTCAGCCATTTGCTTCTTGTGTGCACCTTAAAGCCCTGACTGCCTCTGAGCCTCAGTTTCTCTAAGCATAAAACAGAAAGATTTTCCACTCAGCTCTGTTAGAGTAGGATTTATAGTCTCTAGTGAAACCTGCTGTGGAAAGATGCTATAAAAAATGTAGAGTGTTCTTTTGATTATGGATCACATCTGCACCAACCAGAAACATTTTTTAAAACAGAAGAAGGACTTAGTGTTCTCCATTCTCCACATTTTTTTTTTCTCTAATGAGGTATGGAACTATGCAGACCATAATGACTATAGCTTAAAGTGTAGATTCAGTTACTATGTAATCTCATAAATCTCTCTTAGCCATAAGTAACAGCTAACCTCTACTTCCTCTGATATTTTATTTACCCTGTAAATCAGTTCTATTCTTTCACTTCACACAAAGGAAGTTGGGAGCCCCTACTCTCCCAGGAATGTAGAGGTAGGACAAGCCACTTGTGTGTGCCCTTGTTCTAGGAACCTTCCTGCAGGCGGGCCACCCCCTAGATGGAGGGCGTGGAGCCCCATCAATCTCTGAGGACAGTTATGCCAGCAAGGTCCTGGGAGGTGAAGAAAATACTGGGCTAAAAATCACACCTGCCTGAACTTCTGCAGCCCAACCATCCAGAACAAAGAATGGAATCACAGAAGGAGAAACATTAGTTAAAAACACTTGTTCGGCATCAAAGCGTGTGTCTTACTCTATTTGTCTTTGCTTTTAATTAACTTCAATCACACAGTATGCGTGTAGACACAATGTGAGCAAACACAGAGTGCAGCTTTGCTTCCTCACTGAAGATTTGTCCCGGGTGGGGTGAGGTGCGGTGGCTTCTTTCTTTTTGGAAGCAAGATGCTCAGCAGGTAGGACCAGTGACCTGTTTGATAGGACTGGTGAGGAGGCTTGATGCCCCCTCTTTTGTCTTCCTCCACCCTTGCCCTGCTCCAAGCTGATGATATAGAAAGATAGGACATCAGTAGAATTCTAAGAAAAAAGACTTTATGTTAACCTATTTGTCAGGAACACACAGACAACTTTGATTTCAGTCTTTTAATGGAAGCCAAATTTTCCCATAATCAGTTTAAAAGAATATCTTTTGGGCACCAGTATAATGAAATACAGTACCGTTTAATTTCTTACAGGTCACTTAGTGTCCAATTTTACAGACTTCAAAGAAAGGTTTAATCACACAATGAAAAGAAAGGCTTATAATAAAATAATGTATACTCCTCCCTGCTGCAGCTATGGGGAGGTGGAGAAAGAAGATAAAAAAGCAGGAAAACAAATTAAAGAGAAAAGGCAAGGTGAGAATGAATAGTACTGGAGGCAAAAGGTGAATATGAGGTCAAAGACAAGATAGAATAAGTCTCAAAATCTATGTTATCTGGAATTTGGTTTTGAGTTAGAATCAGGATAAACTTGGTAGTTAGATACAAGAGCTCCAAATTAAATACAATTTTAAAAAAAGGAGAAAAGTTGTCTTTTCTTAGATTGTATTTTTTTTAAGGTGCTTTAAATTTTAAGAAAACTTTGCCTGTAGTATCTAGGTCTACTATATATCTTTTGCGTGTGTGTGCGCACGCCCACACGTGAGCACATCATGATGGCTTAGGAGATATAAAACTCTGATTTTCCTCCTATGTTCAAATCATTGATTCATTCTATTGCTACATGGATAATTTTCAAACTGAGCATTTTCTAAAGAAGAAAACAAACCTATGTCTGCACCTGCAAAAGAAAAGCATCACAGATCACTTTCAGCCTAGTTGTCTCCTACTAAGATAAGAAAATTCTGCCCTGCTTGTTTATCTCATACTGAATCTTGATTCACCAGCTCACTCACAGCTGCCAGCTTCTCTATGTTTATATACTCTATATTAAATAATAAGCTAGAGCATACTAAGCATGCTTTCAAAACTGCTAGAATTTATCTTTACAACTGCCTAGAAATTGAAGAAAACTCATAGTTTTGCATTATTAAACTGAGATTTGAACCATGGTGCTAGAGCTCTCTTTTAAAAATCATCCATGTTCACCTTATGATGATAGCCACTTCCTTTGTCTACAGGCCAATTTAAAGAGGATTATATACTATTCCCGCTGTTCCTGTGTTTAAATTAAGTGTTTCTTTGCATAGTTTTTAAGCTTTGGAAACAACTGTTTCCAAAGGGAAACAGTTTCTTTCAGGGAAGTGGGTAAAAATATAATAAGGTATTTCTCAACTGACAGCATTCATTCATTCATTCATTCATTCATTCATTCAATACACCTTTGCTGAATGAATGTGTAGGTGTTTGACACTAATGGGAGATATAAAAATAAGTATTGCACTGTAGCTATGTCAGACGTCACCACTGAAAGAAACTGAGAGAAGATACATGGGACTCTGCACTACTTTTTGCAACGTCCAATGACAAGTCTATACTTATTTCAAAATTAAAGTTTTTTTTTTAACAATAGGGTGACCAACTCTCCAGGATTCTATCAGTTTCAGCAGTGAAATTTCCATGTCCTGGAAAGCCCCTTTTTAGTGCCTGGCAAACTAGGACAGCTGGTTACCCTATAAAATGAAGTAGACATTGTCTTTGTTTTCAATGATCTCATCTCTAAAGAGAGCATAATAAAATTAACAGGGAAAACGCACTAATCAGGCAAAACAATGCATGGTGCATGTGTGACCACACCCACATGTCTTATCTACGGTAGATATGACAAAAAGATCACAGCTTTTTTCCTGAGCTCAGTGATAGCCTCAGAATCCTTCTCAACCCCATGCTATTCCAGATAGCAACTATCAATGGAGTTGGTGACAGAATTAAAATGCATTTGCTATTCCTGCGTTCTCCTATCATACCAAATAATTTTTCAGGCATTTTTACTTTGATGTACAAGCTTAAAAAGAATGCTCCAATTTCTAGATTATACTCCAACTTGTCTGGTAAAATAATTATTGGGAGTTGCTATATGTGGCTTTACATTTCTTCTACAAGATCTTCTCAATATTGTGCAGAGTATCCCAAGATTTATTTGATCACATTTAAAATCACAATCATTCTTGTAGACGGCTTCAAATTACAAGCTATTTCTAAAAGATACACACATACAGCAGTAAATTATTTTTTTCAATGAAAATGATGCTCAAATTTCATACTACATGGCTTGTAAAACAAATTTACAAAATAATCGCACCCTCCCTTCAGAGTCTGTATATGAAAAAAACTACATGCACAGATTCTTTTTGTACTTTTTTTTCTTCTTTCTATTTTCAAGCAAATGAATGGGCAAATAACATCTACTCCAATTTTATTAAGTACAGTTGTACTTAATAAGAAGAGAAGGCTCTCATTCTGATATACATATGGTGTTCCAGACTCAAATACAGCTTGGTAACGTCTTTGAACACTTATTGCAGGAAAGCGTTAAATGGTTTTAGAGTCATCGTGGGTTGTGGTCAAAGTCTGGCCCTGCCAATTTCTAGCTATATGATCTTAATCTCTCTGAGACCCAGCTTCTTCACCTATAAAATCATTTAAGTAGTCTCATTGGGTTACTGTGGAATTCAGTAAGAAAATGTGCATAAAATACAATGTATAGTAAATAATAGTATTCATTTATTTCATTATATTATTATTACTTTAGTTACTTTGTTTGATTTTTGATAATTAAAATCAAAATTTACATTAGTAAGTTATTAGAAATTATTTTGGAATTTTAATTTTAATTTCTTTTTTATTATAATTATTTCTGTTATCATTCTAGAACTAGTGCTTCTATACCACACAAATATAGATCATTATATTTCAGCAAATATTTGTAAATGTCTGATCAACATTCCAACTGTGTACACACCCACTGAAACACTGCTATTTAGCAATTGCATCACTGTTGAGAGAGTATATACTTGTCGCCATAATGGCACCAATTGTGAAATAAATTTAATTTTAAAGAAAAGATAATTGATTTTCCTATTCTAAGCTATCAAAGTTTGAACTGTCTGATATCTCAGAAGTACTTAAGTGGTTAACATTTAGGTGATAACATTTACCTTCAACTTTAAAATTTTTACATTAAACTAACAGAAATGAGATTTTAAAAGAAATGAAACACTAAAGGATTGGAATTTTTTCCTCTTAATTTTTTAAATGTGTCCAAGACCCAGAGATTTTTCATAAATGCTGCTGCCAACTGACTGAAAGGCAAATAACATTGTATGGAAACTATACCCATTAAATTCATATATTTAGTAAATGATATAGTTTCTAAGTTATTTAATTCATTAAACCATGAAGTGTTCAATAGTGTGATGGGAGTGCATATTTGAAACTAGTTGCCTTTGATTTCATAAAGTATTTGAGATTCATAACTATACACATATATATATATATATTTAACTGAGTTTATCTCCCCAGTAGGCTACTTGGTTTAATTAAGAATATTGAGATTGGAAGAGGTTCTAAAAATATGATTCAATCACAGGCTTCTATTACTAATTTGAATATGATCTTAAACAGCATATATACAAAGGCTACAAGGACAATTTACAGATGAACAGACAGGCTAAGTCAGTCTGATCACATAGGCATTAAAGTTTTCCTCTAACTTGCCCTCAGTTGAAAAAAATCAAGGCAAGACCTGGAATTACCATTGCATTGGTTTCCGTCAACCCAGTTTCACAGTGTCCAGTCATTCTGTGTGTTCTATATTCAGTGCAGCTGTTGTTGTGGCTCTTGAGATGTTAGACTCACTAATAAGTTATTTTCCAGTCTTTTGGCAAGAATGAGGCTATAAGACAAATGGCTTGTCTTGATGTGTCCCAGCTGGAAGTAAATACGTTTTTCCATTGAAAAACAGGTCATTGCCTGAAGGTTTCCAAATTTTGCCTAACTGAGCACTGGATTAGGAGTTAGTAAGGAACCCAATGGTTTTACGTGATTAAGGAAATAGAGGGGCATAGTGATCCAAGCCCCAGGAAGGGGAAAGAACTCTTCATTTCAATCCCAGGTTTCCTCACTAACACATTTTACAACCTTGAAAACACCACTTAGCCTTTGGCTGTGCTACCTCAGCTATGATCTTAATTATTTAATATTTATCAAATACTCATAAACAACTGGTTCCTGAAGAGAACAAAACACAAAACCACTAGCTCTGTTACTCTGGTGTTTATTTTATAAGGACCCCATTAGTAGTATTTCATAACCTACCGTTTTTAAAATGCATTCTGCACTAGCCTAGAAAAAGATCATTCAATATTTAGAGAATATTCATTAGTAATTTTTCAACTGGATGAAAGAGAGCAGATGGAATTGGCTTACATTTTTGACCCGACACACAATTCCAAGAAGACCTTGGTCAGAACAAAGTGAAGGTTTTAATTATGATAACTGGAGTCTGCATGATGAAGAGAGACAAAGAAAACAGCCAAATATAGGGGCAATTTGAGGCTTTATTTCTTTTTCTTTGACTTAACTGAATTTTATGTTCTTCTGGTTATTTTGTCAAAGACAAGTTTGCAATGAAGCCAAGGAAAAACAGGGCTTTCCCTCCGCAATTGCCTAGAAGAGGCTCTCTTGTTTTAAATGCACATCCCGGTTTCCTTGACCCATGTCATCAAAGCGTTTCGTCCTAATCTAAGAAACTGTGTTTGCATAGATAGCACCAGAGGTGCTAAGAACTATTTGAATCTACAACCATGACTAGTCACTGAAATTTGCAATATTCAATGTGGTACCACACTTCTGCAACTTATTCATGGATGTGTGTGACTGATCGGTTTTCCCTGCAGTGAGGAACTGTTTTCAACAGCAAATCACATATGCCAGGATCTTTAAAACAGTTATGCTAGTGCGGATTTTTTTCTTTCTGTTTTGCTTGCAATCCTTTTTTTTTTTAAATGAGGTTCCATTATTATTTATACTAGCCTCAGAAGCAATGGTAAAATGTTATATTTGAAGAGTATGACACAAGTTGAAAATCATTTAATCAGCTAGGGAGAATAATTTTTACCTGTTTTTGGATTCAATATGTAAGTACCTCCACCACACTACAATACAGAGAAAGATATTTTTTCTCATATTTTCTGTGCATGCTTAAATTTTTATAGGAAATCTGCTGTGTAAAGATAGAAATGAATACAGGCAGGAAACAGTTAAAACATCTGAATGAATACAACTATTTTTGCTTTCAAAATTATATGATTGGAAACCTTTCACTTTAATCCTAACTACTTCAAACTGTATGATTATTTGTGCAAGAGCAATACTGAAGAAGTTTACTTTAGTGCTATCTGTGAAAAAAATAACAATAATACTAGATTGCAAAGTTAGTACATTTATCCAGCCCCATTAGATAATAGGAAGTTCCACACCAATATATTTACTTCTATAATAGCCTAAACTCTTATTCAACGTCATTTAGCATTTTGATGACACTTCGTATTAGCATTGTAAAAATTATTATTGCGCTATGCTTTTATATAGTAGTAATCTCATGAGTATTGGATATGCATGCTGGTTGCCCCTATACTAAAAGGCAGGCTGATAGCCTCATCCTCATCCACCTTATACTGTGAGCTGTCATTTTTCAGTATTTGGCCCTGCCTTAAAACCACCTTTGCTTCTAAGGTAGAGGCGAGAAAATAAGCAAACTCCTTAAAGTTTGGGTTTTGCATTGGTTCTATTTCCACTGAAAGAAGAATTGACAGACAGGAGGCTGAATTATGAAATCGTGTAACAACAGAACAGAAAAGAATTCAACAAGTCCACAAATTATGTTTTCTGCTGGAATGTATGCCAGCCATTATTTCCTATCTGATCATGGCACAAAATTGATTTCTGCATTTAGCACTATGATCTTGTCTACCATCTTGTCTTTATCAGACTTCACTCTGCTTTATTCTACCTCTACAGTGTACCCGCGTGATTTTAAACCCTAACCCTGTATATTGAAAGTTCTGCTTACCTTTCTGTGGACATCTGGTAGCCCTATAGATATAATTTTCTATTCTGGTCATACAGGTCTTTGATGAAATGATGACACTTTTACTAGGCTTAAGCCCAGTTCATTTTGAATACAGGTATAACTAGTAGCTATAGCTTCTAATGTCAAAGAAGATCCTTTGTAAACCTCATTAGAGAAAATTTAATTCTATAATACCCTGACATAGAAGAGCATTCCCTTCTTAGCCTCTCGTTTAGTCTAATGAGCCAAGACAGGCTTCCCTGATAAACGTTACTACCACCTCAGCACACAGAATAACAGAGCCAAGGAAATTCCAAACTGCTATTCATCACCATGTGGAGAGAAATACTTTATGACCTTTAAAGTCAGCCTTTGTCCATTAATACAGCTCTCTGACAATGCTCAACGCATTTACTCATGGTGGATTTGGCTCTTGCCTCAATGAGATCTAAAGGAAGTTAACTCAAAACACAGAAGGGCAATTTTTATCGCTTATTTCGGTGGGAGCCTAGAGAACTTGCTTACGAATGCAAGTCCTATAGCCCACAGTACTCAAACTGTCACTGACACAACACTGCAAGTTCACAGACTGGCAAAGACCACTCGGTCCTCTCAGTTTCCCCTTAGGGGAGTCAAATCTGTTTGTCCTACAGCTGTGCAGAGATATATTTTAATAGTAGCACTATTCTTTAAAATTAGTATCTGTTTCATGACTAAATTTACAGGATTATGTGTGACCATTAAATCAATATTCTCCTCTGCAGCATGTGGTACTCACTTCACTTTCAAAAGCTAAGATTCCTTTAAAACCCATATTATTTTTCTCTTCCAGAACAGCCAGTCAGTTAGAACTGTTAGAATCACCCTCAAACGATTATATTTTATAATGTGTTTTCACATTGAGCAAAGGCAGAAGTGGGGAAATGAGCCAAAATCTCTTCATCCAGATGAAACGTAAAGAAGCCTAATTGAAGAGGTCATTTATCCAGAGGACAGGGCTGCTTCAGAGAGCTTAGATCAGAGCCCATCCTTTGGCGACCTACAGAGTATGCTCTGTCTTCACCTGGGGTCAGTGTGTGCCAGAGGTCAAACCTGAAACTGAAAAGTAGAATAATTATCCATTCAGCACCCGACTCCACATTGTGAAATGTCCCACTAAATTATGCCTGGGTGATCAGAAACAATATCCAGGTGCCCAAAGTGCCCCTCCTGCTGAATGGCTTCCCTGTCCACCTGCTTCTCTCTTAAGCCCAGGGCAGCCCATGAGACGTCCAAGGTTGACTCAATCTCTCTGCTTTCCCTCGGTTTCTCTGTCGCTAAAGAATGGAAAATCTTTCTTTCAATGCTAACACCGCTCCCCACTTTTCTGTCTGTTTTCTCCCAAGCAATGTAATTCGAGCTGAAATGCAAACAGTCACTCACTTTTTTTTTGCCCCTGTTGCTTAAAAACTGAAAGGAGGAAACAAAGGCTTGCTTGAACTTTGGAGATTAATACCTCTTCTGGTCTCAGCTGTCAGATTTATTTCTTCTTTGTAGCTAAATCAGGTCATTATGCTACAAATCTTTATTCTGGATGAAAGATTTAAATCTGCACAGAATTTGGGGACTTGGGGGAGGGGAGCATAATAAGCCATACATAGTAATTGGCTGTAGTTTTATCTGGATGTTTGTATAGAGGCTGCCATCAAATTCCGATAAACTTTTCCTGACCCCTTTCACTTTCCGGAGTCCCTGGGAATCCGAGCAACCAACTGCAATTGTCCCCGCACTCAGACTTTTGTGCTCAATTATAAAGTCTCTCTACATCTAAGACGTCATGTTCCCACACAGCTACTTTAAACAATCAAAGAAATTAAAAGATCTTTTGGGTTGCTTTGTAATAATAATAGTCATAAAAAAAGTTTCCATACTCAAGCATTTGTCCTTGGCATGTTCTAAATTATTTCTTCAGAATTTTGTTAAAGGCAGTCATAATGGAAGGCTTAGAGATTCTATTCAGCTGCTTTAAAATCAAAACCAAAGAACAGCGGTGGCAGCACAAGTCTGAAAAGCCATTAAGTCATCAAAATAGCCATTCAGTGAACTAGCTTTGAAACAGATGTAGCTCCCATCATCTTTATTCAGAGAACCAAGAAGGGGATATTGACTATATTAATAAAGATAATAAAGCCACCAGCCTAAAGTCAGCAATGCCTTTATGCAGACTCTTTAGGCAGACTCACTAAATGGTCCTGAAGCCACCACCATAGTCTTCGCTTGATGTAACAACATCTTATTTTCTCAGCATTTCCGGGGGTGAAAGAATGATGGTTAACATTGAGCCCTAAATCAGGATACTCATGCTGTGCCTACAGAAAAATGAGAGTAGAAACTCCTACATAGGCCTGTGAGGCTGAATGGAGGCCACATTTGTTTAGGGGCGTCAAGTGCAAATCCAGATCTCAGCAGCGCCTTCTGTGCATAGATCTCCCAGAAGCAGCAGTCACCCGAATTCTATGTGAATGGGTCCTCTGGAGCTGAGCAAAGCAGGGGCCCCGAATTTGGGACGTTTTGAATATGTCCATTTGCCACATGGTTAATCATATTTCTTCCTAACTGTAAAGAGGTTCTCTTTTCAGTTGTTTCAAGAACAGTCTACTCCTGTGAAGGAGGAAAGGTGGAGCCTGTCAAGGAGCAGGAGGAAATGCTCTTGGGTCAAAGTACTTATGTCAAAAGTCCTGTGAAAGCCGTTGGGATCCTGCCATAAATGTCTGAAATCCTGACTGAGACAAAGGCTAGAAACTAAGGCTGACCCTGCGCATAACCCCAAGGCCCCATCTGACAAAATTATCTTTGACCTGGTCCTGTCATCATGTCTGAAATTGCTCCCTCTAAAGACCTCATCCTTGTTAAGTGTGTCTCCTTCAGAAGGTCCCTATTTAAATGCTAATGTTTTGCTCACCCAATATCAGTCATTAGTTTATCACATTAGCCTCAGTCACCCTGGGAAAATGGAACTTGGTCGGGTAAGCACTAATGAAAGGCAAGGTGAAAGGGATGTTCCAGAACATGTGTGGGAAGTGGAGAGGAGAGTGGTGGTGGGTAAGCAGAGTGTTCTGGGGTCAGAGCAGGAGTGACAGGCAATCTGTGTCATAAGCGGGGTGCACACACGCCTCCTGGAGGAAGATGCTAAAAGGAAGATGAGGGGAAACCTTAATCAAGCCTCATCTCTGTCATAGTTTTGTCTAGGGCTGGTCCTTGTTGGGGCTAAGCAACTCAAATAAACAAGAGAGAAGATATAAACCCACAACCTAACAAAAAGAGATGGTCAAACAGTTCTGATGCTTCCAGAAGAAACAGCTCAACCGGGAATCTGAAACACACACTTGCCCCTTGCCATTCAAGATGATCCACAGAAAACTAGGCCATCTCTATTTGACAGAATGACAGCTATTCCCACAGTGGCTTTAAGATGTTATTTGAAAATCAGATTATTTATTTTTTTAAAGGCAACATCCATTGTCAGGCTTGTTTTTCTTTTCAGTTAATCTAAATGGGAACATCCTTATCTGCAAGGACACAGATACCTTTTTGTGGAGCTTCCTGCAATATACAAATGTGTTTCATGGTAATGATCTTTCTGGTTAAGTCGGGATGTTCTGTACTACAAAAGCCTATATGTACTAACAACATGGGTTAGATGTAGAAAAAGATGATTCCTTAGGTGCCTACAAGAACTGAATTGCACAAAATGGCATAATATTTGTGTAAAGCTATTTTTTGAAATATATTTAAAATCCAACTTGTTTTCTTAATTTTTAAAAATGATGCTTATTCTTAACATGCCTAAATGTCTCCCAGAGGGGAAAGTGGTCTATGAAAAAGCTTTTGATCTTCATTCGTTTTCAAGCATCTGCAAATTAAAAGACCTGTTGGGAAAATATTCTGCTCATTTGTTGGCTGAGAGGCACTTTTGTTTTCAATGGGAAGAAAGACATTTGGAGAAATCTCCTTAAATTTAGGAAATAGCAATCTCTCCATGCATACAGGAAAATGTGATTTCCAAGGTATTTTCCACTGGCTTTACACTGGAAGGAAAGTTTCAGAATAGTCAATTAGTAAAGCAGAAACACATGTCCTTCAAGGTATACCTGCGTTAAAGAAGGCATCTTTACATTTATGGCATTACCATAATACCCTGGAGATGGGGGATGTTTGAGGATGAAGGTGACGAAGTTGGCATCTGGGCAGAAGACAGATGACCCAATGAGATAGAATTGAGTAGTGTTGGTAAAAAATAAAGCTTCCTGGTGACATTTACATGGATTTGAACTCTAGTTCTAACACTTTCTAGTAACGGTGAGGCCGGAGAAATCACCTAATCTCTCTGGGCCTGTTACACTATCTGAAAAATGTGCACAAAAATAGTCTCTCTTTAATAAAATTTCCGATAACATTAAAATGAGATAGTTTCTATAATGGTAATGCATAGATGATGCACAGTGCCTAGCAGGTAGTAAGCATACCAGAAATGACAATAATCTATCACATCAATTTTTCATCCTTGAAATTTTAGGCTATGCCTATATCAACCCATGATATGAACATTCTTGGTCATGACAATTATGTACAGTGAGATAGGCTGAAGATAGGAAACCATTTATATAGAAACAATATAAGCATCTAGATAGTGTATACTCTTGTAGGTGAGTTCTCTTAGTCACATATAAAATATTTGAGTCAGTCATTGCACCAAGCTCTGGAAAAGTGCTGGGAATACATAAACATAAGCACTGGATCTAGAAAAAGTCAAGTCTTTTAACCAATGGCTGCTCAGGAGGCCAAACCCATGAACCAAAATCAGTCAGTCAATAAGAAGAAAAGAGACCATTCAAAAAGGTTACTGTCATGTGGCTCAATCCCTTATTTTTAGCTAGCATCCTGCAGACACCGTAACAAGAAAATTCTGATTCAGTCATTCCTCTTCCTATTAAAAATTTCCATCTGTTAACATAAAGAACTTTTGTTGTCCCTGTGATTCATTCACTAAACACCACCAAACATATAGAACTTCACTGGTGTTCCTTGTGCAAATCTTGTAGAGTTTTAGACATGCCTAAATCATAAAGAAAAATCATAAAATCCATTTCCCATAATTGTACATATTAGGAACTAGGCCGCAGAGAGGCTAAGCACTTCACCTGAGATTACTGGCAAAGCTGGTATTAAAGAGACATGGCTCCTGAGACTCTATCAAGTTCTGTTTTTACTATTCATATATGACTTATAAGGAAGACAAGAAGCCTGCACCTTTTCTAATTCCAAAGCACAAGACTCAAAGGGAAGATTTCCATGGGGAGTTGCAAATCAGACCACTCTAGTGAAACTAGCAGTTTTATCCATTGTTCATTAAAACAAATCAAGCCATGCTACTTTATTAACTTCGGAAAGCTGAATATACTC
Organism: Sapajus apella; assembly: GCF_009761245.1. Lineage (NCBI taxonomy): Eukaryota > Metazoa > Chordata > Mammalia > Primates > Cebidae > Sapajus > Sapajus apella. Next base: position 58,161,131 of record NW_022436946.1, read on the forward strand.
TGTTCTAATAATAACATAAAAGAGTAGGAAACTATTTAAGCAATGAGAAAAGCCAGGCCGTTGCAGCATCAGTGATTAACACACAACTGGAGAGCAGGGAAAACAGTTAAATTTCACTGATGCACTCAATGAAGGCATTAACTAGTAAATGACAATATTAACAGCCCAGTTAAAGATGTAAAAGTTTTCCTTTAACAAATTGGTAGGCCCAAAATGAATCTGATTTTTAACTATAAAGCTTTTTCAGATAACATTTTTGTTTTTTATGTAAATATGTGTATATATATGTGTGTGTATATATATATATATATATATATACATACACACATATATATACACACTGGAGAAAAACCTAAAAAAACCCTATACATATACATATAATATACATATATACATATAATATATGCATAATATACGTATAATATACATATATACATATAATATATGCATAATATACATATAATATACATATATACATATATGTATAATGTACATAAATACATATAATATACATATATACACATATATGTATACATATATTATACATATATACATATAATATACATATATGTAAAATATACATATATACATATATGTATAATATATGTATAGGGGTTTTTTAGGTTTTCTCCAGTTACCCATGTTCTTTACTCAATTATATTCATGAGGTCTGTTGAAGTCTATACATACACACACACAAACACACACACACACACACACACACACACACACACACACTGTACACCCTTTTCCCTATCCTCTCATTTCTGCCAGAGATTGTACACTGTGCTAATTTCAATAGTACTTCTACAACAAGAACAGTTGCCTCTTTTTTTCTTTTTTTCTCTCATTTTTTAATTCTGGTTTGTAGTCAAGGAGGGAGAAGTCAGGGGCCTGTCTATGTAGGGTGAAGAACTACTCAGCTAGTTCTCAGAGCCGGGAAGGTGTCTTTAGGATGCTGAAGAGAATTGAAACATCAAGCAAGAATTTTTCTGTTCTTGTTCAGTCTGAAAACCAATATAGAATTGGAAACCTTGCTTCACGCTTCCTTACCCCAGTATCTGCAAAGCTCACATAGCACCCTATAATTCAAACAGAGAATGAGATGGCCTGGGGGCGTTGTGTGAACGAGCCAGGAGCCAGGCAAGGCAGACTGAATTCAAGCTTTGCTGGTACTGATGACAACCGTTAGCTTCCACTATTTCTGACTTTTCCATGCTTGCTATCTCATTATGTCACATCTTGAAAATGCAGCAAGAGAAAATTCCATTTCAGCTCCAATAATAGAAATGGGTAATATTTACCACTTTAACAGATTTTGCTGTGTTGTGAATGAAGGCTGCCTCTTCAGTCACATCATATAGATGAAGTTTCTTCAGCAATAGTGGAGCATATGGGAATTAGAAAACTAAGTATACTATGGGAGCAATGTGATTTTAAGAAAGTAATTTAATCTAAATCGTCGTGTTAAACGGAAATCTCACCCTTAAAAAATGTATGTTGGAAAAGCAACTAAATGTCTAAATAGGGGAGAAAGGCAATTTTAAAATGTTATTTTAAAGTATATTAGTGGCACCAAATCCTACTCTATTGAAAAATCAAATCATTTCCCAAACAAAAGCATAGTATATACATTTATTAATAGCAATATGCTATATTGGCCAAAAATAGAAGAATATGCCAAGATGTCCTTGAATCACATATGAAAGCAAAATGACTGAATTGTATTCTATATAAACCACAGCCAAGAAACAATGTGAATGAAGATTTGAATAAGGGTGTCTGAGGAGAAACTCTGCATCTTCTCTGCCTAGAGTTTCTCACTGTTTTAAGTCCACAAGTGACTGCAAATTTCAGATTGCCACCATGATCAGGAATGTGCTTTCCCATCAGTATTCAAGTAGGATGTTGCACGTGGACTGTCACCTTGAGAAAATCAGGAATGCTTTGAGCACATCAGAAATAATTCACTTTTTTCTGTGTCACAGTAGAGGACAGACAACCAATGTCAGCTAGCTAAAAGTGCAGCAGTCTGCTGGGACAAAAAATGAGCCTGTTTGATAAGATGCAGCCAATCTGCAGAAAATAAACTTTTTGACATACCAGAGCAATTGATTACATTCTGTGTCAATTAATATCCGACGAACCTTTATTGTGCCATATGTGTCCCAACAGCTGAGTAGGGGCTACCTAGGTAGCACCTACCTTAGGTCCCCTCTACATCACCATCCTCACGGTGGATCTCTCATGAGAAATGTGGGGTAAGCGGGACAATGGAAGACAGGGATACCCCCATCTTATCTTGGACCCTGGTCCCCTGCAGCCCTGTTATCTGCATCCTCCCTCAGTAGCTGCAGCCTTCCTACATCTCTGGTATAATATAGTGAGCAATGAAAACTTGCCTCTCTATTGAATCTTTGAAAAGAGTTTTGCTGTCATGATACACAGGCATTCTGGCAGAAAATTTGTAGATGTCTACATAAAAATCTGTGAATGTGTATATCATTTTTTTGAAAAACTATGTTATCCTGCATATTTTAAATGCACCATGGTTGAAATTTAAATGCCAAATTGTCTAGGTAGCACATACTGCCAAATATGCCTTAAATAGATATAGAACTATGTTATTTATAACCTACAAAACACCATGAAAAAATCTCATTTTCCTAAGTGTAAAGTGTGGAAGCTAGGATGAAAGAATGTTTCACTTGATTTATAAGCTTTAAAAATATTAAAAATAAGTCACCCAAAACTAAAGATTTGTGAATGTGTACACCATTTTTTAAATTTCTTTCAGGGATACAAAAGCAAAATATTTGAAGAACATGGAATTTTGCCCTACTGTGAATATCAGATCTTTTCCAGGAGCAAATCATTTTTCAAGAGTAAAAAATATTTCAAAGGCTATGACTGAATGTCTAAGAGGAGTAGGGAAGAACTACCCAACAAAGGCAAAGGAATGTGGTGGAGAGATGAAGGTAAAGAGAATGCAGATGAAGCTGCCTATTTCATCATTTTGCCTATGGATGGAAATAGCTGCTATGAGGATGCTCACTGCAGACATCCTGTAATGGGAAGTGACATTGACCCAGGGCCCCCCTGCTGTTTTATGAAATCCTCAGCGTCCTAAGGCTCCACTCCTCATAGGCAGCTGCCTGGCAAGGACAAGGTATAGCAGGCAGTTCCTGGCAGACACGGGGCCCCTGTATTGTCCACCTTGATCTCAACGACTCCTCAAAGGTTTTGTCAAACTTCCTTACACTACTGGGCAGGCTAGGACACTTCCACTCAACCTCTCTCCCTCTTTCGCTCAGAGCCAGACTTGCCTCATGGTCTGACAGTTCTCCAAGCTATACCTGGCTCCCTCTCTGCTTCCTTTCACAAGTATTTCCTCTAATAAAATCCTTGCACATTCAATTTCATCTTGCTCTCTGCCGTGAGAAAGTACACAAGTAGCCTAAAAGACTGAAAGCATTTCTGTCTCCTGCAAGCTCTATTTTGCCTATATATACAGCCTCCAGAGGTTTCTCCCATTTTTCTCCAGGAAAACTGCATGGACTTTAAAAAATTCATCTTAGTAAATTTCCCCAACAGGCCAACTACTCACTCCTATCTGAAAGAAAATATTTCTGAACTCTTTGTAAAAGCAGTCCAATCATAATGAGACAATTTGTGCAGAGACAGTTCATGCAGTCAGTTAAATACTCAGTGAATGTTAGAAGCTAGGTTTTGGTTGAGGATGCCTTATTTTTTTTAATATTTTAAAGCTTATAAATCAAGTGAAATAATCTCTTTCATCCCACCTTCCACACTCTACACTTAGAAAAATTAGGCTTTTCATGGTATTCTGTGGGTTATAAATAGCATAGTCCTTGTCTATTTAAGGCATATTTGGCAGTACGTGATACCTAGACAATTTGGCATTTAAATTTCAACTATGGTGCATTTAAAATATGCAGGATGACATAAGACAAAAGCTAGGCTTCTAAACTTTGGCTTTTTTTTTTTTGACTGATATTTAAAATAATGTATCAAGAGGTTAATACCCCCACTTGAAACTTTCTCTATGTCTATCTACACACAATTGGTTTGACTGTTACGACTGTCAAGATAAATTAGAAAACAGTCGAGCCAATTGTGCCTTTAGACACAGCTTTAAATATCCCTGCCACAGATGAAAAAATGAAAAGGTTAAACTGCAAAATTTTAAGGTTTCCTCCAGCTTTAATAACACAAGATTCTATAATTCTATGGTTTAATGCAGTCAGATATGTTTAGAGTTCTCCCTCCCCAACCACATGAGTTCCTTTTACCTGAAATCTAAGTATAATGGAATTTCCCTCTCTAAACATTTTCAGCAACTATGATGATTCCAGTTCTAATATGTGGGAAATGCTGGGACCCTCCTGTACCAGCCTCAATCAGATGATCAGGGACCACAACATTAGCTCTCTGGCTTTGACACATTTGTTCTCTAAGTCTTGCTCTTCCTGTCTTATTTTTCTTCTAGGTCCTTAAGTTTTCTCACCAAAAAATTAATAAATGTTTAAGAAACTCTTCTACCATGAGGATTTTAGAAACTTAGCCCTTGTGGGTGAAATGGAATTTCTGAACTCTGAATATCTGTAAATGCAGGGGAAATGTTTTTTTCCCTCTTTTCAAAATACTCAAATTCTCTTCAAAGCTACCTTTTTTCCTAATTCCATATAAATTATTGTTCTATAAAAACTAAAACAAACCATTGTTTATTACTTTTCTCTCTACAAAAACTGCATCTTAGAAATCAGTTGAATTTGATATCAAAATTTTAATAGTAAAAATGTTTTATAATATGTACCATTTTTCATGGCAAATTGATTAGCAATGTTAACAGCATCTTGCTCTAGGTTCTACAAATAATACAGTTATTCTTTACCTTAATTGCATGATTTTGTCCAAACTCATCAGGCAAACAATGCTTTTTATTTCTTCATAGATTTTATCACCTGTGGACAGTTAGTTTTGTTGATTAAAGAACTGCACTAATGAAACCAAGGTTAGAAATACCTTCTTTATTAGCCAGTTATCCTCTCTTAGTTTTAAGACAAAAGACTTCATCTAAAATCAGTCATGGTCTCCAATTTATGCTGTGGGTCACAACAAGGATTAAGTAAAAGGCCTTTACATTTTTAGCTATTTCCTTCATGTAAATAAATACTTTAATTTTAACTATGAATTATTTCAAACATATAGAAAACTATAGATAATAATGTAACACACTGCAATGCCCCCTTTCCTCTAATTTAACAAATATTGTTATTTGACAATATTTGCCTCAGATGTTTGTAAAATAAAATCTAGCAAATACAAATTAATAAAATGTTGGAGATACTGTTTATTCCCTTCCTAAAAAAACCACCGCAAAACTATGTACCCTTCCTTTCCATATTTTTCATCTTTAGCTGCATATATATATATAAACATATATTATTTTTATGTATTTTGATGATTCACCTAAATTTTACCATACCATATCCTTTAACAACTTGTGTTTTCCCACTCAACATTATAATTTGCAATATATCCATTTTGAGTAGATAGATCTAATTTATTCATGATTAATGATATTTCGTATTCTATTAAGTTTTGTTTAATTTCTCCATTTCTCTATTCTTGAACAATTGTGTTTGTTCAAGTTTTGCTAATACAACAACGCTGCACTACCATATTTAAGAATGGCTCCTCATTGAAGAATTCAACAAGGACCTATAGTTTAAAAATGGATTTGCTGCCTTGTACACATTTTTAACTCTAAGAATACTGTTAAATTACTCTCCAAAGTGGAATTACCTAATAGTAGCCATTTTTGACAGTTTCTATACTCCCACGGCATGGCCAAGACTTTATATGATCAGAGGATTTAGGTTTTGCCAATCTGCTGGTTATGGAATGCTGTCCCATTTTGCTTTAATTTTAATCTCCCCTAATGATTACTGAGGTTGTGCAACACTTTATGTTTTAAAAGATTTATTCTTTAATTCACTGACTCTTCATGTTCTTTATTTTTTCTCTGTTGAAATGTTTCCTTTTTATTGTTTTGTAGACTTCTATTTAATAAGTATTTTGTTCACTAATCCTTTACTGGTTGCTTGTATTACAAATAGCTTCTGTTAGTCTGTGCCTTATCATTGTATGGTCTTTTATTCATATAGACCTTTTCTATTTTAAATGATTAAAGTTATCAATCTTTTTAAAGTCTGTGCTTTTTGAGTCTAGTATGACAACTCTTTCCCTATCCTTCAAGATTACAAAGTTATTTTGGCCGGGCACAGTAGCTCATGCCTGTAATCCCAGCACTTTGGGAGACTGACGGGGTTGGATCACTTGAGGTCAGCTTGGTCAACAGCATGAAATGCCATCTCTACTAAAAATACAAAAACTAGCCAGGTGTGGTGTCAGGCACCTGTAATCCCAGCTACTTGGGAGGCTGAGGCAAGAATCACTTGAACTTGGGAGTTGGAGGTTACAGTGAGCTGAGATCCCACCACTGCATTCTAGCCTGGTTAACAGAGTGAGATCTTGTCTCAAAAAAAAAGAACCTTTTAATGAATGATTGGATAATGACATTTATGGGCTGTGTCAGAGAATCATACAGGCTTTTTACCAGTCAAGACTCTTGGTTGAGAGTTTAGATCCAAGATGGCCAAATAGGAATAGCTCCGGAGACCAGTTCACAGTGAGACCTGGCACCACAGGTTTCTGCACAAAAACTCACACAAATCTGGGCAGCTATTTCAACTGGTGCCTGGAATGCCCAGGAGACAGAGCCACCCATTCACTGAAAAAGAGGGGATTGAAAAAGGGAGCCAGGTGATCTGGCTTGGCAGGTCCCACCCCCACAAAGATGAGCAATCTGAAACTCTCTGGATTGAGAGTTTGGCAGCAAGCACAGCTGGACGGACAGTCCTACTCAGTGGGGTAAAGGGCATCTGCCATTACACTGAGGCAGTCCACCATTACCAAGGAAATCCACCATTACTGAGGCAGTCTGCCATTACTGAGACAGCCTGCCATTACTGAGGCAGACTGCCATTACCAAGGCAGTTCTAACTGTACCTCTGTAAACAAAACCGCAAGGAAGTTTACACAGCAGCTGTGCAGAGTCCGCAGCAGCTCAGCAACGCCTCTGCTGGCAGACTGTGACTAGGCTACCTCCTTGCTGGGCAAGCTATATCTAAAAAAAGGCAGCAGCACATCAGGAACTTATAAACAAAGCGCCACCTTCCTAGGACAGGGCACCTGAGAAAAAAGGTGGTTATGAGTTCCACTGCAGCAGACTTAAACCTACCTGCCCAGCAGTTCTGAATGGAACAACAGAGCTCCCAGCACAGCACTTCAGCTCCTATAAGAGACAGACTGTCTCCTGAAGCAGCACCCTGACCCCGATATACCCAAAGAGACAGCTGATAAATGAGAGCTCAGGCTGACATCTGGCAGGTACCCACTGGGATGAAGATAACAGAAGAAGAAACTGGCAGCAACCCTTACTGTTATGCAGCCCCCACATGTGAACCCAGGCAAGCAGGGTCTGGAGTGGACCTCCAGCAGTCCTGCAGCAAAGGGGCCTGATCGTTAGAAGGAAAACTAAAAAACAAAAAGAAATAGCTTTAACATCAACATAAAGGATGTCCACTCAGAGGCCCCATCCAAAAGTCACCAACTACAAAGACCACAGGTAGATAAAGCCACTGAGATGGGAAGAAACCAGAGCAAAAAGGATGTAAACACCAAAAACCAGAACACCTCTCCTCCTCCAAGTGATCACACTGTTCACCAGCAAGGGAACAAAGATGGATGGAGAATGAGTCTGATGAATAGACAGAAACTGGCTTTAGAAGATGAGTAATAACAAACTTCTCTGAGCTAAAAGAACATATTCTAACCCAATGAAAAGAAACTAAGAACCTTGAAAAAACGTTAGACAAGATGCTAACAAGAATAAACAGCTTGGAAAATAATATGAATGAATTGATGGAGCTGAAAAACACAGCAAGAGAACTTCCCGAAGCAAACACAAGTTTCAATAGCCAAATCAACCAAGCAGAAGAAAGGATATCAGAGAGAAAGGTCAACTCAATGAAATAAAATGAGAAGGCAAGATCAGAGAAAAAAGAGTGAAAAGACATGAACAAAGCCTCCAAGAAATATGGGATTATGTGAAAAGACCTAATCTACGTTTGATAGGTGTACCTGAATGTGACAGAGAGAATGAATCCAAGCTGGCAAACACTCTTCAGGATATTATCCAGGAGAACTTCCCCAACCTAGCAAGGCAGGCCAAGATTCAAGTCCAAGAAATACAGAGGACACCACAAAGATACTTCTTAAGAACAGCCACCCCAAGGCACATAATTGTCAGATTCACCAGGGTTGAAATGAAGGAAAAAATGCTAATAGCAGCCAGAGAAAAAGATCAGATTACTCACAAAGTGAAGCCCATCAGACTCACAGCGGATCTCTCAGCAGAAACCCTACAAGCCAGAAGAGAGCAGGGGCCAATGTTCAGCATCCTTAAAAAAAAGAACTTTTAACCTAGAATCTTATATACAGTCAAACTAAGTTTCATAAGCAAAAGAGAAATAAAATCCTTTACAGACAAGCAATAGCTGAGAGATTTTGTCACCACCAGGCCTGCCTTACAAGAGCTCCTGAAAGAAGCACTAAACATGGAAAGGAACAACCAGTACCAGCCACTCCAAAAACATACCAAATGGTAAAAACCATTGACACAATAAAGAAACAGCATAAACTAATGGGCAAAACAATGAGCTAAAATCAAAATGGCAGGATCAAATTCCACATAACAATATTAACCTTAAATGTAAATGGGCTGAATGCCCCCAATCAAAAGACACAAACTGGCAAATTGGATAAAAACTCAAGACCCATTGGTTTGTTGTATTCAGGAAACCCATCTCATGTGCAAGGACACACATAGGCTCAAAATACAGGGATGGAGGAAGATTTACCAAGCAAATGGAGATCAAAAAAAAAAAAAAAAAAAAGCAGGACTTGCAATTCTAGTCTCTAATAAAATGGACTTTAGACCAACAAAGATCAAAAGAGACAAAGAAGGGCATTACATAATGGTAAAAGGATCAATGCAACAAGAAGAGCTAATGATCCTAAATATATATGCACCCAATACAGAAACACCCAGATACATAAAGCAAGTTCTTAATGACCTACAAAGAGATTTGGACTCCCACACAATAATAGTGGGAAACTTTAACACTCCACTGTCAATATTAGGCAGATCAACAAGACAGAAAATTAACAAGGATATCCAGGACTTGAACTCAGGCCTGGACCAAGGAGGCCTAATAGACATCTACAACTCTTGACCCCAAATCCACAGAATATACATTCTTCTCAGCACCACATCACACCTACTCTAAAATTGACCAAATAATTGGAAGTAAATCACTTCTTAGCAAATGCAAAAGAGTGGAAATCATAACAGTCTCTCAGACCACAGTACAATCAAATTAGAACTCAGGATTAAGAAACTAACTCAGAACTGCACAACTTAATGGAAACTGAACAACTGGCTCCTGAACGTCAGCTAGATAAACAATGAAATAAAGGCAGAAATAAAGATGTTCTTCAAAACCAATGAGAATGAAGACACAACATACCAGAATCTCCGGGACACATTTAAAGCAGTGCTAGAGGGAAATTTATACCAATAAATGCCCACATGAGAAGTGAGGAAAGATCTAAAATCGACACCCTATCATCAAAATTGAAAGAGCTAGAGGAGCAAGATTTAAAAAACTCAAAAGCTAGCAGGAGACAAGAAATAACTAAGATCAGAGCAGAACTGGAGGAGATAGAGACACAAGAAAACCTTCAAAAAAATCAATAAATCTAGGAGCCGGTTTTTTGAAAAAATCAACAAAATAGACCACTAGCCAGATTAACAAAAAAGAAAAGAGAGAAGAATCAAATAGATGCAATATAAAAAAGATAAAGGGGATATCACCACAGATTCCACAGAAATACAAACTACCATCAGAGATTACTACAAACAACTCTATGCACATAAACAAGTAAACCTGGAAGAAATGGATAAATTCCTGGACACTTGCACCTGTCCAAGCCTAAACCAAGAAGAAGTCAAAATGCTGAATAGACCAATAACAAGGGCTGAAGTTGAGGCAGCAATTAATAGCCTACCAACCAAAAAAGCCCAGGTCCAGATGGGTTCACAGCTGAATTCCACCAAACATACAAGGAGGAGCTGGTACCACTCCTTCTGAAACTATTCCAAACAATCCAAAAGAAGGGAATCCTTCCCAAAGCATTTTATGAGACCAACATCATCCTGATACCAAAACACGGCAGAGACTCAACAAGAAAAGAAAACTTCGGGCCAATATCCCTGATAAACATAGATGCAAACATCTTTAATAAAATACTGGCAAACTGATTGCAACAGCACATTTAAAAGCTTATCCATCACAATCAAGTAGGCTTCATCCCAGGGATGCAAGTCTGGTTCAACATACACAAGTCTATCAATGTAATCCACCGTATAAACAGAACGAAAGACAAAAAAAGCATGATTATCTCAATAGATGCAGAGACATCTTCAACAAAACTAAACAGCGCTTTATGCTAAAAACTCTCAATAAACTAGGTATTGATGGAATGTATCTCAAAATAATAAAAGCTATTTATGACAAACCCACAGCCAACATACTGAATGGGCAAAAACTGGAAGCATTCCCTTTGAAATCTGGCACTAGACAAGTTTGCCCTCTCTCACTACTCCTACTCAATATAGTATTGGAAGTTCTAGCCAGAGAAATCAGGCAAGAAAAAGAAATAAAGCGTATTCAATTAGGAAAAGAGGAAGTCAAATTGTCTCTATTTGCAGATGACATGATTGTATATTTAGAAAACCCCATCGTCTCAGCCCAAAATCTCTTGAAACTTATAAGCAACTTCAGCAAAGTCTCAGAATACAAAATCAATATGCAGAAATCACAAGCATTCCTATACACCAATAACAGACTAATAGAGAACCAAGTCAAGAACCAACTCCCATTCACAATAAATACCTTGGAATACAATCAACGAAGGATGAACGGACATCTTCAAGGAGAACTACAAACCACTGCTCAAAGAAATAAGAGAGACAAACAGGTGGATAAACATTCTATGCTCATGGTTAGGAAAAATCAATATCATGAAAATGGCCAAACTGCCCAAAGTAATTTATAGATTCAATGCCATCCCCATCAAGCTACCAATGACCTTCACAGAACTGGAAAAAACCACCTTGAACTTCATATGGAACCAAAAGAGAGACTGCATAGCCAAGACAATCCTAAGCAAAAAGAACAAAGCTGGAGGTATCATGCTACCTGACTTCAAGCTGTACTACAAGGCTACAGTAATCAAAACAGCATGGTACTGGTACCAAAACAGAGATATACACCAATGGAACAGAACAGAGGCCTCAGAGGCAATGCCACACATCTACAACCATCTGATCTTTGAGAAACCTGACAAAAACAAGCAATGGGGAGAGGATTCCCTGTTTAATAAATGGTGTTGGGAAAACTGGCTAGCAGTGTGCAGAAAGCAGAAACTGGACCCCTTCCTGACACCTTACACTAAAATTAACTCCAGATGGATTAAAGCCTTAAACATAAGACCTAACACCATAAAAACCCATGAAAAAAAGCTAGGCAAAACCATTCAGGACATAGGCATAGGCAAGGACTTCATGACTAAAACACCAAAAGCATTGACAACAAAAGCCAAAAGAGAAAAATGGGATCTAATTAAATTTTGTAGCTTCTGTACAGCAAAAGAAACAATCATTAGAGTGAAGTAGCAACCAACAAAATGGGAAAATATTTTTGCAATCTATCCATCTGACAAAGGGCTAATATCCAGAATCTACAAAGAACTAAAACAGATTTACAAGAAAAAAAACAAAACCATTCAAAAGTGGGCAAAGGATATGAACGGACGCTTTTCGAAAGAAGACAGATATGAGGCCAACAAACATGAAAAAATGATCATCATCACTGGTCATTAGAAAAATGCAAATCAAAGCCACATTGAGATACCATCTCACGCCAGTTAGAATGGCAATCATTAAAAAATCTGGGCCGGGCAAGGTGGCTCAGACCTATAATCCCAGGACTTTGGGAGGTCGAGGCAGGTGGATCACGAGGTCAAGAGATCGAGACCATCCTGGTCAACATGGTGAAACCTCGTCTCTACTAAAAATACGAAAATTAGCCGGGCATGGCGGTGTGGCCTGCAGTCCCAGCTACTCGGGAGGCTGAGGTAGGAGAGTTGCTTGAACCCAGGAGGCAGAGGTTGCGGTGAGCTGAGATTGCACCATTGCACTCCAGCCTGGGTAACAAGAGTGAAACTCCGTCTCAAAAAAAAAGTAATAATAATCTGGAGACAACAGATGCTGGAGAGGATGTGGAGAAATAGGAATACTTTTACACTGTTGGTGGGAGTATAAATTAGTTCAACCAATGTGGAAGACAGTGTGTCGATTCCTCAAGGACCTAGAAATAGAAATTCCATTTGACTCATCAATCCCATTACTGGGTATATATCCAAAGGATTATAAATCGTTCTATTATAAAGACACATGCACATGTATGTTCACTGTGGCACTGTTCACAATAGAAAAGACCTGGAACCAATTCAAATGCCCATAGATGATAGACTGGACAAGGAAAATGTGGCACATATACACCATGGAATACTATGCAGCCATAAAAGACAATGAGTTCATGTCCTTTATGGGGCATGGATGAATCTGGAAACCATCATTCTCAGCAAACTGACACAAGAACAGAAAATCAAACACTGCATGTTCTCATTCATAGGCAGGTGTGGAATGATGAAAACACGTGGACACAGGGAGGGGAGCATCACACACTGGGGTCTGTTGGGGAGGGATAACATGGGGAGAAATGCCAGATACAGGTGATAGGGGAATGGAGGCAGCAAACCACATTGCCACGTATGTACCTATGCAACAATCCTTCATGATCTGCATATGTACCCCAGAACCTAAATACAATTTTTTTTAAGTTTAAAAAAGATCATAAAGCTATTTTTCTTAAGTTTTTCATAATTTTCAACTCATCCTTACATTTTTAATCCATTTAGAATTTAATTTTGTGTATGGCATAAGGTAGATTTACAATTATTTTTCCATATGACAAATTAATTGCCTCATCTAAAATAAATATTCTCTTTATATTTCTCCACTAATTTGAAAACCATCTCTCTCATATATGATGGTGTCCAGGCTCCCTGTTTTATTAGGTTGGTATATGTGTCCTAATACTCCCCGTACTGATACAGCATATTTTAATTATTATACTTTTATAATAACCCTGGATAAATGATAAAGTAAGTTCATAACCTTTAACTTTCTTCAAATGTTTTACTTTGGCTATTTTTGGAATTTTATTCATTCATATAAATTTTAGAAACAACTTGTCAATTTCTGAGAAAATTTAAGATTTAGATTGAACTGGCTTTGCTTTTATAGATTATTTTGGGAAGAATTTGAAATTTTAAATACTGAGTCTTCCTATTCACATATGTTGTATAACTCTCCACTTATTTAGGTAGTCTTATATCCTTCAATAAAATTTCATAATTTTTTTCATAATTTCATATATATATTATGTTATTAAGTTGGTGCAACAGCATTTGTGGTTTTTGCCATTACTTTTAATGGCATTACTTTTAAAGGCTAAAACCATAATTACTTTTGCACCAATCTAATAAATTTAATTTTACATACTTTATAGTTTAATGGCTATGAATAATAATATGTATTTAAATTACATCTTTAAAACAATTTTATCTGGTATATACAAATACTGCTATATATCAGCAATTGTATATGCTTTTTTTAGACAGCAACCTTGGTGAATTTTCTGATTACCTCTGCTGTTAATAGTTGGTAGGAGATCCTCCTACTGATCCTCTTGAATATCATATGTAGATAATTATGTCATCCGTGATAGTGACAATTTGGTTCCTTATTTTTCCATTCCCCACAACTCTTTTTATTTCCATGTCTTATTGAACTGCTGTGGACCTCTAGTACAATGCTGAATAGAAGTGGTGACATCAGGCATCTTTAAATTATTTCTGATTTTAAGAGAATGCTTCTAATGTTTCACCATTAAATGTGAGGTTTACATTGTTTTGGTAGGTACCTTTTATTTTAAAGGAAGTCCATTTCTATGTATCATTTTCTATGTATCATTTCTATGTATCATGTTAAGGTTTGTTAACATGAATGGCTGTGGGACCTATTATGCATACTAACCTTAGTATATATTTTTCTTTCTTTAATATGTCAATATGGTAAATTACATTAAATTTTACAAAGTTACATTATTTCCATAATCCTAGAATAAACCCTACTGATATTTCTTTAGTTCTGAAAAATTCTCAGCTAGTCTCTATTCAAATAGAGACTCCATTCTATTTTCTCTTTCTGAAAACATATTTATATATAGACACACATGATAAAGAGAGAGTAATAAAGAGAATTTCTATGAGATGTATGTGGATCTCCTTATTCTACTGCATTCTAGTGCACTTTCTTTTTAATTTTTTGTTTCTTATCTCTTTGCTGTATCTTGGGCAGTTTCCTCAGGGCTATCTTTGAAGTCACTAATTCTACTGTTTGACCAACCCACTTGATTTTTTAATTAATGGCTACTTTTTATTTTTTTCGAGACAGGGTCTCACTCTGTCATCCAGGCTGGAGTTCAGTGACATGATCAAGGTTCACTGCAGCCTTGACCTTCCAGGCTCAAGAGATCCTTCCAGGCTCAAGAGATCCTCCCACCTCCACTTCCCAAAGGGCTAGGATTACAGACATGAAGCCATTGCGCCCACCCAATGACTACCTTTCGTATTTTTTAAACACGTTATTTAGTTCTTTTTCAACCTATTTCTTTTCATAAAACCATACTATTTATTTATGATCTTCATTACTTTTTTAAATATTTTGTTCATTTTAATACTTATTTTCTAATAATTTTTAGATGGTTTATCTCATGTTCTTAGGATGCTAATTGTTCTGCGTATTATGGCTGCTGATATATTAGTGAGGATCTACTCAGGAGACAGAGACCACATCAGTAATTTGAACAGGGACGATTTAATATAAAGAATTATTAACTTCTAAAAGATGATTAACACACACAAAAAAGGGTGGGAGTAAAAGAGGATGCCAAAGAACATAAGAATAGCAAATGCAGAAAACAGCGATTACATCTAGGGCTCAGGGAGGGTATACAAAGCAGAAGAAAATTTGGAAACGGCCCCATCCCTACTGTGGCCAACATTGAGATTGTGTTGGAGAGGGTGTGGTTACAGCCCACTGGATGGTAGAGCTGTCTAGGATTACATGGGTCAGAGGTGTTCCACAGCAAGCTGCCCACTGAGGTCCCAGCAACATTTCCAGAAGTACTGTGGGCTGGAGCTACTCTACTGTAGGCTGCCTGCTGCGGCACAAGCAGATCAGAGCTGGCATGCAGAAAATTGCCCACTAGGGTGCCAGAGAATTTCACTAGAGGGTGAGCTCCACTGGGACTCTCACATACTACTGACAGCTGGGCCTTAGGAGGAAGAAAAAAAGACACAAGAACCAGGAAGAGAAGCCTCCACCTCCACTGTGAACTGCAGGGTCCCACCAGCACCCTGTATTGACAAAGCCTAAGATCACATCAGCTGGCAAGGAGCCCAGCTCCATTAATAAGAATCAGGGCAACAAAGGGCAGATTTGGATCTGAGAATCAATATGTTGATAACTGGCACAACTGACTTTCTCTTGTGGTAGATCATTTCCTCCTATGGTTTGTAAATTTTTATGTTGAATTCATCCTCTCATGAAGGATTCATTTTTCTGTGAACATTTCATTAAGGTTAAGGATCTTTCTAGGGAAATTTCACATCTTTTTCTACCAGCTCTTCAGTGCTTTCTCTGGTCACTGCTAAATTTTTATATAAGTTTATTGGCTTAGCTGGGAGGCTGAGGCAGGTGGATCACTTAAACTCAGGAGTTCAAGATCAACCTGGGCAACATGGCAAAACTCTGTCTCTATTTTTTTTAATTTATTGGCTTAAGCTTCTCACACAATACAAGCAAAATAAATATTGACCTCTAGTCTATATGTAGCACAGCCTTGTGACTCTGGTTTTCATGGAAATCTTTTTTTAATCCTCCCAGAACCTTGAACAGCATCCTAGCAGCTTTTCTCCTTTTAATCTTTTTGGTGGATTTCTTATAACCATATTGTATGTTTGGAGCAGGGCAATAAGAAAGGGAGCTAGGGAGAGGGAAATGCCAGATTAATCTGCTATTTTGTCATAAGTTGAATACCTACCTACCTCCATGTCAAAAAGCTTTCCAGACTTGTCTTCTATCAATAATCCATTATATGTTGGAGACTCTCAAACCTATACTTCCAGCCCAAACCTTCTGCTAAGATTCAAATCTACATATTCATCTCTATATGTAAATCTACAATTGAATATCTCATAGAAACTTTACATTTCTACCTCAAACTACACTCATTGTCTGTTTCCCCGAACCTGCTTGTCCTCTTGTATTCCCTATCTCAGAGGATGATGTCCCCAGTCCCCAGCCCACCAAGTCAGAAACACAGTCATTCTAGATGTCTGTCTTGCCTCCCCCAACATCCAAAAAAAACAAAAGTCTTAAAAATGCTACTTCTTTATACTACTAAGCCCCAACATCACTTTTTCATATCCATAGCCTTAATTCAGACAATGCACTTTCTGCCTCCAGTCTGACCTTCTCCTAAAGTATCCAAACTCTTTACCAAGGCCTTTGGAGCCCTGCATGATCTTGTCCTGCCAGTCTTTCAGACCTTAACTCTGCTGCTCACTTACCATGTCCCAGGCCTTGGTAGAAAAGCTGCAGGCCTTTTTACTCCTTGAACACAATAAGTTCATTTACTCCTTAATTCAGTATAAATTTCATGACAACTCTATAAAATCAGTACTACCCCCATTTCACAGAACAGAAAACTAGTTTACAGAGGTCAAGTAACTTGTCTACTGTCATCCATCTAGTAAGTGGTCAAAATAAGACTGGACTTCAATAATTTGATTCCATAATTCATTTTATTTTATTTATCTACTTATTTTTGAGACAGTGTCTCACTCTGCCACCAAGAGTGGAAGGCAGTGGCACTGTCTCAGCTCATTGCAACTTCTACCTCCCAAATTCAAGCTGGTATTACAGGCAGGCACCACCATGCCTGGCTAATTTTTGTAGTTTTAGTAGAGATGGTGTTTTACCATGTTGGCCAGGCTGGTCTTGAACTCCTGACCTCAAGTGATCTATCCACCTCGGCTTCCCAAAGTGCTGGGATGACAGGCGTGAGCCACCACACCTGGCCAGAACCCATTCTTTTAAGCACTGCACTCTTCTACCTTCCAGATTTCCCTCAGTTATACAATCAATTAGGAAGCTGTTCCTGTGGTCTTGGCCTTGGCTGAACAGGTAGCCATAAGAATGGTGGTGAGAACAGCTGGGACAGACATTTCAGAATAAGACATGACAATTCAGATCAATTAAATATGGCAGCTACCTCAAGATATCTTAACTTCAAATGTTCTATCCTGTGAGCCATAAGCATTTGCATTTTACAGATTATAGGTTCATAAAATGTGGTCCTTGTAAATATAAAGTATACATAAAAATCAAAAAATAAATCCTGAGAGTAGCATGGAACAAACCCCCGTATTCCTTTTATATGATCTTATGTAAGATTTATAACCAGTAAACATTTTTTATATGGAATAATTATGCAACCACACACATACACGCACTCGCAAACATACATCCTCCAGCACAATATGCTTAGGTCTGAGTTTGTTTTTACACATGCCATAAATATTTTCAAGCTTAAAATATTTAAATTAAAAGCAGATCATGTACACAACTTTGTTTAAACATGGACTTCTCTCCAATTATTTTTTTGTTTAGTAATTTCCAGTATTTTTTTTTTTGGCCTTTAGTGTCAAAAGATTGACATACAACAGTAAAAGCAATTGGGAGGATGTCTAATTGGAGCTTGTGTATACTCTAAACATCCTTTCAATCACTTGTATTATTACATTCTTTCAATATGAAAAGGATGAACATATTCAAGACCTAACCTCCTCCAGAAGTTGCCACATCCTAAATCCCTGCAACTTGTAAATATATTACATTAAGTGGTAAGGGGGAATTAAGGTTCCAAACAAATTTAAGCTTGCTAATCAACAACCTTGAGATGGGGAGATTATTCTGGATTCACTGATGGATCCCATGTTATCACAAGGGTCCCTAGAAGTGAAAGAAAGAGAAGAGAGAGTCTGAGTGAGGCTGAGAGAAAGATTCTCCACCAGAGCCTCTAGAAAGCATCGCACCCCTTCCTGCAACTCGATTTTAGCCCTACAAGACCCACTGCAGGCTCCAGCCTCCAGAACTGCAAGATAATACACTTGGGTTGTTGTGAGCCACTAAATTTGTGGTAGTTTGTTCATAGCAACCATGGGAAACTGATATACCCAACCCTACCATTTGTATAGGAGGAAATGTTACATTTAAAACCCTAAAATCTATGTTCAAAATAATTGTAAGAATCATTTAATTGCTCTTTTTTGTTTGGATATGCATCCACTGCCTGCTCAGATTGTGATTTTTCTCTGATTTTTCTCCTGACTGTAGGCAAATTGCTCCCCAGGACTATGTCCTGCAGCTTCACATTCAGAACTGCTATTTGAGGATAATAATGTCTCATTCATTCATCCAATCAGTCAGTCAGTCAGTCAATAAGCATGTATACCTCTAGCCAGACCTTGTCCCTGAACCACAAACACAAATATCTAACTCATGGTCAGCATAGCCATGAAGATGCTCAGCAGACCTTCAACTTAGTATGTCCCAAACCAAACTCCCGATATTCCAACCAACAATCTGCAAGGTCTATAGTCTTCTTCACCTCAGTTGATGCAAAGCCCATTCTACTTGCTCAGATAGAAATCCACAGAGCCATCCTTGACTCTTCTTTCCTGGATACTTCACAATCCAACACACCCACATGTCCTGCTTGCTCTACATTCAAAACCTGTCCACTTCTCACCACCTTGCCTATCCATCCAGGCCACTATTTCCTCTCATCTGAGAGACCTAATCTGGTCTCTGGCTCTGCTCCCTTCAGGCTGTTCTCAACACA
Organism: Sapajus apella; assembly: GCF_009761245.1. Taxonomy (NCBI): domain Eukaryota; kingdom Metazoa; phylum Chordata; class Mammalia; order Primates; family Cebidae; genus Sapajus; species Sapajus apella. The sequence goes on from NW_022436946.1 coordinate 58,180,441, forward strand.
GCAGTCACCCTGGTCATATTTAAAACATAAGCCTGACCTCTTCCTGTTTCTGCTCAATACTCCTCAATTTTTCTCATCGCAGAGTAAAAGCCAAAGGCCCTGCTCCCTCCCTGCTGTCCCACTGTCCTTATTTCTTTGACCCTCTGCTTTAATCACTCAACTCTAGGAAACCTGACCTCCTCATTCCTAAGACAAGCCATACATTTTTGCCTCAGGGACATTATGCTTGCTGCTGCTTCTTTGCAACTGATTCCCTCAGTGATTCCCTCCTTTTACACTTTACCTAAAAGATCAACCCACTACCCCTTGCCTCTTCTCCTGTCACTCCCAGCCTAGCTTAGCCTGCTTTATTTTTCTCCGTATCCAGTTCCCCTCAACACCACTAAAGTGTAAGCTCTATGAAGGCAAGCATTATTTTTTGTACATTGCTTTACCCCCAGAGTCTAGAATTGTACTTAGCACTTAATAAGCATATATACAAATGTTTGTTGAATAATAAAATCACTGTTCCAGGCCCTAGGGATACAAAGATGAACAAAACATAACATTCAACACTGAGGAATTCACGGTCTAGGGCAGCACTGTCCAACAGAACTTTCTGTTATGATGAAAATACTCTCCATCCGTGCTATCCAATATGGTAGCCACTAGCAACATGCAGCTATTGAGCATTTGAAATGTGGCTGCTGTGACTGAGGAAGTGGACTTTAATTTTAATTACTTTAAATTTAAATGGCCACATGTGGTTAATGACTGTCATATTGGATCACACAAGTCTAGAGGAGAAAATAGATATATAAACCCATAATACTGGTAGGAACACAACATAATTAGTGTCATGGTAATGATGCACAATAAAGTGCCACAGGAACCTAGTCAAGGTAGCCACTAATTCTGTGTTTATTTTCCTCCACTAGGCCCCCTCCAAGACATACTTTCCCCTCATATCACTTTGCATTCTTGTATTTATTATTATTATTATTGAGACAGAGTCTCACTCTATCACCCAGGCTGGAGCACAGTGGCATGATCTTGGCTCACTGCAACCTCCACCTCCCAGGTTCAAGTGATTCTCCTGCCTCAGCCTCCCAGGTATCTGGGATTACAGGCACCCGCCACCACACCTGGCTAATTTTTGTATTTTTAGTAGGGATGGGGTTTCACCATCTTGTTAAGGCTGGTCTCGAACTCCTGACCTCAAGTGATCCGCCCACCTCAGCCTCCCAAAGTACTGGCATTACAGGTGTGGCCACCATGCCTGGCCTCTTGTAATTATTATTTATTTGTAATTATTTACTTGATGTCAGTCTTCCTTAATAAACTATGAAAGCTGGAACTGTTATCATTCTCAGCTACTGACAGGAGGCTTTGCACATAATAGGTGATCCATAAATATTGATTTGACTGACAACTGAGATCATTATGGGAGCATTCTAGAGGAGGTAATATTTGAGTTGGACCTTAAATGATGAGTAGGAGTTTGCCAGGGCAAGAATGGAAAGAAGGGATGTAAGGCAGGGAAAGTAACACACCCAAAGGCAGGTAGGCATGGGAGTTCTGGCGCTTTTATAAATGGAATCAGGAGTTCAGTGTGGTTGGAATGCATATATCAAGGTGGATGTATTCAGTTCTGACTGCATGACAGTTTGACAATGACTTCGTAAGTAGGAAAACCCAAAAGTCAGTGTCAAATAAAGAGTTGTGTAATTGCTTAGTGAATTGTGACAAAGTAAACTTAGTCTTTTAAAAATATTTAGCCTATTACAGCCCTTTAACAAGTACAGACTAAAGTTTCTTTAACTTTTCCCTGATCTAGAATATTATGACAATTAATCTTGTGAAGAACTTAGAGATTATTTAACTAAAGCCTACTTTGGTCAGATGAAGAAATTAAGTTCCAGAATGCAGAGCTAATTAATTCAGAGGTGGGACCATAATCCAGATGTTTCAGCTCACAGTCTTGTGTCATTACCAACACACAGTGAATACAAAACCATGTTTCTTCCTCTCACCTGGCACAAAGCAAGTAAGCTTCTGGTACCAAAATATATCTATTTATAACCCCCAATTACTGCAAAAGATATGGGAAGAAGGCTCCATCATAAATTATCTGTCCGCATATGAAAAGAATCATCAAGGCTGCGCAACAAAACACAGATAAAACAACGAACCATTACAAGCCTTAAGAAATAGTAGCAAACTTTGAAAAAGTTATTTTCATAATGCAGTGTAAAATGAATTGCTATCTTCACAAACATAACAGGGTATAAGATCTGTATGATATATTAAAATGGCAACCCTACTGTAGGTCTGGTTTCCCATCCTGAAACAACTGCTCGCTAGCTAGGTTACCAAGTGAAACTAGTTAACCTCTCTGGGTCTCCATTTTTTCATTTCTAAAATTCAGGCATTGGGTCTTCAAGGTTCTTTTTGGTTCTACAGTTTTCATGTTATTTTGTTGAGTTAAAAAGAGAGAAAAAGCAGCAGAACAAATTCCCACTTGGACAGAGGGTCATTTACGCTGCTTTCCTGCATCAGATCAACAATCCTACTGATATTTTTCCATCAGTTCCTAAATCTGTCAGGCCACGCATAAGTCACGTGTCCAAAAACAGAAACTAGTGCTACAGCCTTTTCCATATTCTGCATTTGATGTGTGCTCCAGAAATGTCATTGACTAATTATTGTCCCAATGTCCTACCTACCTTAGGCCAGTACTTCAAGATTCAAACTCATCCTGTGAGTCTCCTCCTTTGCAAGCTGTAATGTCTTCTTCACCAAGCTACAATCAATTTTTTACATTAAAAATATATTGACTTCCACAGACAAAGATGAGATAGAGGATATGCTTTATCTATCTTTGTATCGTCTTTCTTCCAAATCCCCGGGGGTCCTGAAGAATGACAAAGTCTGACTCACTACAAATAAGAAGTAGAAATAATTTATTGCTTTGGAAGCAATTATGTCTTCCTATATGATATGCATATATGTGGGTTCCCAAACAGAATCACCATGGTTTACCTTTGACTGTTTCAACCAATGAAATTGAGAATATCTCCTGCTTTTCAATTAGGTTCCACCTTTCACACAAAAACACAAGTAAAATTTTTCCTTTGACTAATTTTTTTAAACATGCATGATGCTGATCCCTACCTTCTTGGGCTATTCAGCGTGTGCCTAAGCATTCACAGTATGTCTCTTAGAATATGAAAATAATCTTCTGCAAGCTCAATTAAGAACAGATGGTTAAAAACTTCGAGGTAGTATTTGCATAAAAAGATCATCTTACTTTGACACTGTAAAGTTTTATATTACTGTTAATTGTCTTCCCTCAAAAAAGCACCCACTCCCTTAACGAGAAGACAACAAGAAAATTTGGATTTTTTTTTTTTTTTTTTTGCTGAAAGGGAAACATTTCATGCAAAGGCATTATTGGGGGGGAAAAGTAACACAAGAACATAAAACAATATGGTCATACTGTGAATAAAGGTGTCACATCTGCTCAGATGTACAGGAAACTTACACTCAATCTGATAGTTAGACATTAGCCACCTCACCTTCTCAGAACCCAGACAAGCCCAAGTAATCCAAAAAGTCTCTAAGCCAAGATCGTGAGCTTTATTAAAGAACTTTAAAAGTACCCTTAAACCAGGGCTTATTGACTTATTCACTTCTATAGATGAAGTAAATCAAGCTTACTGATATGGTTATCTTATGTAGTGATCTTATGTTCCTGTTACACTTCTGTTCTTCCTGCTCTGATTCATGGACTGAAAGTTGGATAACAGATTCGCAGTTTGTGAACAAGGTGATAGAAACAGTTAGGGATGAACTATTAAAAGCAGACATAAAAATGGAGTTGTCAAATCTTCAACTAGAAAAATTCAACAATCTGGTCATTACAAGTAATTAATAAAATACAAAATGGCTCCTTCTGTAGAGGCAGCCCTAGACTATCTTGCTTTGCACCACAGAAATTATCACCCAGACCACAGCTGATTAGAATAGGGCTGGTCATGTGACGTAAGTGTGGCCAAAAGTAGCTGAGCTGTGAGCTTCAGGATAACCTGACCTAAAAAGTTTTTCCAGAAGCAAAGAAAGGTCCAATAAGTTTCTTGCTGAAAACAAAGAATGCTCCAATCTGATTCTACGTCAAATAATTTGATTCAGATAAATGGAGAAAAATCGTACTGTTAGCAATGGGAACTACAGCTGAGAAGATACTGTGAATTAGAGCCATGAATGGTCAGGGGCAAAGCAAAGCCATGCAGAAATCAAAGAGATGAGGAAGCACAAATCAGGAGTGAGCAAGAGCTATGGTGTGGGTAAAGTATAGATAAAGGAGTAAGGCAATGATGTATTAGATGAGAGGAAACATGACAGAGACTAAACAAGAGGAGATAAACTACTATAACAACTGAAATGCAGTTTCTACCATCAGGATCCTTAGACCTATGTAGACCTATTTCCAGTGTTGTGTCAATTTCCTATTGCATTTCTCTGAGACTCTATCTCTTTTAAAATTTATCCTTCAAAAAGTCCCCATTTACTAAGCTAGCCCAGAAGAGTCCTCATTCCTGGAAATCAAAAATGCTAACATATTCTTTGTCAATAAACTTTAACAAATTATTTTTCCATAAACTCTAGTGTTTTTATCATTTCTCTTTGGTTTGAGTCCTTAATATATCATCTATATAAAGAGTCAATAATATATTGACCTCTAAAAATAAAAATAATAGTCAATAATATAGGTTTATTATTTGACTTTTAACATATTGGTGTGCAGCATTTATGGAACAGTTATTATGTTCCATGTACTATAAAAATCACTTTACAGAAATTATCTTGCTGAGTCTTCAAAACAATCCTGAGATGAGAAAGTCTGGCACACAGAGTTTAACACATTTGCCTACATTCATTGAACCAGCTGTGCCTGATGCTAGAGTATGCTCTTGACTAAGCACCACCATTCCTCTTTTATTTATTATTTTTTAAATTGTGATAAAACACAGATAATTTATCATCTTAACCATTTTTAAGTGTACAGTTAAATAGCATCAAGTACATTCACACTGTTATGCAACTGTCACCACCATCCAACTCCAGAACTCTTTTCAACCTGAAGAACTGAAACTATGTACCCATTAAATAATAAATATGTATTTTCCTCTCCCCTCAGCTTCTAGCAATCACCATTCTACATTCTGTCTCTAGGGATATAAATCTAATCACACAGTATTTGTTCTTTTGCAATTGGTTTATTTCACCTGACTTAGTGTCCTCAGTGTTGATCCATCTTGTAGCGTGTGTCAGAATTTACTTCCCTTTTCAGGGTGAATAATATTCCATTGCACATATATACCACAGTTTGTTTATCCATTCATCTGTCAAGGGACATTTGGATTGCTTTCATCCCTCAGCTATTGTGAATAATACTGCTATGGACACGGGTGTACAAATATTTCTTCAAGTCCCATTTTTTCATTTTTGGGGATACATACCAAGAAATGGAGTCACTGGATTATATGATATTTCTATTTTTGATATTTTAGAAACCAATATACTATTTTCCACAGTGGTTATACCATTCTACATTCCTACCAGTAGCACACAAGTGTTTTCATTTCTCTATATCCTTACCAACACTTGTTTATTGCCTATTTTCTGTATATTAGTCATCATACTAGGTAAGACAACATTATTTGTATTTCTTTTGTTTAAACTTTATGTGTTTGAGTGTGTTTAAAATTCAGAAGTCTTAAAATTTTTTATGTACATAAATGATCTATCCTTATCTTTAAGGTTTTAAGTTCTTGCTTAAAAAATCCTTCCCTATCCCATTAGTATATAAATATCTATTTCTACTACATTTTCTAGTACTTCTTTAATATACCTGGGATTAATCATACAAAGTTCACTAAACATTATTTTTGGTCTTAATGATTAAATAATTGTCCTGCCTTTATTTTAATAATCTATTATTTCCTGACTAACTTGAAATTCCACATTTACTATATGCTGAATACTTATATATATTGGCATAAATATCTTGGCTATATGTTGTGTTTCTATACCTCAAAACACTGTTGATTATTGTAGCTTTATAAGACATTAAACTACTTGGTAGGGACTACCTTCATTACTCTTATCTAAAATGCTCTAGGATAATGTTTTACCTCCAAATAAACATGTGACCTTTATATGGAGGTAAAACAGTATCACATAACTTAATTACCTACCAAAGATATTACCACATTACAGAGTAATATATTTAATGTTCATAATTATAAATCAAAAAACACAAAAAATTTAAACATGCTTCACAGCACTGACATAAAGCAAAGAAGAATATGATGCATTCCAGTGAGATTTATTAAAATAATAATAAATAAATCTTTACTTCTTCAAAAATTAAGAGACAGAGAGATTATAATATTAAGCATCCACCAAAAACAAAACAAAACATGTTAAGCACAGAAATGGATTGGTAAAAAATTGGGTTTAATTATAATTAACACTTAAGAGTCAATAAAGCGTCATTCCCAGAGAAATAATGCCCCTAAATCCTACAAGTATAGTTGCACTTCTTTGCTCATCAAATCATCTGAAATTATTATATTCTTCTGACTGTATCTTCTCTCCACTGTCATTCATTATAGACAGTTGTTGGCTGGCTCTCTCAGGTTGCAATGATAACTATGATGGCCTTCATGATTTCAAAGAACTCCCACCCACCCTTTTATGACTAGAGATGCCTAACTATCACAGAACTTGTATTATAACATCTAACAAATCTTTCTTTGTCTCCTTGCCACAGCTCTACTTCTCCAGTACACAGATGGCATAAAAAGAGACTACAGAAGAAACTACACAAGTCACCGAACACACTCATCACAGGATAGCGTGATGGAAGGCTCATTAACCAAAAGCATTTGCAGCATGAGGCATCAACATCCATTTGTCTTATATTCAGCAAAAAGTCCACCATAGTAGCTTTCATTGACACGGAAGCTAGAGAGCACCCTGAGACATATATATTTTAATAGCATGTTGTAGCTTGGAGAAGGCAAGACGGACAGGACAATGGGAGAGTTTCAAAAAGCGATGGAAGCCTGCATCAAGCTAACAACAGCAGGAACACAGAGGAAGGTATGATGCCAGGCTGAACATGAAGAGGACAGACAGAAGATTTGTTAGATAACACCCAAAATAATTCTTAGGTTACTTACATATATTAGTTCAGTAAGTGGTTTGATAAATGAATGAGAGAATGACTATTCAAAGTTAGGTCCACTGACCAGCTGTCAAGCTGCTAAATATTTGTTACTAACCCACATAACAAGATAAAGAGCTTGCTTCAGAAAGTAAGTGAATTAGGTCATGAGGCACATTGGTTAATTCAACTGACTTCTCTTTTTCCATAGGAAGATTGTTTGTGTGAAGGAAGCATTATATTGGTACATTCTCCCATAGCCTTACCTTTATTAGGAAGCAGCACTTTGATAGCATATGTGGTTCTGGTCAGATCCTGAACAATAGGCCACTAAATGAGATTCAGCTGGGGATCCAGAGGCAGTAAAGGCTTCTGACAATGTCTGTCGAATCAGTGTTGAACAAAGATGCTCTTAGTGCCAGGGTGAGTCTTGAGGCAGCCTTTGGAGCTGGTGAATTGATGACTAAGGAGCAATGCATTTGACTGATATGGGCCAGTTCCTGCCTTGAGCTCAAAGAAACAGCTATGCTGATATTGCTGTGAGCTAGAGCTGGATTAATGAAAACTACAGTAATTGCACAAAAGGTAAATTGGATCTCATAATCAAATGGCTGTTTAAAAGACCTCATTCACCGAACTGAGACTATTTTTTTTAAAAATCACATATAATGGATAGGTTTTGCCATCTGCAGAACTTCTCCTGATGGTTTGTGAATATAAAATGGATATGAGAAAGTCATCCTTCAATTGATACATTCAGCTGCTTGTATCAAAAAAAACTAAATTAAACTGGCTCCCACAAAGAAGGAATTTATTTGATTACATAACTGAAAGTCTAGAGACAGGTTGGGCTTGGCCTTGACTTAATGCAATGACTCTGGTCCCATTGCCATGCATTACTCTGTGTTCTTCCTTCTGCCATGAAGCTTCACCTTCAGATTGTCAGAAAAGTAGCTTTCTGACCTGACACCCATACTCTTTCCATGGCTCCCACTTAAAAGAAGGGAAACTTTTTCTGGAATTGCCCCTCCACCAAATTTACTTCATATCGTATATATCAAGATGGTCATAGCACAAATTCTTTGACCAATCCCTCTAGCCATGGAAATGCAATGGGCCTCACATCCTAAAACTGCCACTGGTGCTGGCTTGGGAGTAAGGCTTTACTGGAATTTTCAAAGACTAATTAGAGCTCATCTTTTTAGCGAAAGTCAATGTCCCAAACCTCCTAGCTGCTGCAAAATGGATGACTCAAAGCCCCTTGTTCAATACAAAGTACAACCCAAGCCTCGTTAAAGAGCAGACAACCTACAGTGTAAACTAATAAAGATAAACAATAATTTAGAACATTATAACATGAATATTATCAAATATTATCAAATATTATCAAACACAAGAGATGTTTTTTGATAATAGATACTTCCAAAAGAGAAAGACTGCCTACAGAGAATTGGGAGGTTAGACTGTCAGTGTGTCTGAGTATAGCAATGACCAAGGAAAATTATGTTGTGATTCTAGAAGATGGATTCCAGTAATTTAGGCAGAAATAACCGCAGGGCAGAGAAGGATTAACTCCAAGTTATGTTAGCCTGAGGAGATATCCCTTGGGCAATACCTAATCTTTTTGTTGTAAATTCTATGCTCGCCAAGCAACCTTCTGAATTATTATTTGTCCTTCTGAGTGACTGACCCCACAAAAAGGGAATGCCTGGTTGAAAAAATGCTCCTGATTTAAAAAAATCAGTTCTATTTCCCATGGTAAATTGGGACTGTGGTTTATAAATCATTCTCTTTTGTATTTTGTTAGAGAGAATCTATCCCTCAAAGTTTGTTCACTGTGACCAAATAATAGAAGTGAGATCTTGAAAGGGAAAAGCTAAGACCTAAGCCCAAGACCATAATGTCTCCATCAAGGTATAATCCCCACGAGACTTGGCCTAAATCTGCCAGCTGCCTTCTCCTTACCTGGGAACACTAATGTGCGAGCAGCCCAACAGAAAATCCACCAAGCAATCTCCTGATCTTTAATTGAACAGAAGGCCCTGAGAGAGATGCTTAAGCATAGGGGTTATGAACCAAGTTTTTAGGATCAAAGAAAGCAGGAGATAAGTCCAGGCTCCTCATACTATGTGACTATGGGCAAGTTGTTTAACTGCCAAGATCCAGTAACCCCAATTATTAAATGGTGAATATTTAATAGAGTTGTTGTAGAGATTAAATGAAACAAAGTTCACTAAGTGCCTGACATGTTATTGGTGGGTTTTTGTATTGTTTTGTTTTGGTTTATTTAATTGTTTATTTTTAGTGATAAAGTCTCACTTTGTCGCCCAGACTGGAATACTGTGGCATGATCACAGCTCACTGCAGCCTTGAACTCCTGGGCTCAAGCATTCCTCCTACCTCAGTCTCCCAAAGCACTAGGATTATAAGCATGAGACATTGCACCCAGCCTGTTCTTTGTTTGTTTGTTTGTTTGTTTTAATATTGTGGCCCTTGTCAATATTATGACTTCTGCATTTGACTGAAAGGTGTTTGCTAACCTTGTCCAGTAAAATGCTCCACGATAAACTAGAGCTCAGTAAATGTGCCTGAGTGAGGCAACTGAAGAAAATGAGAGGAAAATGTAATCTCAGAGGCCACTGTAATTTGCAACATGCAATCTTGATTCAGATTAACTCAGTGTGAGACCCCAGGATAGGTAAATTTCTGGCTATTGTCTGCTTCCTAACCAAGTGTCAGTATAGTCACACAGCTTGCATTTATTTCTGAATTGTTAAGGGAAAAAACCTTAAAAATATCCCAGAACATTAATTTACAGGGAAACTGTGTTATGTGAGGAATCATTAAGGAAATTAAAGTAGAAACAAATTACTTTAGAAACAAGAAGTCAAGAAAGAAAAAGTAGGAAATGTTCACCTTTCTCAAATATTTGAAAGACTATCATGTAGAAGCGAGAATAGAGTCCATCTACATTTTACTTGTCTGTCTTTCCAGCAGATTACTAAATGCCTTGAAGGAAGGGAGTGTGTCTCATCCATCATTGTAGTCCCAGAAATCTAGTTGATGCTGGGAACATTATACTCAATAAGTGTTTGTTGATTGAATGAGAAGATAGTTGGATGGATAGAAGGTGGGATAAATGGATGATAGTGTGGAGAGAGAGTGACAGATGGATACATATTAGTTAAACCATTATAAGATGTTAATGCTAGCATGAACACTGGAAAAGAGACATTGAGACTCTAAAAGAGAAGGATTTCCTTAAGATCACTCACCTAATTTGTGTGAATGCTGACTGGATCAGTAGAAGCCATGATATCCAGTTGGTACTCTTTCTACTACCTTGCTTTCTATTCAAATCTGATAGAACTGAGAGGATACTCATTATAATAGAATCCTGGTGTAGGACTCTGTTATGGGCTGAGTTGTGGCCCTCTGAAAATTCATATGTTGAAGTCCTAACGCCCAATATCTCAGAATGTGACCTTATTGGAAGATATCATTGTTACAGACATAATTAGTTAAGATGAGGTCATACTGGAATAGATTGGGCCACTAATCCACTATGACTGGTGTTCTTATAAAAAGGGAAATTTGGACACAGACAGGAATAGAAGGAAAATGATGTGAAGAGACACAGGAAGGAGATGACCAACTAGAAGTCAAGGAGAGAGGCCTGGAACAGATATTTCCCTTCCAGCCTTCAGAAGGAACCAATCCTGTTGACACTTTGATCTTGGACTTGTAGTCTCTAGAACTGTGAAACATACATTTCTGTTGTTTAAGCTACCCAGTCTATGATACTTTGTGTTAGCAGCCTAATATAACATAATAGGTGATATGTAATATAATCTATAACTAATATAGACGTTAAGGCCAGAAGATAGTAGCCTGAGTTCATGATTCCTGAATCATGAACTGACTAAAAACACTTCACTGCAAACATACCTTCACTGGATTGAAGAGTTGATCAAGAAAGGAAATTATTTTGTGTCAAACCACTGAATTTTGAGGGCTTACTTATTATAGCAGTGTATTAGTCTATTCTCATGCTGCTAATGAAGACATAAATTGAGACTGGGTAATTTATAAAGAAAAGAGGCTTGATAGACTCACAGTTCCACATGGCTGGAGAGGCCTCACAATCATGGCAGAAGGCTAATGAGGAGCTAAATCACATCTTACAAGACAGCAGGCAAGAGAGTGTGTGCAGGGGACCTTCTCTTTATAAAATCATCAGTTCTCATGAGACATATTCACTATCACAAGAACAGCATGGGGAAGACCCACCCCTATGATTCAATTACCTACCACTGGTCCCTCCCATGGCTCATGGGAATTATGGGAGCCACAATTCAAGATGAGATTTGGGTGGGGACACAGCCAAACTATATCAAGCAGCTAGCATTACCTAACATAGAATTTAATTAAGTAATTCAACTGGCAAGAAATTTTAAAACTTATTTTACCTGAAATCAAATATGGACCTAGCACAAAGAACAAGGTAACATCATGATTTTTTCTTTTTTTTTTTAGTCAGGGTCTTGCTCTGTCACCCAGGCTGGAGTGCAGTGGTGCAATCACGGCTCACTGCAGCCTCAATTTCCCAGGTTCAAGCGATTATCCCACCCCTAGCCTCCCAAGTAACTGGGACTACAGGCACTCACCACCACACTCTGCTAATTCTTTTGTATTTGTTTGTAGAAATGAGGTTCACCATGTTGTCCAGGCTGGTCTCTAACTCCTGGTCTCAAGTGATCCATCTGACTTGGTCTCCCAAAGTGCAGGGATTACAGGCATGAGCCACCACACCCAGTCCATGAAAACTTTTGGGATTAAAAAAAAAATCCAAAGAAAATTTAAGTCTACAGGAATATATTTTGGCATAATTCCTCCAAATTCTCCCTGAGATATAAATTTCCTCTCTTCTGTATTTGGAGATAAGGTCTTTAAAGAAGTAAGTAAGCTAAAACGAGATCACTAAGGTGGACTCTAATTCAATAGGACTGGTGTTCTTATAAAAAGACATTAGGAGGACACAAACACACAGAGAGGGAAAACCGTGTGAGGATACATACAAGCTAAGAGAGGTCCTCTGAAGAACAACCCTGCTGACCAACTGTGAGGAATAAACTGCTATTGTTTAAGCCTGTGGTGTTTGTTATGGCAACTCTAGCAAATCACAAACTCAGAGCCCTTTCCCCAGGTATTTAATCCAGCTGCTCTATATTACACTCTGTATTTAACCCAGATGCTCTATGTTAGCACTGAAGAGGGCACTTTGCCTGGTGTACACTTTGCCTGCCTTTCACAATTTTTGCCAAGGACAGTATACTTTGCTATGTCCTCATTACAGCACCACGTATCTTTCACTTGAACCTCAAAAGAACCATGTGACATCGGTAAGACACTTAGGACATGAAGGCTTAGGCTGATGTAGTGACCTACTGAAAGATACAAAGCTGGTAAGTGGTGGAACCAGCCAATTCAAAACCCCACCTTCTCACCCCCTCTCTCTAAGAATAGCAGCAAATATGTATTGAGCACATACTATGTGCCAGCACAGTACTGTGTACTTTACATTCACTATTTTATTTAGTATCTACAACAAACAATGGGATAGGGGCTATCATCAATCCCCATTTTGTACATAAGAAAACCGAGAATTCTGCAGGATAAATGACTTGTCCAAGATCACACAATAAGTGATGACATCAGGCTCTGAACCCAAGCCACCTCCCTCCAGAGACTGGATATTTAATCACACACCTATTGCTGTAATTCATCTCAGTCTTCTCTTCACGAACCTCTTTCACATGTCAGCCTGGCATAATGTTCTCTCTTTTCAGCAAATGCTCCAGCTGTTGCTAAAATATCCACCCTCCATACCTCCTGCCTTGCAGAGCAGGTGCACTGGGCCCAAATCTGGAGTCAGGGACTTCCTGCCCTCTAAATACAGGGGGCAACCCAGAGCTTGACATCTGATGTCAGTGAGTGACAGTTTCTGATTAAACCATGTCAGAGGCAGAGGAATTTGCTGCTACTGTATTTTTTTCCCCCTGAGCACTCAGTGGCTTTCCTCCTTGATTCAGGATCACAGCCAACATGGAAGCTGAAATCCTTTCTGACAACGTTTGCTGGATTGCCACAATGAATTAGTCCAGATCCCCATGGACTGCCTTTCTGTTTGTGCCAGCTTGTCACAGTAGCAGCAGCAAGGAGGGTGACCCAGAGCTTTTAGTCTAGACATATAGTCATCAGAGGCCCTCAGGGCTATGGGCAAATTTACAAGCTTTTGAGACAAGAGCCTGTCTGATAACAAAACCAACACCTGATAACTGACACCCTAAAGATAGAGTGTGCTGCAAAGAAATATAGAAGTGACAGCTTTCTCAGCATGTCATTCCATTTCACCTCGTCTTCCTCGGTTTCACGATGTCAGGATCATATGCACAGCCCTCTTTCTGAGAGACTAGATTCACCTCTTTGACACCAGAAGAGCCCTCACCAGGCCTTCCTCTCTGCCTTGGAGAAGATGTGTTCTCCTCCTTCCCTCCGCTGTTTTCTGGAGTCCAAAGTTGCTGCTGATCTCATCAGCAACCCCTGCAAAGGCTGATGGAAAAATCCTACAGTTTTCACCCCTGGGGGCCACCAGGCTCAGAACAAACATGTCTAGCAAAAGGTCTGCAAAAGAAATCAGACAGTCAGGTGTGGGTCTTTGTTTCTGAGATCTTTATATCCAGATTTCCACCAGGTACAGGAAGGGCTACTACAAAGGGAGAAGTGCCTAAAGAGGACATGAATATGCATAGATGGTAGCCCCATTTCAGATCATGCAGAATAAAGAGTATCCCTCTTTGAATTTAAAAAAAAAATACTCTCTACTTCTCAGAATGAGCAAAGGAAAGCTAAATGAAGGTCAAGAGTTTCTCTCTCTCTCTCCCTCTTTCTCTCTCTCTCTCTCTCTCTCTCTCTCTCTCTCTCTCTCTCACACACACACACACACACACACACACACACAGCTTCTGAAATCAACTATTTTATTTATGAAGTTCTTAGAATGCTGGATGATGTGGCAATGTGTGAATTCCTTATAAAATGCAAGTGACATGTGCAGAAAAGAGTTGCAGACCATTCTACCCAGTCACTCTGGCTGCACTGCAAGCCCGGGCTTGAGAACTAAAATCTATCTCAGATAATTGACATTTATTTGATTGAAACAGCAGGGTGCCCTCCATCACCATGGGAGGAGACCATATGGAAGAACAGTGCGAGTGAAGATAATGTTTGTCTACTGAGTGTGCCAATGTGTTTAGAGATTATTCACGGGGCTCTGGGGACTCCAGTATGATAATGTTTCAGCCAAATTAGAATCAGATTAATTGCTCTAATCTAATGGAAAGACAATGTTTATCAAATTATTGCTCTTTTCACCACATGATATTGCAGTGTCATTATTCTTTGGGTTTAAGAAAGAAAATGAAAAGACTCTTGTAACACATCTGCTCAAGAGTTATATGATAGTGCTTTTCCCACTACACACGGGACTGTAATGCAGTTGGCAATTCTGTGAAGTAGCCAATAAATTAAAGTAAAAGATCTGTAGTGGGTAAATCTGCTGGAGTCCTATGATATCAGTTCATATTTTGATAAGACTATCTAAAGTCAATTAACTTTTTCCAGATTTGAGAGATTTTCTGCTTCATATTATGTACGAAGTGTTCTATAAACAGGGAAGTGCTTTTTTAAATCCATAAGTGGCACTTACAACAAAATTCTAAAACTCCTTTTCAAAATAGCAAAAATCAGCCCAGTTTTTTAAACACCCAGAGAGGAAATAGAACTCTTAGAAACTCATAACTTGTAACCCTCTATGGATTTATGCAAGACGGTAAAATCGTCTCCGCCTTATAAGACATACAGAACTCCATTAGCTCCTCAGCACTAAAGGAGTTGCCCATCTCACCGCCTCTCTCTGGCACACCATTTGCATCCCTGAGAATTCTCAGAGGTGTCAAGCACCAACCAGGTGTCAGTCTAAGAGGTACAGGGAGTCACATCCAAGCCAGTGGCCTCACCGAAAGGCGCTGGCTATGAGTCAGTGCTTCCCAACACCTACTAGGCTGTACGCCCAGCTCCAACAGGGAATTTGGGAGGGAGATAGAGAAGGAATTTTCGCCCGTCTATATCTCCACAGGGTGCCCTGTTGGCCCCTGCAGAGAAGGGAAGAAAAATCAAGTGGCACAATTTGTATGTTCATTCGTGTGCACACTGATTATTTCAAAATAACAGCAGTGCAAAGCCTTCAAATGTCCATGAAGGCAATTGGGAGATAACTGTCAGTCTTTTGCTGGGCCACATGACAAGTCCAATCATCACCTTTTCTTTTAGAGCCAGCGCCCTTTGGAAAAGGATCTTAGCCAACAGGACAAGACAGAGAAGAAAAAAATGAAATTATTTTTCTTATCACTAATTCTACATGTATATAATACTTCTAACAGGAGACAGAAATTTCACCCTCATCTCCCTTTTGTAGTTGGCTCTTCAGGTTTATTGCTTACAAAATATTGATTAGTATCTCTAAGGTTACTCATCCTCTTTCTCCCTCCCCAAACATGTGTCACATTCTCCAATTCAGACTGGCAAACTTATATCATCACAGAGACTAAACCATCTAGACTGAGGTCTAAAATACACATTTTAATTTACATCATTGCTAACTTTTCCTCCCTTATACCCTTAACTCATTATTTGGGCTTGAAATTTTTAAAAAGACCATGATTATACCCATCATTACTGAGTTGGTCTAAATAACGTCTCATATGTCATTATAGCCTACATTTTTCGGGTGTCGAGACAAGGTTAGGCACACATGAATAGAGTCGATTGCTCCCTGATCTGTCGAAGCTCAAATCTTGCTGTGATTTTCATGTTGCTGCTGCAACAATGGACTCCCCTGTGCTAAAAAGAGTCATTCGTAAGAAATGAGTGAAGAATATCGTAGCTGCATTGATGCCTAAGAAAACACTGTATGTTTTCCAAGACAAAGCACAGAGCTGTAGATCTTCATTAATTACAAAGCACTGGAACAAAAGCAAATGCAACCACTGTAATTAACAATGCGATGCCTATAACCCCCATCTAAATGCTTTCATTTCACTATAATTTAACAGTAAGAGCCTGAGAAATTATTTTAATCCTTATTTTTGTAATTCATTTTGGAAAGATTGTGTGACTCAGTCTGAGGCATATTCATATATTCATTTACATTTTTATTTTAAATGCTTTCATTATCAAACTTCTTTAAACCCTGCCCTATCATTTAGAACTGAATTTCAAAACTTTTATTGTAAACCAAGTATTTGCAGTAACATTGGGGGAATTCACACAAATATTGTGAATACAATGGGCATTCTTTTTTTTTTTTTTACCTCTTCAGGTGGAAAAAATAAAGCCATTCTTAACTAAATCAGAGGATAGCTTCAGCAATACATTCAAATAGTTGCCAACTGAGGTCAACTTACATAAACATGGAAGAACAACCTGCGCATCCACAAATATTTATCTAATATTTATCTAATAATGTATACATATTAAAGGAAAAAGGCATGTCATTCTGACCCACAAGTTAGGGAGACAAAGTAAAGAGCAATGAAAAATTCAGAGAACAATTATATGCCGATTTAAGTGGTTCTGACTGTAATTACAATAGAAATTCTAAACAAGAGAGAAATCGGTTTTGCATAAAGTGAAAGAATGCTTTTATAGAGAAAGTAAAATGTGTATTTGTCCTTCAGAGCTAAATATGATTCAGTGAAGGGTAAAAAGAATAGCAAAATCAGAGCACGAATAAGAGAAGGAATGAAAGATTGAGTGAGGAGAGGAAAAGACCCACCTGCTGACCAAGAGAATGTTTAGTAATGGAGACTAACACTAGAACAGTAGTGCTAGGAAATAGTCCTCAGGAAACGTCAAAAACAAGCAGGGGGACTTAACTTAGTACCCTAGGCAGTGTTAGAAGCAATTAAAGCCAGGCCCTTCCCATCCCCCCCCCAACCCACACACTGGGTTCATTATATTAAAGCCAACTATAACCTCAACTAGAATTACATTTTAGCCAAACTCCTTATTAAAGCATTGTACTGAACTGCAAATATGTGATAAAATTTAGCTTTCTGGGCTAAACCTATTTTATTTTTATTTATAAGGTTACCAAAAATGACTCCAATACTAGCAAAGCATTCCTGTTTACAATGTTTTCGTCAAGAAAAATTGATGACATTTGTAGGAAGCTGGTAGCTGGACTGATTGGAAGAAGGAGGCCCTGGATTCAAAGAGGTAAGACATAGAGCTGACAAGATTAGGACTTCAGCAGAGATAGTGGCACCAGGCTTTCATGCAAGCAAAGTAGGTAATAATACAAACTGCTTATTTTCAGAGGTTCCTATTCACAGTGATTGAAACTAAGATTTAGAGCCTCATTGTTTCAATGCAAAGTTTTGATTCCACTTCAATTTAAAGAACTTTGAGTTAAGCTAATAGGATTGGGCAACAGTGACAAAAACTGTTATCAGATAATCCTACTTCAGGGATGATGAGTTTAAAGAGTTTTTGTGGTTTTGTTTTTTGAGAAAAAGAATTTTGACTAGAGGAGGGAAGGCAGACTGCCTGCACTGTAAACTTGAGGGAATTGTCAACAGGTATCATTGAGAGTGCTCAGGGTCCACAACTATTTGAGGGAGGCTCCCCAAAGCAAATTTTGTAGGCTTCAGTTTTCGCCAGGATGGTGTTGGAGGGGGTGGAGGGAAAGGCATACAGAAGATGAGAAAACATGTAAAGCATTTTGAAATAAAAGGACAAAGCTACGCAGACTGCATGAAGGAGATGGGTAATGTAAAACATAACTTCAGAGTTATCTGAAGATTATAATATGGCTGGGACAACTAACGAAAATAAAGGGGCTATAAAAAGGAACCCATTTCAGAGGTAAGTAAAAGCCTTTACTTTCATTCCAATTCGAGTTCAGCGGTAGCCAATTGGAGATGCATAATTGCTCAAGGATAAAAGTAGGATTACAAATGCAGATTTGAAAGGCATTCATCATAAGTGATTATGACGTCAAGAGGGCTATGTGTGGGAAAGGGAGAGCAAAGAATACAGCTTTGGCTCTGGAAAACAGGAATAAGAATGAGAGGAAGAGTAGCATAGGAGGCAGCAAAAGATACAGAAAAAAAGCAGAGAAAAAACAAGACAGCACATTGCTATGAAAGTAATGAGAGTTTCTTTTTAAATGCGTATTCAGCATTATCAAGTCTCTAAAGGAGTCAAAGTTGATAGGAACTGAAGAAAGTCATTAGGCCTGGAAAGAAAGAATTTGTTAGTAATCTTTGAGAAATTCAATGCACTGGGGTAATACAAATATGAAACAGAACGACAGAACCCAGATGACTAATTGTTAAGATGTCAGAGAAGAGAATGATTTGGCCAGAAAAGAGACAAAAATGATAAGAAGTGATATCCCAGAGTCCAAGGGAGGCTGAAACCAGAGCTAAGAACCTGCTGCCTTTGAGTCTGAAAGGTGGGGTGAGAGGGAAAGAGGGGTGGGCAACTGGTTAAAATAAAGACAGAGGTAACAAAAATTTGGAGTTGATCTCCACATTGAATACTTTCCCTTTCCTCATTCTTCTGTGTGAAATATGTGTGATAGCAATGGAAGATTTTGGAGCTTAATGACAGAGAAGAGTGACTTTCGTGAAGTATGCTCTGGGTCAATAAGAGATGAAAGTGGCTGAGAAGCATAATAGGGTCAGAGTAAAGCTGGGGAGCAGATGCCATGAACTGAATGTTTGTGTCCCCCAAGATTCACATGTTAAAATCCTAACCCCCAATGTTAGTATTAGGAGGTGGGGCCTTTGGGAGGTAGTTAGGACATGAGGTATAGTGCCCATATAAATGAATGACATTAGTGACCTTAAGAGACCTGAGCACACTCTCTTGCTCGCTCTATCTCAGTCGTTTCTCTGCCACATAAGGATACACAAAAAAAAGATGAAAAGACAGCCATTTGCACACCAGGAAGCAGACCTTCACCAGATACTAGATATGCCAGTACTTTGATCATGGGCTTTCCAGCCTCCAGAACTCTGAGTAATAAAATTTTGTTGTTTAAAATACCCAGGCTATGATAATTTGTTTATCATAAAACAAGCTTCTATCTGCCATCAACTGGATCTGTGTGACTCAATTTCTCCTCTAGCAGTGCCTAGAGATTAGCTGCAGTAGAAGAAAAAGCCCTTGAAGGGATCATCAGGGCAGAATTAGCTCAATGCAGCATTAAGTAAAGGAAGTGAGGAAATAAAAGTTGCTGGAGGGATAGGATTGCTGTAGCTCACAGGCTATCTGGAGTGGAGGTGTCTAGCGTATCCTCAAGAAGCAATAGAGACCCACAGTTACGGCATGGACTTAGGGGAAGAATATATCTGGTTTTAAACTCCAGCTTAACTTTTAACTAGCTATATGCCCTCTCAAAAATAATTTAATTTCTCTGAAATGTTCCTGGATCACACTAATGTTGTAAGGATTAAATGCATTGATTCATGTGAAGTACTCAGGAAGCAATAGCTGTGATCGTCATGATTGAATTTATGGGAGTGTATTGAGAGCAATAAACTAGTAGCAGATAAGGCAGCTGTTGTCAGAAAATGAGAACCCAAAGTTCCAGGGATCAGTAGTATCATTAATGGTGAAGTTGATCAGGGGTTACAGAAGAGTCCTAAGGAGTAGACAATAGTGGAAAATGTGAAGATTGCAAAATATGTGATAGTTTGCCTCAACCTCACATTTCCTTGAGCTGATTGCTGTCATTCCGCCTATTATGTTTGTGCCATATACTGTGTCTATGTCTGTGAAGAAGCACAGAACACAGTAGTGGCTAGGAAGAGGTCCCCCAGTGTCCTCCCTGTGTCCTTTCCTTCAAGCCTTTAGAACCTGTTCTCAATGGCACAAAAGTTGCACAGCTCCCAATAGCTGTTTGCTGTCACACCACCTAAAGGATGACCTCAAGGTTTGGAAAGATACACATGAACGTCCTGGAGAGCTGGCAGGACACAGGGGACTACTTCTCTCAGTGCATCTGAAGGTATCTAGTAACCCAGTACACACACTAGCAGTTTGTTACTTCTCTCCAAAACCTTGCTGAGACGGGACCAGGTTATGAAAAGATCAGAATAAAAATAATCTGCCATATTAATATGATGAAGGACATTTCATTCTTGACTATCCTGGGCCAACATTTCTAGAAGAGCCTTCCATTGGAAGCTAGTTCGATGTGATCTTAATATTCCCATGGAAGAAAGGGCTCCAAGGTCAAATAATTTTAAGAACTTCTAAATTAAATGAAATCAAATGAGGTTTTTGTTTGCTACAGGATTTCTCAGAGTCTTTAATATGTTAATGTTGTATTGTGAATCTCCAAGACTGATTTTTCACTTCCCAGACCTCCGTGACCCTAAAACACTTTGATCATGGAGCATCTAGAGTGGACAGTGGAGAACTCTGCTGCTGAACCCATCAAGAGTAACTCCGGTACCTGCAGCTCCAGAGCTAGTGCCCTTACCTAGCGGAGGTTGCAGTGAGCTGAGACAGTGCCACTGCACTCCCGCCTGGGCAACAGAGCAGGACTCTGCCCAAAAAAAAGCAAAAAGGAGGGAAGGAAGGAAGGGAAGGAGGGAGGCAGGGAGGGAAAGAAAAAAGAAAATCATTGTGTATACATTTAATATAGTCAGTAAGGGGTTCTCCGCTCTTCCCGAGAAAGATATAAAAAGTAATATCTGAGGACCTGCCAAGATCCCTCAAACCTACTGACCACCATACACTCCATGATGGTATGAAGGAACCAACAGAAAGATACAGGTAATATCCTTGGAGCAGAAAGCAACAAAGTTAACGCTTAACCAGTCCTAAACATTTGGGCACCATTCACTCATTCAATCCTCACACAATCTTGGGAGTATCCAAGATGAAAGTAATTATCTCTATTCACAGCTTTGAAAAACCAACCAACAAACAAACCTGAGTTTCACAGAAGTTAAGGCACTTTTCCGAGATCATTAAGTTTATAATTGGAAAAACCAGGCCTCAAACCAAAGTATTCTAATTTTGAGGGCAGTGTTTTTCCACTACACTAGGAAAACAAACAGCTTGGAGACACAACATATTTAAACTTGTTTAGACGTGACAGGATTTTAGAGGAATACTTTGCTTTGTAGACACCATCAAAGGGTGGTCAAAGGGTGGAGTTTTTATCCCTGGACCCCAACATCAGATTCCATAATTGCATATCCTTAGCTATGGACAAGTGTTTTTCAAGGGTAGGGAAGAATATGTATCCAGAGACTGAAAAACCTAAGACCAAAAATAAAGGGGAGGAAAAAAGATACCTATGAAACAAGTAGTTACATTGAACAAAAAAGACAGGAGAGATCCAAGATGGCTGATCACTAGCAGGTCCGGGTTGCAGCTCCCAGTGAAAGAGCAGAGAACGAGAGGACGCCACACTTTCAGACAAATTTTTGTTGCTTACGGACCAGGAGATTCCCAGCCGAGGAGCCCCTTGGGTCACCAGCGCGACTCTTGTGGCCGGTGTGGAGGTTTTGCCGGCGCCTCGGTGCCGCAGTTCTTGGTGCAGAGTCAGAAAAGCACCATCAATCTTGACACCGCTTTTCTACCCAGCATAGTGGGTTGCTCAGATTCCAGCGCTGGGAATCAACAAGTTGGACCTCCACTCAGAAACCTAATTAGAAAGTCGGTGATTACAAAGAAGACAGATGGATAAATTTATAACAAGGGGAAGAAACCAGCCTAAAAAGGCTGAGAATACCCAAAATCAGAACGCCTCTCCCTCTACAGGGGATCACAGTTCCTCATTAGCAACAGAACAAGGCCTGATGGAGAACAAGTGTGTTCCATTAACAGAAGTAGGCTTCAAAAGGTGGATGATAAGAAACTTCTGTGAGTTAAAAGAACTCGTTCTAACCCAATGCAAAGAAACTAAGAACTTTGAAAAAAGGTTTGACAAAATGCTAAGAGAACAGACAATTTAGAGAGGAATATAAGGGAATTAATGGAGCTGAAAAACACAACACAAGAACTTCGCCAAGTATGCACAAGTTTTAACAGCCGAATTGATCAAGCAGAAGAAAAGATATCAGAGGTCGAAGACCAACTTATAAAACAAGAAGACAAGATTAGAGAAAAAAGGAATGAGCAAAGTCTCCAAGAAATATGGGACTATGTGAAAAGACCTAATCTACGTTTGATAGGTGTACCTGAATGTGACGAAGAGAATGAATCCAAGCTGGAAAATACGCTTCAGGATATTATTCAGGAAAACTTTCCCAACCTAGCAAGGCAGGACAATATTCAACTCCAGGTAATATAGAAAACACCACAAAGATATTCCTCAAGAAGACCAACCTCAAGGCACATAATCGTCAGATTCACTAGGGTTGAAATGAAGGAGAAAATACTAAGGGCAGCCAGAGAGAAAGGTCAGGTTACCCACAAAGGGAAGCCTATCAGACTCATAGCAGATCTCTCAGCAGAAACCCTACAAGCCAGAAGAGAGTGGGGGCCAATATTCAACATCCTTAGAGAAAAGAACTTTCAACCCAGAATTTCATATCCTGCCAAACTAAGCTCCATAAGCGAAGGAAAAATAAAATCTTTTGTGAACAAGCAAGTACTCAGAGATTTCATCACCACCAGGCCTGCTTTACAAGAGCTTCTGAAAGAACCACTACACATAGAAAGGGACAACCAGTATCAGCCTTTCCAAAAATATACCAAAAAGTAAAGAGCATCAACATAATGAAGAATTTACATCAACTAATGGGCAAAACAGCCAGCTAACATCAAATGGCAGTATTAAACTCACATATATTATTATTAATCCTAAATTTAAATCAACTAAATCCCCCAATCAAAAGACACAGCCAAAACCCATCAGTATGCTGCATCCAGACCCATCTCACATGCAAAGATACACAAAGACTCAAAGGGATGGAGAAAGATTTACTAACCAAATGGAGAGCATAAATAAATAAAAAGCAGGGGTTGCAATTCTCACCTCTGATAAAATAGACTTTAAAGCAACAAAGATCAAAAGAGGCAAAGAAGGACATTACATAATGGTAAAAGGATCAATGCAACAAGAAGAGCTAACGATCCTAAATATATACTCACCCAATATAGGAACACCCAGATACATAAGACTTATAAAGAGTCTTAGACTCCCACACAATAATAGAAGGACACTTCAACATCAATATTAGACAGATCAACCAGACAGAAAATTAACAAGGATATCCAGGACTTGAACTCAGATCCGGGACAAGTAAACTTAATAAAC